>NC_047587.1:21950833-22316666 GCF_011004845.1 Esox lucius
GGTTAGTCAAACACTGATGAGTCACAACTTTGCAGGGTGCACTTGGGAGCAAACCTTTCAGATAGTTAAAGATGCATTGTGGGATTTTGGGCCGCCAAAACAGGTCACTGAAACGGTGTGCTATTTCATGTGCAGTTGGGTCAGGAAATATTTGGACACTGACACATTTTCATAATTTTGTCTCTGTATGCCACCACAATGGATTTGACATGAAACAACCAAGATGCAATTGAAGTGCAGACTTTCAGCTTTAATTCAAGGGGTTGAACAAAAATATCGTATTACATTTTTAGGAATTGCAACCATTTTCATACACACAGTCCCCTTGTTTCAGGGGCTCAAATGTAATTGTACAAATGAACACAATCATAAATTAAATGTTTATTTTGAATACTTTGTCAAGAATTTGCAAGCAATGACTGCTTGAAGTCTGGAACGCATGGACATCACCAAACACTGGGTTTCCTCTTTTGTGATGCTTTGCCAGCCCTTTACTGCAGCTGTCTTCAGTTTGTTCGTGGGTCTTTCTGCCTTATGTTTTGTCTTTAGCAAGTGAAATGCATGCTCAATCGGGTTAAGGTCAGGTGATTGACTCGGCCATTGCAGAATATTCCACTTCTTCATCTCGCAGTTTTTCTTGATTGCTAAGACACATTTCTTGAAAGCTGCTCTCCTTTTCTCTAAACTGTGAACACACAACCCAATTTTCAAGCTACATTCACAAAACCTCAGACTCAAAACTCAAAACAGTCCAATCTGTGCTCAAAACTGAACTATGTTGTCAAATCGTGGCCCGGGTCAATAAAAATTAAAAACACTACTGAACAGTCACTAAACACTACGTAGAAAAATAGAAAACACAATGCTCAGGACATGAAGCTGGAGAAATAAGTGTTTATTGTTCACTGTAGGGTAAATGCATGTTGCAAAACAAAACAAAAAACTGTGCATTTACTCGTAGCACTTGTAAATACAAACAGAAATCTTATGCGTTTGCCACTTGTGTAGAGTAAGCCCATGTAAAAAATAAAGTACAAAAATATACAAATAAGTGCATTACTCAGCCACAGCATCATGTCTCCGTACTGGGTCAGGCCACAGGACTTCATCCACATCACAGGCCACATTTTGTCTGGACACGCAACGGGGGAGAAAACCCCTGGCATGCCGTATCCAGGCTTGGCATGCCTCCACACCTATGTCACCACAGGCAAGTCCCATGGCTTGCAGGAGATTTACCCTGGTTTAAGGTTGGCGTTCATATACCTTCCACCGCCATGAGGAGAATTCCTCAATGGGGTTTAGTAAAGGGGAGTACGGTGGAAGGCAAAGATTGATGAAACCTTGGTTCATATTGAACCACTCTCTAACCTGGTGACTTTACAGATGGTCTATCACCCAAAACATACTGCGAAAGCAAACCAGGAGTTTACAGTTTCTCTCAATTGCTAAAACACCAAACCCTATTGTCTGAACCAAATGGTGAGTGTTGTAGGGCCCCAGGTTGGCATGATGGTGGACAACCCCATGATTGCTGATGGCAGCACATAATGTGACATTGCCACCACGCTGCCCAGGAACACCAACAATGGCCTGATGGCTAATCACATTACAGCCTCTCCTTCTCCTTTTGGTGAGATTAAACCCAGCTTCATCCATGTAGATGTTTTCATGGGGTCTTTCATTGCATCCAGTTGAAAAACCCTCTGTAGAAATATAGTTTTGTAAGTGATAAGGAAAAAGTGATTTAGGCCACTACAGTAAATCACTACTTAGAGTAATCAACATTGAATGTGTCTGGATATATGCCAACCTGTACATACTGGAATCTTTGCTCTTTGACTCTGTCGGAGTTGCGATCAAAGGGCACTCTGTATAGCTGTTTAATACACAGTCTGTTGCGCTTGAGGACACGATCAACAGTAGAGAGGCTGACACTGTTGATACCCTCAATTTACATGGTCCTCAATGATCTTCTGCTGAATGTCACTCAGTTTAATGGCATTGTTCTCACGGACCATATCAACAATTAGGGTCTCTTGGTGTGGGGAGAACATACCTGTCCTCCCACCCCCATGTGGCAGTCTTTCAATTCTACAAAAAGAGAACATGGAGTTACAAAAAATATACATGGAATACTAGGCCTACAAACAGTTAGACCAACCCTCCATTACATTACTACAGTACATTGGTACAGTGATGTACTGAAACATATTTACTTACAGTATACTGTGGTACAGTATGTAGTATGTCAAACAGTAATTGCTGTCAACATTTACATACTGTACTATAATGTCAAAAAAAGGTAATTACCTGTTCTCTTCTCTAAATCTTGGGATTATGGTGGACACAGTGAATCTACTGGTGTTTGGTTGGACCCTTTGTCCAGCCTCCCTCATGCTCATACCATGGACAAGAACATGGTCAATCACAGTAGCTCTGATTTCATCAGATATTACTGTTCTTTGTCTTCGCTGACCACCTCTCACACAAACTCTTCCTCTCAGATTTCTATCCATTGTAGGGCCTCACAAACCAGTGCTCTGTGAACTGGCTTACTGTATATGTTCCCTCACATTATTAGCCACAAGTGTGATCAATTTTGAGTTGTGTTCAAGTGGTGACACCTGTGCTTTAATTGTGTTTGACTTTTGTCACCTGTGCTCACCATTATGCAGCACGGGTGCATCACAATGAAAATGTGTTGGCAAGTTGTCTGAACAGGTGAAAAGTGCGTATGGTTTTGCCAAAAGAGTGATTGATTCAATCAGTGGGTTCAGGCAACTGAGCATTTGGTTCAGACAATAGGGTTTGGCGTTTTAGCAATTGAGAGAAACTGTAAACTCCTGGTTTGCTTTCGCAGTAT
Organism: Esox lucius; assembly: GCF_011004845.1. Taxonomy (NCBI): domain Eukaryota; kingdom Metazoa; phylum Chordata; class Actinopteri; order Esociformes; family Esocidae; genus Esox; species Esox lucius. Next base: position 21,953,700 of record NC_047587.1, read on the forward strand.
GTTTTTGGTGATAGACCATCTGTAAAGTTAAGTGCCATCCAATCAACTTCACTGAATTTGGCTGAACCTGAGCAGACAATATGTCCCTATACACTTCAGAATCCATCCGGCTTCTGTCACATCATTAATAAACCCTAGTGACCCAGTGCCATTAGAAGCCATGCATGCCCATGCCATCACACTGCTTCCACAGTGTTTTACAGTTGATGTGGTATGCTTTGGATCATGAGCTGTTCCAAGTCTTCTCCATACTTTTTTCTTTCCATCATTCTGGTACAGGTTGATCTTGGTTTCATCTGTCTAAAGAATGCTGTTCCAGAACTGGGTTGGATTTTTTTAGATGGTTTTTGGCTAAGTCTAATCTGGTCTTTCTATTCTTGTGGCTTATGAATGGTTTGCATGGTTCACCTTGTGCTGAACCCTCTGTATTTGCTCTTGGTGAAGTCTTCTCTTCATGGTAGACTTGGATAATGATATGCCTACCTCCTGGAGAGTGTTCTTTACTTGGCTGGATGTTGAAGGGGTTATTCTTTACCATGGAAAGGATCCTAGGATCATCCACCACTGTTGTCTTCCATGGACGTCCAGTCCTTTTTGTGTTGCAGAGCTCTCCAGTGCTTTCTTTTTTTCTCAGAATGTACCAATCTGTAGGTTTGGCCACTCCTAATGTCCCTGCTATCGCTCTGATGGATTTTAATTTTCTAGCCTGAGGATGGCCTGTTTCACTTGCTCCATTGAGAGCTCCTTTGACCGCATATTGTGGGTTCACAGCAACAGCTTCCAAATGCCACACCTGGAATCTCCAGACCTTTTACCTGCTTAATTGATGAAGAAATAATGAAGGAATAGCCCACACCTGTCCATGAAACTGCTTTTAAGTCAACTGTCCAATTACTTTTGGTCCCTTGAAAAAGAGAGGGTTACATATTAAAGAGCTGTAATTCTTAAACCCTTCCTCCAATTTGGATGTGAATATCCTCAAATTAAAGCTGCACTTTAAGCCCCTTTTCATTATAACTGTAACTTTAATATATTTTGGTAAACAGCCAAAATAACAAAACTTGTCAGTGTACAATTATTTCCGAACTTTATTTGCTGTTATGTGCCCCAAATCACTTTGTTGTATTATTACTATTTGAACCAGCAACAAGTTCCATAAATGGGTGGACATGGAACTTTTAGAAATGCTTCTAATTAATATATTTTAAATACTTAAAAATATATGAATTAGAAGCAGTAGTTAGAGAATTGCAGATAGAACATACTAGATGGAATACTTTGAAATTGTTATTATACTGTTGTATGGTGGAAGGTAAGAGGGTGTCAATGTTTTAACAAAATAACTTGATAGATTATTATTATTGATAAATATTGACCTTCCTAGAATCTGAAAGCGCTTAATGAGCAAAAAACAAACCAGCAATATACCATAACATGGCATCATTATTATCTTGCATCATGGTTTACATTAACTAGCACTGCCACACCAAGCCAAGCCCATCAGCTAAGATGGATCTCTTGATTTCATGGCCTCTTTGGATAACTATTATGTGAATTTGCACAGGTTCTATTCGATCATAAAAGGCAGAATGCACTTTGGAAATAAGACCCGTAAGACGTACTCTAGCCTAACTGGTTGGAATTTCATGTTTACCACCCAATGTATAACACTGACATTTTTGCATTGTCGTGTGTTCTGTACTTATGTTGTCGACCACTAGAAGCACCATTGTAACACATTTGGAGTGTGTGTTAAAGTTTTGTACTTAGCAGTCAATGTTAATTCTAAAATTAAGCATATATACTGAAAATGTATACGAGTGTCTGCAAAATGTTTACTGGGGATTGTGACCAATGGGAGCATATGCCAAATGGTTTGGCTAATTTTCCATTCATGTAGCTACTGTGTTCTAATTGTATTATTTTCCTTGTGAATACCTAAAACACAGAAACCTTTTTAGTTTCATTCATCTTTCTCTTAATAGCTGCGGTTCAGCGTAGAGTTTCAAAGTTTGTAAATGATTGTAGATTTGTCTACTATCATGTGGAAAAAAGGTACAAAATGTCTATGCGAATAATGTAATCCATAATGGAAGAGCCTCATTTACAAAGTATGTCTATGCATCATTTAATGTAGGTAACAAAATGTTTTGGATCTGATTAAAAAAAACATCATTCACAATGCTTGTGTGATGTACTAAATACTTAATGCCCTTCAGAATTATTGTCCCTTTGGGAACATAAACAAAAGTCACATACATTGAGGCCAAAGGTTCTTGGCCTTTGTAAATGAGTTAATGGCTGTGAACAGTTATAATTATGGAACAGATGTTTTACCTTTTGTACCTGCTCAGAAGAGGATGCAAGTATATTTTGCCTGCATGCAGTGAGGATGGTTTAAAAAGGTAAAAAATCTAAAAGGGTCCCCACGTCTGCAAACTACAATTGGTCACCACTTCCATGCCAACAACTATTTGCTCATTTCGCTGGGAGAGACATTTGTCACCATGATGTAAACCGCAGCGCCTGGAGTTTTCTAAACTTAATTGGAAATTTGATTGGCCATATGAGAACCTTTTGCCTACAAACACCCAAGGTGGCTTTGGCAAAAAAGAGCCATGGTCATGTATAAAAAAGAAATATCCACTGTGTAGTATGGTGGTGCTATGTGATGTTTTGGGGCTGTTTTTCTGTACTGTAGGCCCTGGCTACCTAGTTAGGAAACATGGCATCATAGTCTGCTTCTGCCAAGAGGTTAAAACTGTCCTCCAGCAGGACAATGAATCAAAGTATTCCCCCAGACCCCATTAAACAACTGTGGGGTTGGTTGTAGAGGAGAATCCACCAGTAAGGACTGAATGAATGGTGTCTAATATCTCAAATGACTTTGTATGGAGCCCACCACTGTTCCCTATCTGCCAGTTAGGAAACAAAAAAAAGTTACACACAATCCTAACTCCCACGTGATCTGACTGAGGAAAAGATCCAAAAGAAGGTCGATTCAATTATGATCATATGATCATGATAAAAAAACCTATGTTTTTTATGAAATGAGCATACACAGTGACAAATTAGATGGACAGTAATGATTGCAAAATAAAATTGCAATGATTGCTTTAGTTGATTATATAATGTTGTGCATTTTTCCTGATATTGAGAAAAGTAGAGATGTAATGCACCTTCACCATTCACTATGATGTAGGTGGTCTATAAATAATATCAGTTTGTGGTGCAAGACATTTTTATAAAAATGCTGCAACATCAATTTAAGGAAATATATTGCTATAAAAATATTTTTGATAAACAGCTTTATTCTTTATTTTTAGAGACAATTTTACAGTTGTAGGCTGTTTCTAGTGGAAGAGCTGGTGATAAAGCATTCCCTGCTAAAGAAAAATATATTTTCCTTTTCACCAAGTAGAGGCTTCTTGTCTGCCTTGAATAGACAGGAGATGTGCAAAGGAGGAACTAACAAAAAAGGAAACATGGAAAGCAATAAATAGTTACATAAATGTGTTCTCATGTAGACAAACTGCAGGGATTTATACCGGACAAGAGATTCCATTTCACATTTGAGACATTTAATTGAGCATCAACAAAGTAAACCAGCAAAAGCAACACAATTACCTTAGAATCCGAGAGTTGTTTGATTTGCAAGCAGTATGCACATTGTGGGTGTCTTAACCAGGACTTTTAGCCTCAGCTATAGGACAACACATGAAAAATACAATTACGGGACCAGTCATTTTGTGCATTTTGTTTCAGTTGCAGGTCAGGCAAGTGAATTATGAAAATGTATGTAAAAGCCAATGTGACTCAGCTGTTCGAAGGCACCTTCCTAACTCCTGCATATCTCACAATAAGCACGTATTCAGGTGAACAGCCTCTATATAATGCACAGTGAAATCCTGTTCATACCTTGCTGTTTGCATGCGCCCTTCATACCCAGCGTGTCCTGATCTCACCCTGTTGTAATCTTTTTAAGCGCATAACAGCTGATCCCAATTAGACAGCAAAATGTATTTGAATTATTTCCACAAAAGATGTGGGCACAATCCGGATATGGAAAGGTCAGGACCAAGCCTGCATTTTGAAACAAGATATAAACAGGGTAGGAGACACTGGTGTGTGCTAGTCTTATATGCTTTCCACAATACCACAGTAGCAAACAATAAACCAACACGTGACAGGATAAAGACCTCTTCTGTGTGTACGTGTCCAGGATGAGTCGAGCACTTCGGAAAGACCTTTCAGACACTTATATAACGTAGCTCTAGAACCAGGTGATTTGGGGTTGGATGAGAAAAGGTCCTTAACATAGTCAGTTATTTTTCTACTCTGTTCATGATTATCAAACATGTATCCACAGACCACTCTTAAGAATGCGGGGAAATAAACAGAAAAGTAACCGATGACAAACACAAAAGAATTAAATCTCATGGTAGAGGAGAAATACACCAACATTTTTATGTAACACTTAAAAGATGCTCAGACATAACTCACTGTACTGCAAACATCTATTAACTTAAATTCAGCATTTCCTTCAACCTAAAAATAAACCAACTAAAATACATAATCCTGAAACATTTAATTAAACTGTGCAGATTGGAAAAAAGAGATTATGTAAATATCATTGACATGAAAATGTATGATGGGTACGTTAAGGCAAAATGAACTTCCTGTTTACACCCATCTTAAGACACGAATTAAGTAGCAAGATAGTGTATTGACAGTCACATTGATCGCAATACTGTATCTTCAACCCACAGATTGAAGAGAACTATGTAAAATCCCAGGTACATCCAGAGAAGTTAAGTTAATATGGTCCAGTTTTGTTTAAAGGCATCTACTGCACACCAACACATCCAGTAGCCCAATGTTGGAATGGAACATTCACTATTTCAAAATGAAAATACAAAATAATGGTCCCATTTTGGCAATCACTGTTCGCAGGGGTGAAATCTACTGAACTGCTACTGCAACTCCATGAAATACAATGTTACCACCAGTTATCACAGACATCTCCTACAATGCATTGTCAACAGCAAATCAGGAAATAAATCTAAAGAGATCTCATTTGAATTATTATTCATCTGTGATGTACAACACAGAATCTTATTTCTGAGCCCTAAAACCATGTTGAGCCAACACCAGAAGCTTTTAAGCATTGCACTTCATGACTGCATGGAAGCAATCCTAGGTTTTTTTGTTGCACTGAGAATACATTTATACAAGCTTCGAAATTGCTTATGCATTTCACCCAGTCTCACAAAAGTAATAGACTATTGAGCAAAGTAATACAATGAATTAATAATGTATGATTTTTAAATGTTAGAAAATACTGGCTTAACTAGTGAGAATAATGTATCCAGGAGAAGTAGGTAATAGAATGCCAATCTCTAAATATCTATTACACGAAATGTGCTTTTGGGGTTTGATATTTTTAGATTAGCGTTCTTTCAATAATGTAGTGGTTTAAACAGAATCACAGAAATATACTATATAACAATGATGGCACGTTCCTCTAACCTACAAATGTCAAATTCTCTAAGATTTTCTGGACCAGACGGGGCAGTTGTTTCCATTCCAATGGCCCTAACTTGATGAAGCATAATTCCTCAATTATTTCAAATAGGATTATAGACATTGTAACATTTGGGTCAGATTCAGACGTACAGGATGTTTGATTGGGGTGTCCAAATCATTGCACTGACTGTCATTAAGTTTAGCGATGATTGTGTCATTTAGTGTTACTCCTTTTTGTTGAGGTTGAAAATATTTCCACAGAACACTAATTATCCTCAGTCTTTCCCTAATCTTAATCCAGTGATTACAACCCTTTTCTATAGGAATCGAGATCTTGTTAGTTTACATCTATACATTCAGTGAAACAGCAAACCACAAATTGTACTGGTTACTTATATATACTGTTGCATGGTTAGAAGACTGGGTCTGAAGAGCATTTATTCTCATCTGTCCATATGATTGTACCGTCAAACTACTATTTCCCTGTAGTTATGGCAATAGGCCTAACCTTAAAAGCATTGGGCAGAAAAGTTCATGTACATTTAGCATTATGGGTAGAAAATTATTTGGCTTAAACCATGTCATTTCACCATTTATACGGCACAATTTCCAGCCATTACAATGCTTGTCCTCAAAAATGAAAATATTAAAGGGCATTATTTGATCACAAGTCAGTGGTCTTTGCCCACCTCATATAAGAGAACTTGGCTCCTCTCTTCCATCAACATTGGGAGGAGTAAAGTGAATGTGTGATTCATTATGTGATTCCAGGTCCTTAACACCCAGGCTTGGTTGGCCGGTTGTTTGGTCCACTGACAGTGTCCCCCTGGGGCAGAGTGCAGGCCCTTCACTATGAAGGGGTCTGTGTATGGTCATAGTCCAGTATCAGACCTTTGATGTGGGACAGTTTTTGATGCAGGTACTCGCATCGCTTCTTCTCTTCCCGGTAACCAGGGAACTTCTGCAAAGACAAGGCAGAAAGCTGCCATTATGGAACCACAAAGTCTGTCATGTATTGATTATTGTAGGAGATCACCTTAATAACATTGATACTATTGCTAAGGTCACATGACTTTGTGACATCATTCTGTCCAGGCTAAACACGGAGTTCAAAACAACCAATGAATAAGCCAAGTAAGTTTACGACAGAACTGCCTGTAGCAGTCATTACTTACTTTCTTATACTTTCTGTATTTCTCCAGGATTTGCTCCTCCATGACCTGTGAGAGTAGAAACATTCCATACATTCAGTTAGTCGAAGTACATCGGGTCTTCTCATGTTTAACCAAAATGTATTTAGTGGTGTGTGGAAGTGATGTCAGCTCCTCGCACACACCTTGTATTCCTGTGTACCGGGGGACAGAGTGTTGATCTTGGAGCCTAGCTGAACAAACATCTCTGTGATAGTACCAATCCGATCATGCAGAGCTCTGTACTCATCATACTCTGCACAGAAATCCTCCTTGTACTGCTGCCGCTGCTCTGACGCTGTGATAGTGTTGTACTTTCTGGAATGAGAACAACATATCGTGAGCTGTCACTTTAACAACAACAGGTCTCTGGCAATCCATCCGGTATATTCTGTCAGAGAGGTGACGTGCAACGGCCGCATTCGTTCATTGGTTGTTCTCTCCAGCAGGTGGCACTGCAGATCAGCAGTGAAAGTTGCCTTTTACAAAGATGTGCTCTCAAGATGTAGAAGTGCAAGACATTAGATCACTTGTTTTTCTAAGTCATTCTCAGTGAAGCTGTGTTATTACTGAACATGTGACAGACTATTTCAACTTTCACATTTTCCAATATTTACGGGAATGTTTTTAAGATGAACCGAACCCTTTTGGAACTAATCTCTTTCCCTTCACAACAAGAGAGGTTCAGGTAGTCTTACATTTCAACAAAAACACTGAAGCAACAGATGGTAGCAAGAGTAACTGAGACTTTGAAAGGCCACATCGGCTTCAGTTCTCCAATGTTTACAGTGTGCAGGGCTTCCAGTAACCCAGCAGGACAACTCAACAAGCCAGTACTAGGGTTTGGAGCAGGTCTGAATGAAGCAGTGTGTTTGAACTTACATTAAATAGTCAGGTAACTCCTCCGGTGAGGTTCGAGTGACAGGTGTTTTAGCCCCTTCGTGGTCTAAAGATAAACACACACAGAGGAAAAATATTAACCTGCCAATGCAAACGTGATAAAGCTGATTTTATACCAGGGCTGTCGTTTATCACTGCTGCAGATAAGAGACCTGCTTCAGTGCAGACTGTGACGCTAGCGTCGCCCCACACTGGGAGGCAGAGCAGCATGTTGACTCGATGGACTGTTGGTCACCCAGCTGTTCCACAGTAAATCATCTACATATTAGCCAGAGAAAAGGGTGATGGGTGCTAACAAGAAGATACATATACAACACCCTTTTCACTGATGTGGTGTTCACTGCCATATAGACAGATAAAGTCTGTAACCAAATCTATTGGGAACTGTTCCAAAGGAGTTTTTATCTTTCTGAATATAGGTAATAAAGACAGGCATTTTGACTGATCTTTGAAGCAAAGTACACTCACCTAAAGGATTATTAGGAACACCATACTAATACTGTGTTTGACCCCCTTTCGCCTTCAGAACTGCCTTAATTCTACGTGGCATTGATTCAACAAGGTGCTGAAAGCATTCTTTAGAAATGTTGGCCCATATTGATAGGATAGCATCTTGCAGTTGATGGAGATTTGTGGGATGCACATCCAGGGCACGAAGCTCCCGTTCCACCACATCCCAAAGATGCTCTATTGGGTTGAGATCTGGTGACTGTGGGGGCCATTACAGTACAGTGAACTCATTGTCATGTTCAAGAAACCAATTTGAAATGATTCGAGCTTTGTGACATGGTGCATTATCCTGCTGGAAGTAGCCATCAGAGGATGGGTACATGGTGGTCATAAAGGGATGGACATGGTCAGAAACAATGCTCAGGTAGGCCGTGGCATTTAAACGATGCCCAATTGGCACTAAGGGGCCTAAAGTGTGCCAAGAAAACATCCCCCACACCATTACACCACCACCACCAGCCTGCACAGTGGTAACAAGGAATGATGGATCCATGTTCTCATTCTGTTTACGCCAAATTCTGACTACCATCTGAATGTCTCAACAGAAATCGAGACTCATCAGACCAGGCAACATTCTTCCAGTCTTCAACTGTCCAATTTGGTGAGTTTGTGCAAATTGTAGCCTATTTTTCCTATTTTTAGTGGAGATGAGTGGTACCCGGTGGGTTCTTCTGCTGTTGTAGCCCATCCGCCTCAAAGTTGTGCGTGTTGTGGCTTCACAAATGCTTTGCTGAATACCTCGGTTGTAACAAGGGGTTATTTCAGTCAAAGTTGCTCTTCTATCAGCTTGAATCAGTCGGCCCATTCTCCTCTAACCTCTAGCATCAACAAGGCATTTTCGCCCAAAGGACTGCCGCATACTGGATGTTTTTCCCTTTTCACACCATTCTTTGCAAACCCTAGAAATGGTTGTGCGTGAAAATCCCAGTAACTGAGCAGATTGTGAAATACTCAGACCGGCCAGTCTAATAATCCTTTAGGTGAGTGTAGATATGGGAAGTGTTTATGACAAGCGTCTTAAATGGAATGTGTTTATTCATACAAATACAAATACTGGACAGTCTTGCCAGTAGATCTTTTTGGCTCAAGTAAGCTGATTAGGGGGCTTTTGTTTAAAAATGGCTTGTTATTTTTAGACATAAGCCAGGTGCACTGTTATTGCCATTATAATAATCTATTCAATTCATCTTCTATCCTTCCCATCATTAAAAACATATACTTTAAAGATCTGAGTGGTAACTTTTCTTACCATTGAGATTTTCCTGGTTCTGCTTCAAGTCGGGACTGGTCTCTATCCAGTCTTGTTTTAAGCGCTCCCGTTCTTTGTCTTTGTGCTTTTTGGACTTCTTCTTTTTGTGCTGGCCACTGGCTAGCTGCTTTTCAGTGCACATGGATGGCTCAATCAGTGGGGCCTTGGGGCTTGGTACTACTGGTACCAGTTCGGTCCTATCCTGTTGGGGAATATTGGAGGAGCCTCCCAGTTTGTGTCGTGTGTAGAGACCATTAGGGCTTCCCTGGACGTGATTGTTGGTTCTCTCAAACTCGGTTTTTGTCTGTACGCTGGTGCTGCCTGGACCAGATGAGCTGCGAGGTAAAGTGGGACCGAGATGTCCATTGGAAGGAGACTGCAGAGGTAAACTATGATCTAATAGTCTTTGCTTCTTTGGGGTCTGACAGTCAGATTGGTCAGAGGGCATGGTGCGTTTCTAGAAGAAAGAAAAGAGAGGTTTTACCTGAAAGAAGTCCTAGATTTTAGAGTAATGGGTCAGCGGCTACATTAAAAATCCTAACTGGCTCCTGAAAAAGCCAGTGACTAAACTGCCTCCAGCACTCCCATAAATAAAAAGCAGACGCTGGCACACTAAGAAAATGTTGCTCTGATTCCTCCTCTTCACAATATTATTCTGCAGGAGGCCTACATCTTGTCAAAGACAACACTGATCCACTAGATCACCACTTTGAAATTCATCTCTGCATTCTCTTTTGTTTCTAATCAACCTTCAATGGATCAGAAAATAAATAGTGAAGAAGGGCAGGATGCATGGAGTTATTTGATACTTTATTTGAAGTTAGGTGAGTATTTACCACAGAAGGAGTCTTGACCGGGCTGAGTTGTGACGGAGAATCCCCTTGGGTTTTGTGGAATGAATGGTTTGACTGGAAACTCTTCAACTGGCTACTGCTGCTCAGTGGCTGCAGTTTCCTGGAATATTACAAGGGGAAGACATATTTAACTTGCTATTCTGTTTATGTTAGGGCAAATAACTAAAGCTTTAAACTTCATTTTGGACAGATTTATTTGTAAAAGAAAGCTAAACTTTATTTGCAATTGCATGGTTTCTAGTAAATTGAGCGGAGGAACCTTGGTAACAGAGGAAAGCATTAGTGTACCATTACTGTTCCATTGTAACTTCAGGATCAAGGTACATACATTACATCAAAGTCTGGCTTGACTTCACAGTTTACATGAATATTGGTTAAGAACAATAAGAACCAGCAAAGACAGGGCGGCGTCCAGGCGCTAAGGCGCAGGGCGGCGTCCAGGCGCTAAGGCGCAGGGCGGCGTCCAGGCGCTAAGGCGCAGGGCGGCGTCCAGGCGCTAAGGCGCAGGGCGGCGTCCAGGCGCTAAGGCGCAGGGCGGCGTCCAGGCGCTAAGGCGCAGGGCGGCGTCCAGGCGCTAAGGCGCAGGGCGGCGTCCAGGCGCTAAGGCGCAGGGCGGCGTCCAGGCGCTAAGGCGCAGGGCGGCGTCCAGGCGCTAAGGCGCAGGGCGGCGTCCAGGCGCTAAGGCGCAGGGCGGCGTCCAGGCGCTAAGGCGCAGGGCGGCGTCCAGGCGCTAAGGCGCAGGGCGGCGTCCAGGCACTTCAGTGAGCAGAACAATGGTGCCAGATAAAGACTTGGTTAGGCCAAACACTCCTCTGTCCACTGGCAATCTGTTTCCTCCAGCTCCTTCCTTACAGAAACCTCGCTGAAATAAGAGTTCAATCATACCTCTCACAGGAGCCACATGACCTTTTCAACTAGCTGATCAATGGAATATGCTGGCTTTCAGGACATTCCGACTGATCCACTGATAGAATAGGCTGGTAGCAGGATGCATTCTGATACTAATCACATCGTAATAAGGTTGCTTTCTGGGAAAAGGCTCTTTGTTGTTTTTCAAGAACAGTCATTTAGTGATGAGACAAGTAAACAGCAGCCGCATCCTGCACATGCAGCAGAACAACCGGTCCACTCCCATTCACTGCTCTATTTAGAACATCTGCAGTGTAACTGGGCAAAACAGGCAGTTGCACAATAAGGCAGCAGGTGACGGACACATGCAAATGCTTATTAGTACGTCAACGCCCCCCCCCCCCCCCAACTGACGAGAGGTAATTGTCCAATTACCAGAGCTAATATACTTAAAATAACTAGAAACTACAGACGAGGGGAAACTTCCACCTAACACTCGTTGATAGAAGTTAAGACAGAAATAGTGAATGGTGTGAAGGACAGTATCATGTAGAGAAGACAGGAGAGGAGAAGTACAAGCCACACTCACCTAGACAGGAGTCTTTGGATGAGCTGCTTCTCCTCCTCTAGGTAGCCGGGCCAATCCTTCTGTATGTGTCTGTAAAACTCATCCTTCAGAGTAAAGCTGTGGTCTTTAAGGTTCAGTTTAGCAACCTGGAAATCAATGACAAACACTTAACACCCTACCTCTTTGGTACTGATAAACATTTGACAAATATTAAGAGAAGTTCAACTAGCAATCTGTCACAGTTGAATAATACATTGTTCATCATTAACAAGTAACAGATAATGAACTGAATAATTATTTCAGCACTGTGCGCAGTTGGTCTCCAATACAGTACCAAATACAGAATACTTCAAATTCCTCTGACAGACCACACCTACAGTGATCTCAGAATAGATTTGGACAGTGAAGCATTCTTCTTTCGTTTATACACTCCAAAAGTTTGGATTTTAAAATCAATGTATTACTAAATGTAGATTCTCATCTTTTATTTGAATGTGTTTGTGCACATATTGGTTGCACTATTTAGAAATTACAACACTTATGTATATATAGCACAGTCCATAATTATTTGGACAATGACAGTTTTGTTGGGTTGTTTTGTCTCTATAATCCAGCACATTGGATGAACACTGCACACTGAAATTAAACAATTACTGAGAGGTTTAAGGGCAGACAGTCAGTTGTAATTTGTGGGTATTTACATCTGCAAATTCTGAACCATGTAGGAATCACAGCTCTTTTTGTACATATTTTTATACATTTAAGAGGACCAAAAGGAACAGACAATTTGCTGCTCCACAGTTTCTTGACCAGATGTATGTTGTTGCGTCAATAGTTCATTCATAAGAGATTTAACATGTCTAGAGGTGATTCTAGCTGCGGCATTTGCATTTGGAGTTGGTTTCAGCTGTCTCTCAGCATGAGGAATAAAGTATTAATGCCAGTAAAGAAGGCCATCATGAAACTGAAAATCAGACTAAATATATCAGAAACATAGCCAAAACAACTATTTAGTACATTGTTAAGACGCAAAACCGAGCAGGTGAGGTCAGCAACAGCTAAGGACCTGGTAGAACACTGTAGTACAGGACCGAAGAATGCTTGCAATTTGTGAAGAAAAAAAAACATTAAGCTGATGAAGACCCTCTAGGATGTTGGCAATGATGTGTTAAAGAGGACCATGAAGAGAATATTAAAGTATTACATCAAAGGGTGCAAACCTCTAGTAAGTCACAAGAAAAGAACATTCAGTTTGTTTAAAAGTACATAAGCCAGTAGAGATGAAGATGAACCAGCACAACCTCATCTATTAAACATGGTGGAGGTCTTATGGCATGGGCATATATGGCTGGAAATTGGAAATTGCTTACTTGTCTTTATTGATAGTGTGACTGCTGACAGGAGCTGTAGGATGAATTCTGAAGTGTACAGAAACATCCCTGCTCAGATCCAACCAAATGCCTCAAAACTAATTTGATAGCACTTCACCTCGAAGATGGACAATGACGTCAGACATACCATGAATGCAGCCAAGGATTTTTTAAGGGCCAAAGGTAAAATGTTCTTGACTGGCCAAGTCAATCATTGGCCTGAATCCAAGTGAGAGCTTCTGTTTCACTTATTGAAGATGAGACTGAAACAAAAATGCCCTGAAACAAACAAACTTAAAATGGCTGCAGTACAGGCCTGCCAGAGTATCCCCATGGAAAGTACCTAACGTCGGGTGATGTCTATGGGTCGCAGACTTCAGGTAGTCATCTTCAGCATTGATTGTAATTCAAATGTGGAGATTGACAGGACAAGTCAAGAATATTCCACTTTGTGGCCCTGAAAAACTCGCCAAAATAATGTGGCTCATTAACTTGCTTTCCAATATGTTTGCAGGCATTTGCTTGTACGTTTCAAACACTGTACACTTACGAATGAATTCTGCTGCAGTTCCAGTGGCAGCCATAACACAGTGCCTCACCATAATTCAAAGATGAGGTGAAATGACGTAAATCTTGGGCAGTCCTTTTTTCCCTCCACATTTTACTCTTGCCATCACTCTGGTACATGTTAATGTTCATCTCATCTCTCCATAAGACCTCATTCCAGTTCTATGCAGGCAATTTTAGATACTGTAACCTGGTCAGACTGTGTTTAAAGCTAACCAGTGTTTTGCACCTTCCAGTGTAGCCACTGTAATTCTGATGTTGACGTCTTTTGTGGATAGTAATGGCTGACACATCTATGTCTACCCCCTGGAAAGAAGTATCTGATCTGTCTGAATGTGTTCTTGTAGTTTTCTCCATTATGGGAAGCATTCCAGTTATATTATTTTGTTTCAGGTCGTATTTGATTACTGACCTGATCTGTGCTTGTTTTTTGCAAGCTTAAGGTTCTGGCTATCTTTCTCATTATTATTTCTTATGAATTGTTAGACTCATGATAGCTTCCTTGACTTTCATCGACATGGTTTGGGTCCTCATGTTGAGAGGCACAAATAGCTGACTACAAAGGCAAACGGAAAGCCTAGAATCAAGACTTAACATTATCAGCACTCTTATGCCTTCAGAAACACACCTGTCTACCCAGAAACACCTGTCAAGAAGGTAATTTGAGAGAATAACTAAGGCCAGGAGACACTCCACTTTCCCAGTGAAAACCCTATCTTCTCCACCACACATAGAATCACAGCTATAATTATAGCTATATGCAGAGGCAGCAATGACACAATCTCATCTTGATGACCACAATGGTGCTCCCAAACATGCTCAAAATTCTATTGTAAAGGGTGCCATTTGCATTAGCTTATGAGTGGCTGATCAACAGGTGTTTCCATTTGGTGCCCCTAGAGGGCTTTAGAACTTTCCAGAGGCACTTTTAGAATGGCAATATGTAAAATGTTTACTGTACTTGTAGCATAAATTACCAGAAGACATCTGCAGTTAATGTTTAAAATTAATGTTCAATATTATATTTTCCTACAAAATAGATTTGAGTGCCTGAGATACTTTCTTGCCAGTCTGTCCATCAGTTTGCATTGACTTTTTATCTCCTTATACTCGCTTCAGTCACTCACAGTACTATTCTTCCCACCCTAAAACACCCTGGACTAGCGAATACTATTCTGGTCCCGTTCGGTAAGGGAAGATGAGAAGTTGTGTTATTGATTAGAGGCAGGATTCTACACAGTGCCCCTTTAAAGACCCAGGCAATTCTATCAACAATTCTATCAAAGTTGCTGTAATGTTTTTAATGTGTTTCAATAACTCAAATTAAAATGGTTCATTCATCCCAAATGCATTTAAATCGGATCACAGTATGCACAAGTTGCATGTTATTTAGTTTTAGGCCCACTCAGTGAAACCAGTCCCCTTGTCATGCCAGAGTACAGTTTAGAAGAGTCACCTCATCCAGTACGGTTCCCAAGTCAGTCTTGTCCTTTGGACTGGCCCTCTCCCGCTCTAGCCACAACAATAGCTCAGGCTTCCTATAGGGCTTTAAGGCTAGGACGTGGATTATGCGGTCTTTCAGGGGCCTTAGGGCCACTGAGCTGGGAGCCCCGCTCCTCTTGTTGCTGGGGGAGTGCTTGTTGCTGCTGCTGTCCATGCCTGACGACAGACTCTGCTTCCTTTGAATCTTCACACATTTACCTGACAGAGAAAAAGAAGAACAAGCAGAGGCGCCATCATCAGAACAATTGGTGTTTTAGTCACAAAAATTACTGTCTTACACATCTAAGCTTCAGGCACAGTCAGTGAAAGTTTCAGCAATTACCATAGTTATCACTTGGATAATCAAGGCCAAGCAATGCCCTGGAAATGTGACAAGCAAAGACAGGAAGATTCTGTTTGTTCTAACTGCCTCTGAACAGGATTCTAAATACACTGACAATTCTCTGAATAGCCCAGCCACACATCACCTTGCCAATTATGCAAAAAAAGGCCTGGTTCTAAAGTGAGAGACAAGGGCCAGAGGCAAAACCTGCTGTGCTTTGTCTTGACAGATGATCTGTCATATTCAACATGCAAACACTACACACAGGAATGGCATCTTGCGTCCCTAGCAGGAAACAGCGCCTGAACAAACACCTGGCCACATCTCAAACAGCCTCCTCCATACACATTTAAGTGCTGGTGCGCAGCGCCAGAATTGGAGTACAGTGAATGGGTTGACAGCAAAGTTAGTCGCCTCCTGTGCAAACAGAGGGCCGTGGAAACTGAAACAGCTCATTTGGTCTCTCACACAACACAGAGGCCTTTTCTTTCCGTCTCAACATTAATTCACCTGGCTCCAAGCCAGCAGGACATGGCGGTTCTTATAGATATAGTATCTCCCAACCCTAATCTCATTCAAAGTTTAAGCTTTGAAGGTTGCCATAGGACAAAAGCACTACCACTTCATAACAACTATCATATACTGTACTAAATTATGTGAAACTAAAACTTAGTTGGATTGTATATGAAGTAGCTGACTCTACAATGGACATACTAAACATAATTTACATACTCCATAAAGTACCATTTATCTCCTAAAAGGCCAAAGTTGTTGCACAAATGGAATTAAATAATTTTAAAGATACTGGTTAACAAGTCATCAGAATCTCTGCATCCTTTGAAGTACAGTTCTGGAAAAAGTGACCACTGCAAAATTATCAGTTTCTATGGTTTTACTATTCATCGGTGTGTGTTTGAGTAAAATGAACAGTTTGGTTTTATTCTATAAACTACTGATAACATTACTCCCAAACTTTAAATAAAAATATTTATTTATAATAACAACAACTGATCAAAATAACCAAAAAAATATGCATTGTTTTCAGACCTCAAATAAATTAATATTCAATTTTCAACAACAAAATACTAATGTTTTAATTTAGAAATAACCCAGATTTTTTTTATCACAGCTTTCATGTGTCTCTGTCTGTTACATTGCTGTTGGGTGACTTTATGCCTCTCCTGGCACAGAAATTCAAGTAGCTTGGCTTTGTTTGATGTCTTGTGACCATCCATCTTCCTCTTGATCAAATTCCATCATCTTCTTCCGCTTATCTGGGGCCGGGTCGCGGGGGCAGACTTCCCTCTCCCTAGACACTTCCTCTAGCTCTTCCGGGGGGACACAGAGGCGTTCCCAGGCCAGCCGGGAGACATAGTCCCTCCAGCGTTTCCTAGGTCTTCCTCAGGGTCTCCTCCCGGTGGGGCGGGCCCGGAACACCTTCCCGGGAAGGCGTTCAGGAGGCATCCGGAACAGATGCCCAAGCCACTTCAGCTGACCCCTCTCGATGTAGAGGAGCAACGGCTCTACTCTGAGCTCCTCCCGGGTGACCGAGCTTCTCACCCTATCTCTAAGGGATCGCCCAGCCACCCTGCGGAGAAAGCTCATTTCGGCCGCCTGTATCCAGGATCTTGTCCTTTCGGTCATGACCCAAAGCTCATGACCATAGGTGAGAGTAGGAACGCCTTTGAGGCTCAGCTCTTTCTTCACCACGACAGACCGATACATTGACCGCATTACTGCAGAAGCTGCACCGATCCGTCTGTCAATCTCCCGTTCCATCCTTCCCTCACTTGTGAACAAGACCCCTAGATACTTAAATTCCTCCACTTGAGGCAAGAACTCTCCACCAACCTGAAGTGGGCAAGCCACCCTTTTCCGACTGAGGACCATGGCCTCGGATTTGGAGGTACTGATTTTCATCCCAACCGCTTCACACTCGGCTGCAAACCGTCCCAGCGCATGCTGAAGGTCCTGGTTTGAAGGGGCCAACACGACAACATCATCCGCAAAGAGCAGAGACGAAATCGTGTGGTCCCCAAACCTGACACCCCCCGGCCCCTGGCTGCGCCTAGAAATTCTGTCCATAAAAATTACGAACAGAACCGGCGACAAAGGGCAGCCCTGCCGGAGTCCAACATGCACTGGGAACATGTCTGACTTACTGCCGGCAATGCGAACCAAGCTCCTGCTTCGGTCGTACAGAGACCTGACAGCCCTTAGGACCCAGGACCCCATACTCCCGAAGCACCCTCCACAGGATGCCGCGAGGGACACAGTCGAATGCCTTCTCCAAATCCACAAAACACATGTGGATTGGTTGGGCAAACTCCCAAAACTCCCATCACCCTGTAGAGGGTATAGAGCTGGTCCAGTGTTCCACAGCCCGGATGAAAACCACACTGTTCCTCCTGAATCTGAGGTTCTACTATCGGCCGTATTTTCCTCTCCATTACCCTGGCATAGACTTTCCCGGGGAGGCTGTAGTTGGAACACATCCTCCGGTCCCCCTTCTTAAAAAGAGGGACCACCACCCCGGTCTGCCATCCCAGAGGCACTGTCCCCGACCGCCACGCAATGCTGCAGAGGCGTGTCAACCAAGACAGCCCCACAACATCCAGAGACTTGAGGTACTTAGGGCGGATCTCATCCACCCCTGGTGCCTTGCCACAGAGGGGTTTCTTCACTACCTCAGTGACTTCAGCCCGGGTGATGGATGAGTCCACCTCTGAGCCCTCAGCCTCTGCTTCCTCAATGGAAGATGCGACGGCAGGATTGAGGAGATCCTTGAAGTACTCCTTCCACCGCCCGACGACATCCCCAGTTGAGGTCAACAGCTGCCCACCTCCACTGTAAACAGCATTGGTAGGGCACTGTTTCCCTCTCCTGAGGTGCCGGACAGTTTGCCAGAATCTCTTCGAGGCCAGACGATAGTCCTTCTCCATGGCCTCACCAAACTCCTCCCAGGCCAGAGTTTTTGTCTCCACAACCACCCGGGCTGCAGTCCGCTTGGCTGTCCGCTCCTGCCTCAGGAGTCCCACATGCCAACCAGGCCTGATAGGACTCCTCCTTCAGCTTGACTGAATCCCTTACTTCCGGTGTCCACCACCGGGTTCGGGGATTGCCGCCTCGACAGGCACCGGAGACCTTACGGCCACAGCTCTGAGCGGCCGCTTTGACAGTGGAGGTGGAGAACATGGTCCCTCGGACTCAATATCTCCAGCCTCCCTCGGGATCCAGTCGAAATTCTGCCGGAGGTGGGAGTTAAAGATCTGTCTGACAGGAGACTCAGCCAGACCCTTGGGTCATGGGTCTGCCGAGTCTGTCCAGCTTCCTCCCCTGCCCTCGGATCCAACTCACCATCAGGTGGTGATCAGTTGACAGCTCCGCCCCTCTCTTTACCCGAGTGTCCAAGACATACGGCCGCAGGTCAGATGAAATGACAACAAAGTCGATCATCGACCTATGGCCTAGGGTGTCCTGGTACCACGTGCACTGATCGACACTTTTATGCTTGAACATGGTGTTCGTTATGGACAAACTGTGACTAGCACAGAAGTCCAATAACTGAACACCGCTCGGGTTCAGATCAGGGGGGCCGTTCCTCCGAATCATGGCCCTCCAGGTGTCACTGTCGTTGCTTACGTGGGCGTTGAAGTCCCCCAGTAGAACAATGGAGTCCCCAGTTGGAGCACTTTCCAGCACCCCTCCCAGAGACTCCAAGAAGGCCCATAGGCACAAACAACAGTGAGAGACCTATCCCGACCCGTAGACGCAGGGAAACAACCCTCTCATTCACCGGGGTAAACTCCAACACATGGCGGCAGAGCTGGGGGGCTATAAGCAAACCCACACCAGCCCGCCGCCTCTCACCATGGGCAACTCCAGAGTGGTGAAGAGCCCATCCTCTCTCAAGGAGTGTGGTTCCAGAGCCCAAGCCGTGCGTAGAGTTGATCCCGACTATCTCTAGTCGGAACCTCTCAACCTCACGCACAATCTCAGGCTCCTTCCCCGCCAGCGAGGTGACGTTCCACGTCCCTAGAAGTAGTTTCCAGGGTGGGGCCCCGGCTGCGCCATACCGGGCGACGTCACGGTCCTCAAAATTGTTTCCATCATTAAAGGGTTTTTGAACCGCTCTTAGTCTGACCCGTTGCCCAGGACCTGTTTGCCTTGGGAGACCCTACCAGTGGCATATAGCCTCAGACAACATAGCTCCTAGGGTCACTTGGGTACTCAACCTCCACCACGTTAAGGTGGCAGTTCATGGAGGTCTTTAATGGGGTTCAGGTCTGGAGATTAGGCTAGCTATGACAGGGTCTTGATCTGGTGGTCCTCCATCCATGCCTTTACTGACCTGGCTGTGTGGCATGGAGCATTGTCCTGCTGGAAAAAACAATTCTCAGAGTTGGGCAACATTGTTAGAGCAGAATGAAGCATGTATTCTTCCAGGATAACCTTGTACTTTCATGCGTCCTTCACAAAGACAAATCTGCCTGATTCCAGCCTTGCTGAAGCATGCCCAGCTCATCACCGATCCTCCACCAAATTTCACAGTGCGTGCGAGACACTGTGGCTTGTAGGCCTCTCCAGGTCTCCGTCTAACCATTAGATGACCAAGTAATGGGCAATGCTGAAATTTGACTCGTCAGAGAAGATGACCTTACTCCATTCCTCTACGATCCAATCCTTATGGTCTTTTGCAACTTCAGCCTGGCTCTTCTTTGCTTCTCATTGATGAATGGCTTTTTTCTACCTTTGCATAACTTCAGCCCTGCCCCTAGGAGCCTGTTTCGAACAGTCCTCACCATGCACTTCACCCCAGCTGCTGTTTTCCATTCTTTTTGTAGGTCACTTGATGTCATCCTACAGTTGTTGAGTGACATTCGAATGAGTTGACGGTCATCTTGGACAGTGGACAGTTGTTTTCGCCCTCTGCCAGTCTGTAGCTTTGTTGTCCCCAATGTCTGTTGCTTGACCTTGTTCTTATGAACCGCAGTCTTTGAAATTTTCAGGATGGAAGCAACCTGACGCTCACTGTATCCCTCTGCCAGTAAAGCCAGAATTGAACCCTTCTTTTCCTCACTCAAAGCTTTTCTTTTCAACTGCTTTGTCATGCTGAATAGATTTTTTTTAATTAAAATTACCTTTGAGGTACTGCTTGCACTGTTTTTGCCATCCAGCTGGTCCTATTGCAAGAGGATAGTGATGACCACAGCAGTGGTTTTTATACTTTTTCTCGTAAAATTAGATTTGGTTCAGGTATTCACCTAATCAGTACCTCATTAAGTAAAGGTGTGCCTGTGTTCGAATTTAACAGCACTGAAATGGATTGGCTGCCATACATGTAGAGATGCTGAATTAAGAGAACTTAATTGAAAAAAACAGTCTTGTAAGATAACACTGGTGCAGAGAAATACCCTAACTACGACAAAAAAAGTCCCCATCTCCGGTGTCCCCTAAATTATGTTCACAGGCTCCTAAGAAGATAAATCTCAGACCAAACCCAACCCTGACTGGACTTAGCAGGCCTAACCCTACTTAACCTGAGTACCAGCAGACCGGTGGTGGGAGATAGGACTGTCAATGTTTTTTCAGATATAGCGTTACAATAATTACATTACCAATAAAACACAATATTTCCTTTTGTAAGACAGTTGTCTACAGTTATGTGACTGATATTTCTGTAAAATGCCTACATAATGTTTAAAACATATTTGTCTGGAAAAATAATTGAAACATACATTAAAGCAAAATCATATACATTTTCTTAGCCTGCAAACAATCAGTGTGAATTGATATTCAGAAATATTTTAGAGATGAGCGTTACTGCACAACCTACACACAACAGTCCAACGGCCACCACAAGATTTTTGGGTACAGTAGATAAATCCTTAAACGTACTACATATTAGTTGAACCTTACTGTCCTGTCCTTCCTGTAGGAAAGTCCAGCTTAAAACCGAGAAAAAACTATGTCTGTGTTCTCAGTAGATTTTTCCATTTTCTCTTGTTTAACATTCATGTAAAATGTATATTCCGAATTATTTCTTTGTTGTGCATTCATTAACTAGAGACATTACACAACAATTGAACACACATACACAACTTTTACAAAAATAAATATTATATATACACAGTATGTGATGACTAGGCCACCTGCTGCCTCTTCCCTCCCTGTTTCGGGCAGTCTTCGACGATCAGCTTCACGGGCTTTCTGACACCATTCATCAACCACTCATGTCTTGTCAATCACTCCCACCTGATTCCTGTCATGTCATTATCCCAGACTGTGTGTTACCTCTGCTCCCCTTTGTGTGTAAGTGTTTCCTGTTGGAGCTATGTGTGCTTCTTATTTATATACTGGGTCTGCCCCATTGTTGTTTTCCTCAAGACCATTACTGTTTGGTCATTATATTTACCTTGTACCCGTGAGGCTAAATTAAATTTCTCCTTCGTTTTGACTCCTCTGCTCGACTCCTTCAATCGAAGCATCACAATATAGCTGTCCCCTCACTGTATCCCCAAACAAATGGAACATAGATACATGAAAAAGTAAATATTTATGGAAATTGCTTTAATTTCCTGGTTAAATTAATGTGACAAGGTACTGTACAAACCGCTATGAAATATAATTTCTATAATTAAAAATATTATATTTTACTATCGTTTACAAAAACGACAGTAAGACAAGGTACAATTTGTATAATCCCGGAACACAGACTTTTCTCCAATGCTGAACTCACACTAATAAAATTACCTGGATTACCAGTAAAAATGTCAATGTTAATGCTTCCAACTATTTAATACCTCCCAACTGGTGAATTCCCACCTCGCACATGGTTATGTTATTAAAAAATAGGAAAACCAGCTGCCAGCTAATTGGCTACAAGTCAAACTTCTTGGTTTTCATTACCATCTAATCAAACTCTTGTATTTGTTTCATCACTCCTTCATTGAAGGTCTAATCCTTCCAAACCACACAATGTTTATGATTTACACTGTTAGGTAAAGGAAATCATGAGAGAAAAATAAGTTGTGATAATATTTAGAATTGTGTTGTTATGATGAGTTAGTAAGCAGGTACATTTTTACCTCAGCTGCTAGCCACCTTGAAAATGTATTTACACACTAAAACAAAAGACATCATCAGAATGTGAATTAGTTTAATAGCTGTATAAGCACGTCAAACTAACATTTCAGTCATTTAGTAAAAACTCCAGACCGACCAGGTGATTAAACCAGGTGGGATAATCCCAAAACCGAGGAGAGATATTAATCAGTGCTCTGTGTACTATGAGGAAGTACAAAGTAAATATTATATACACTCACCTAAAGGATTATTAGGAACACCTGTTCAATTTCTCATTAATGCAATTATCTAATCAACCAATCACATGGCATTTGCTTCAATGCCTTTAGGGGTGTGGTCCTGGTCAAGACAATCTCCTGAACTCCAAACTGAATGTCAGAATTGGAAAGAAAGGTGATTTAAGCAATTTTGAGCGTGGCATGGTTGTTGGTGCCAGACGGGCCGGTCTGAGTATTTCACAATCTGCTCAGTTACTGGGATTTTCACACACAACCATTTCTAGGGTTTACAAAGAATGATGTGAAAAGGGAAAAACATCCAGTATGCGGCAGTCCTGTGGGCGAATATGCCTTGTTGATGCTAGAGATCAGAGGAGAATGGGCCGACTGATTCAAGCTGATAGAAGAGCAACTTTGACTGAAATAACCACTCGTTACAACCGAGGTATGCAGCAAAGCATTTGTGAAGCCACAACACGCACAACCTTGAGGCGAATGGGCTACAACAGCAGAAGACCCCACCGGGTATCACTCATCTCCACTACAAATAGGAAAAATAGGCTACAATTTGCACAAGCTCACCAAAATTGGACAGTTGAAGACTGGAAGAATGTTGCCTGGTCTGATGAGTCTCGATTTCTGTTGAGACATTCAGATGGTAGTCAGAATTTGGCGTAAACAGAATGAGAACATGGATCCATCATGCCTTGTGACCACTGTGCAGGCTGGTGGTGGTGGTGTAATGGTGTGGGGGATGTTTTCTTGGCACAGTTTAGGCCCCTTAGTGCCAATTGGGCATTGTTTAAATGCCACGGCCTACCTGAGCATTGTTTCTGACCATGTCCATCCCTTTATGACCACCATGTACCCATCCTCTGATGGCTACTTCCAGCAGGATAATGCACCATGTCACAAAGCTCGAATCATTTCAAATTGGTTTCTTGAACATGACAATGAGTTCACTGTACTGAAATGGCCCCCACAGTCACCAGATCTAAACCCAATAGAGCATCTTTGGGATGTGGTGGAACGGGAGCTTCGTGCCCTGGATGTGCATCCCACAAATCTCCATCAACTGCAAGATGCTATCCTATCAATATGGGCCAACATTTCTAAAGAATGCTTTCAGCACCTTGTTGAATAAATGCCACGTAGAATTGAAGTTATGCATTCTTATTGCAGATACTGTAGTCATAACATGCAGAGGAACACCACTCAGTGGCCGGTTTTCACCACCTTGTTCACAAAATGTGATTGCTCTACGGACACTGAGTGTCTTGCTATAAAAAGCAGGCAGATAGGCATTAAGGCATTCAGTTTCTGTTTAATGGAATGTTAGATTGGGCCAAACAAAGGACCTAATGACATGGTGTGCCAATTGTAATATTTTAGAAAGAGCAGTCCAGCGTTTACTTAATCAGCAAAAGAGCAATTTAAAAAATTGTGACAATAACTGACTTAGATACAGAAGAACAAACTAAGAACGTTGAACACTTTGGTTAAATGAAACGGGACCAGTTAGAAATTACTTCTGTGATTAAAGTCTTGACTAAAGTTACTGGACATGAGGTTTTTGGAAAGAGAGCTTTTCAGGGCGATCAGCACCACTGTTATTATCTTATTACATAAAATGCATGCATATCCGTAGCATTGGGTGCATGACTTGATTACAGACATTAAGTTGTTATATTTATACTCTGTGGCTATTAGAAGGTGTGTTACAGCAACATCCTCAACACTTGCCTGTGCTCATGGTTCTATCAGGTACACTGAAAATGTATGTAGCCTACTCTAGTTCATCATGTGGCTCTTCTGTCAAAACCTGCATGAGCAAAGCAAGCATGGGAATTAAATTAGAGGATGACTTTCAAAATGTGTCAATTCTACTATTGGTTTATCTTAGATTTCAGAGGATAATGTTTTTCGCAACAAAAAACTGGTCAATTTTCTTCCCTGTTACTGATATATGTTTACTATAGGCTAATGCGTTTGATTCGACTGAAATATTAAGGTATTTTGTTAACCTGTGAGTGAAAACAACTTGATGAGAGAGGTCAATGGAGAATGACAAGAATCTGGCAAGCTCATACAGGCAAATAAATGCACAGGGCCACAGACAGGCAACATAAAAGTGCAGTACAACAGCGTTTTGCAGAAAGGAATCCCGGAATGCTCATCAGCCTTTGTCATGGATGGGCTATTATAAAAGACAACAAACCTGTGTTCCTCTCCTATCAGCTAGAAACTAGTAAATACATCTGAGGTGTGTAAAACCATGGACTTGTCCAAACAAATACAGTGAATGTGGTTTACTTCAGTATGGTCCCCAGACCTCAAACAAACCAAGCATATCTGGAATGAGATGGAACGGGCTGTTCACAGCATGAATGTACTGTTGTTCAATCTGCGTGATGCCATAACCTCAGTATGGACCATCCAACAGAATCTCAGTATGGAACAACCTTACAGAATCCATGACACAAACAATTCTGGAGACAAAAGTGTTAGACCGGACACTCAATGGGCTCCCTGATAAAATGGCCATTGATCTCATATGGCCTTAAGTTGAGGGTAGCAGAGTTAGAAGCCTGGTTTAAAATGCAACTGTCAGGCAGAATAGGACAAAACAGCTTCAGCACCACCAGGGAGAAGTTATACACTTGAGAAACAATTGCAACCTACTGTTCCTTTATGGGGTATTTTAGGGTGGGAATATACAGTGGGGAGAACAAGTATTTGATACACTGCCGATTTTGCAGGTTTTCCCACTTACAAAGCATGTAGAATTATTATTATATTTTTTTATTTTGCATTTGCATTTTATTGCATGACATAAGTATTTGATACATCAGAAAAGCAGAACTTAATATTTGGTACAGAAACCTTTGTTTGCAATTACAAAGATCATACGTTTCTTGTAGTTCTTGGTTTGCACACACTGCAACAGGGATTTTGGCCCACTCCTCCTTACAGAACTTCTCCAGATCCTTCAGGTTTTGGGGCTGTCACTGGGCAATACAGACTTTCAGCTCCCTCCAAAAATGTTCTATTGGGTTCAGGTCTGGAGACTGGCTAGGCCACTCCAGGACCTTGAGATGGTTCTTACGGACCCACTCCTTAGTTGCCCTGGCTGTGTGTTTCGGGTCATTGTCATGCTGGAAGACCCAGCCACGACCCATCTTCAATGCTCTTACTGAGGGAAGGAGGTTGTTGGCCAAGATCTCTCAATACATGGCCCCATCCTCCCCTCAATACGGTGCAGTCGTCCTGTCCCCTTTGCAGAAAAGCATCCCCAAAGAATGATGTTTCCACCTCCATGCTTCATGGTTGGGATTGGGATTCTTGGGGTTGTACTCATCCTTCTTCTTCCTCCAAACACAGCGACCAGAGTTTCGACCAAAAAGCTCTATTTTTGTCTCATCAGAATCCCACATGACCTCCCATTCCTCCTCTGGATCATCCAGATGATCATTGGCAAACTTCAGACGGGCCTGGACATGCGCTAGCTTCAGCAGGGGGACCTTGCGTGCGCTGCAGGATTTTAATCCTATTAAGGCGTAGTGTGTTACTAATGGTTTTCTTTGAGACTGTGGTCACAGCTCTCTTCAGGTTATTGACCAGGTCCTGCCGTGTAGTTCTGGGCTGACCCCTCACCTTCTTCATGATCATTGATGCCCCACGAGGTGAGATCTTGCATGGAGCCCCAGACCGAGGTAGATTGACCATCATCTTGAACTTCTTCCATTTTCTAATAATTGCGCCAACAGTTGTTGCCTTCTCACCAAGCTGCTTTCCTATTGTCCTGTAGCCCATCCCAGCCTTGTGCAGGTCTACAATTTCATCCCTTACACAGCTCTCTGGTCTTGGCCATTGGAGTCTATTTGATTGAGTGTGTGGACAGGTGTCTTTTATACAGGTAACGAGTACAAACAGGTGCAGTTAATACAGGTAATGAGTGGAGAACAGGAGGGCTTCTTAAAGAAAAAGTAACAGGTCTGTGAGAGACGGAATTCTTACTGATAGGTTGATAGGTGATCAAATACTTATGTCATGCAATAAAAAAATGCAAATTTATTATAAAACAATCATACAATGTGATCTTCTGGATTTTTGATTCAGTCTCTCACAGTTGAAGTGTACCTATGATAAAAAATTACAGACCTCTACATGCTTTGTAAGTAGGAAAACCTGCAACACCGGCAGTGTATCAAATACTTGTTCTCCCCACTGTATCTGTAAATAGTTTTTACAGAATAAGAAACAAACATGAGCCATTATCTTGCTTAATGCCTACAGGTACCCAGCTAGCTGTCCATCGACCTTTTGCTGAATCAGAAGACATGGTAGGCAGCAACCGATAGGCGATGCATGGCACATGCAAACAAGGGCAGAGGATGAAGTGTAAACCAAGAACATCATTGGAGGCCATTTCACACCATTTCATTTTAATTCACAATGGGGTACCAACAGACATTATTTTGATTCTGATCTTCGTCAAATCCTAAGCACTTATAGTGAATTATGGCCTTTGTGTCAAAGAATCTGCATATATTATTCACTATTTCAGCAGATCAAAACTAATTGAATCGCAGCCACTGTAATTAAACTCTTAGGCAAAACTTCATCCACTCAGCATGAGACTTGTTAGTACATACTTCTGGCAAACTCAATCACATTAATGGAGCTGGCAGGCAGGTTGGCAACGTTCCTGAGCATTCTGGTCAAAATGGAGGGAAAGAGAGAAGAAAAGAGGCATCCCCTCTCGCATGAATAATTACAACCCAGTACTTTGATCAATTATGTGATAACTTCCACACCATATGGCAATTATCAGCAGCACAACATGGTAGAAGGCGATGGATTAGAAGCTTTCCGAGAACATTACACACCTCCACTATTTTGCCCCTGATCCCCAGACGTTAATGGGGCCCGGTGGGAAGCCAGGTTGGACGTAGCTCAGGCAGCAGAGGTAAACGATGCCTATGGGCGCAGACTTACCATGAGTGGAGCCTGGCTTGATCTCGATGGCTGACCTGCTCATGATGTCCTTCTCCACCTGAGACATGCGCTCCCGGGTCATCTGGTATGAGTCATCAGTGGCACAAACAGTGATCTTGTCCTGAATACTCCCCTGGCCCTCCAGGTGCTCCCTGCCCTCCCTGAGGAGGGGAAACAACAGAAGATTAGAGAAGGGCAGATAGGTCTCACGTAGCAGCAACAGGTAATGCAAAAACGTACACACTATGTTAATGAATAGAGCATTAACGTGTGTTTCGGCATGCATGTGACATGTCTCACTCCCATGACCGGTTCGATGACTTCTGTCCTCATGCTCATTCCTCACATCCTATGCTAAGGCATTAAGATGGAGAACAAGTGAGGTATTGTAAAGCCACAAGACTTCTTTCAGCTGCAGGGCAAACAGAGTGCCACAGCTCTACACCTCCAACTAACCCTTTGACCCCTTCTGGCCCCAAACACTGTGAGCTCACCGTTCCCAGTCATGTTTAGGTCAAATGTCTTGAAACAAACAGTTGAATCAGTTTCTGGTGCTTATTGCTTAGTTCCAATGTAACGTATTTAGACTTTAACCACATTGTTTTTCACTCAAAAATGTATTCCAAGAAGAACCTTTTATCCATGTCAAGTGAAATTACTGGGGAAAAAAATGTGCTGATGTAAATGATGCCATAATTTTGGATATTAATGTCTTTCTCCATGTTTTTCCTGAGAGGTTCTTCCCTGTTGGGCCCTGTCTGGGGTTATCTTCAGACAGGGCCATAGTTTCTCCGGACTAAGTTTTATGATGCAATAGTTCATGTTCGGGTGGACTAGGGTTAGTCTGTCCTGTCTCCGTCCCAAGTGTTTAGTTGCATTAGTTCATGTGCCAAGGGACTACGGCCTGTCTGGATTACATGCTGCTATAAGCATGGATCCAAGGAATGCTCTCTTTTTATCTGGTGTCCTGTTGAATCTTAGGAGAATATGAGCCCTTGGTCCAGGATTCAGGTTACAATAAACGGAAACAGTGTAGGTGGATGGTGTCATGGCAGGTGTCAGTAAGAGCTGGGAGAGGTGACATGACTCGAGGGAGAGAAAAAGAGAGAGAGAAAAAAAAAGAGAGAGAGAGAGAGAGTGAATGAAAACCGTTATGAGCTTAACATTGCAGTATGCCAGTGGAGAAGACAGAAGCCGTTGACCCAGGTGGTCTGTGGCTTAGATGATTTCCCATTGTCAATCAGAAGTCTTTACAATGGCCGAAATGGATTCTGTGCACAGGAAACTCTGGCTGAACTAATTCTGGGTTATTCTATGGAGGATGCCAGGTGACAGAGTGCTTGTCTAGAGTCGCTCATCAGTGAGAAGTGAAAAAGTACACTTGATTATGCCAAGACAATCAACAGATGGATTTAGAAGACATCTCAGGGTAATTGTCACAGCAAAAAGGCCTTCGTGGGGACACTGCCTGGGTGGAGCCAAAGCCTATATAAAGACAAGCGTTTGCACTGTGAAATAAGAAGTTTTGGTTTCCCGACACACCCATTTGATATGTTGCACATCTCAAAAATCTGTTGAGTGTTTTTGGTGATGAACACCTTAAATTATCTTGTTAAGAGGTATTTTTACCAGGACCCCACACACAGCTCAAACAGTTCATACTGGAGAAGGATGTCAGTCCAACAATGCCAGTCTACATAGTACGGAACAGATGGTGATCACGGTTACGTGCTGTGGAGTTGCTGGCAGAGCATGTCAACGTCTTTTCTGATTTGGAACTGCCGGTCTAGTGTGTCAAGGATTTTAGCACCAGCTATAGGAACTTCCAAGGAGAGGCAAATCAGCTCAGCTCATGTCCAGAAAAAAAACAAAAAAAAAAACAGGTGGGTGTTTTTTTTTTTGTCATGAGTCTGTTTTTGCATTTTAAAAATGCTGCACATTCTGAAAGGGCCCTTCTGAATTGAGGGACTTCAGAGTTAAGTTGTAAGGTCCCAAGGAAATATGACTCATCTTGAAGTCTATCAATCATGTCATTTCCGCCTTCATGGAAGATCAGCCTCCAGAACAGGATTAACGTGGAAAAAGGCAAACCTTCATGTCAATAGGCTAAACTGATGCCAGACAGATGAGAGCAGTGGACTGGTGGGCAGTGAAGAAAGACAGACCACTAACTCTGGTCAACGTTGCTGGTCTTCACTTGTGGCTCCCAACCACAATGGATGTTGAGAAACTTTTTTTTAACCTATTAATTATACCAAATTTAACCTTACACCAAATTGTATTTGCTCCTTCAAACTTCACACTTTAGTGCTCATGGGTACCTTGAAATACTAATTGCCTACAGTAACTCAAAGGACAAACAAGAGCTCAACAAAAAGTGCTCAGCTGAAAAGGACAGAGTTTATGACTAGTTCTAAAATAAGACTGTAATATGCCACGCTAAGGAAAACAGTCTGAGGATAAGATGTCATTTGTTTCAAGCAGGAACACGGCGACAAGGGTTACTTGTGTGTGTGTGTGTGAGTGTGTGAGAGAGAGCAGTGTCTCAGGAATGCTGCAGTCCCAATCTGACTGAAGTGGCTGTGTGTGCTAGACAGTGAAAACATGAGTGCGTGCTTACCCTGAGACATACTGGTGGATGCAGTCAAAGCTGGCCTGAGGTTTGTCCTTGCTGTCACTGGACAGGTAGAAGGAGAAGACTCGCAGTGCCTCCGGGGCCTCTGGGGACGAGCCAGGTATCTTGATGTACTGTTGCCATGGGACACAGAGAGTCTTCAATTACTAAGGAGACCATGTGTGTAAAAATGTTCACGCTGATCATTTCCGCCATTTTCATTCCAGCCGTCAGCCTAAATATCTTACCTGACAAACGACATGCGATACAGTCGAAGGGTTTGGGCGACTAGAG
The DNA here is from genome assembly GCF_011004845.1 of Esox lucius. Taxonomy (NCBI): domain Eukaryota; kingdom Metazoa; phylum Chordata; class Actinopteri; order Esociformes; family Esocidae; genus Esox; species Esox lucius. The sequence continues at coordinate 21,984,318 of NC_047587.1, forward strand.
CATAAAGGATGGCAAACGGCGAGCGTTACGCATGTCATCAATAATTAGAGTGCAAATGTGCATCGATAAACTCATTCATTGACATTAAGTCTGCTCAGAGCAGCAGCTAGGACACCTCTGGCTTCATGGGATTTCAAATGAAGCCCTAACTGAACCATATGGAATTGAATGAGGCATATCATATCATTTCTACAATACATTTCCAAACAACACCAGCACACATCTGGAAAGTTGTGCCGTGGCTCTGCTCTCCTAAGGTAACACACTTTCCCTTTGTTGTTGCTTGCTAAATGCTTGTCCTCGCAGAGCTATTCACTTCAATTGTAACTTGCTGCTCCTAGCCCTGTCCTGGCAGAGAAAAGGGTGTACTGTAGCTTCAACCAAAAAAAGGAATTCTACATGCTTGTACAGTTAAGTGGGAAGTTTAAAACTGTGTGAATGTGTGTACATAGAACAAGTTTTTCTCAAAATTCTTTGCTATTCACAAACAACCCAAGATAGTTCTCTAGGTACTGTTCACAAAAACACCAGGCAAAATGTAAATAGTGTCCATGTGTGGACCTGTTAATCATCTACATGTTACACCTCGTGACACAATCTAGGAGCATTGCTGTTTTGTTGTTATAGCCTTGAAACTATATACAGTAAGATAATACATCCATTTTATCCTCCCAGGGTTTGATTGGAGTAAATGTAATTGGACCAAAGTCTTTCAGTGTCTTTCAGTCATTTCTTAATTACATTTTACATCAAACAACGCCGCTGTAATGGTATCGTTGTAATTGTGCAGTTGCATCCTTGGATTGAACAAACCTTGCTACATAGTAGAAATAATTGTAAAAAAAAAATTACAATATAGTATATGCCAAATGTCTTTCTTGAAAATTTTCAAAAAAGATGTCATTAATCAATTATTTTACTGGAGTTTAACCATAATATTTAATTTTTTTCTGGGGATAGAATTTAAATTGTACCCGGCTTTAAATTGCTTGTTTGAGAGATTGGTACTTAGTACAAGGATTCGTTAACAATAAACTGAAAAAGAGGAAGTAGTAATCTGTATAAAGGCAAAATATGTAATGTCAAACAAGTCACCAGGACTAATCAGCTCCATAACTAGTAAAGTAAACTGAGATATGACAAATTAATCATGGTAATATTTCCACAAATAGAATAGTATTTACCTTCCATAGCTGCAGGACATTGCCTGTTTTAGCTAATTGTGAAACTCATTATGGAGAAGTCACTTGTGAGACAAAATCCCAAGTATGTCTACTTCACTGTCTTTTCGATTTTAGTGTGAGCTACTGGGTGATATAAATATTTTGTCTTTTAAGAGGTACATAACAAAACAATACATAAAAGGGTAATCTTATATATAATTTTAGTCCAGAGGGGTTAGAAGTTAGTATATTGACATGAGAGCCAACTTGACCTGCCCAATTTCAAGCCATTAAATGCACAAAAATAAGCTGTTGGTTAAGCCAATAACACAGGCCCTGAGGGACATCCGAGGTCAGAAAATCAACTCTAGCCTGGCCTAAACATAGGGACTCAGTCGTCTACATGGATAATACTGGCAAGTGTCCTTTTGTACTGGACAGAAATCCCCATGGCAAACAACAGACCCACATAAAAAATTGTAAAGAAAATGTAGGTTCACTGTACATGCACCAAAATATTTATATATAATATATAATTTTTCTTTTATAGCTTGTTTTAAAAAATTTAAAGATGTGCCGAGAATGTTTTAAAGATGCACCAGGAGAGATCAACATTTCTGGTTGTTTTCGCTCTCCTTTCGATCTGCAGCAGACATCTGGTTGGCAATATGTTTGGAATGATGAATCACAATAGAATTCCAATATTGAATACATATAAAATAGTGAAACAAACATATAAATAAAATATATAAATAAGTGTACTGATAACATCGGATTATAAGATCCCTGGCATTGTCCCCAGCCGTAGGAGCTAAGGGAACAAAACCAGTTAGATAAAATGGCCTAAAAACCTACTTTGACTGAAAAGGCCATATGCACACTGTAAGTAATTAACTAAGAGGTACGAATATGACGTCCAGGGAAAGAAACGTGCTGTCCTTTTATTACAGCTGAAACAGACGGTTTTGTTGATGTAGAGCCTGTGCCCTAGATTCAGAGAACGAGATGAAAGAAGCAGAGCGATGGGCCACAGAATGATTAGCATTTATTTTGACCCGACATGATAGACTAAGAACTGACAGACTGACTGTTCAATGCCATACAAGGCTCAAAATGACTGCCAAATCATCTGAAAATAAGTTGCTTTCGCTTCCTTAGTGGTATCAGACTAGGCTGACATGGCTACCAATATAAAGGAAAACATTTACTGTGTGATACTTTTCTTAGACAAACAGAGGACAGTGAGTAGGCCTTGAAAAAGCCTCTTTAGTTATCTGTGGGAAGTGACTGATTCCAGGCTGGCTGGCAGAAAGCTCAGTGCCTGGGGCAGATATGGCACGCAGGACTCTAGCTGTCACAAATGCCCAGCCATGCAGTAGAGCCATAAGCAGTTTCTGTAGCATGTAGCCAATAAACAGCTCCTCTTTCAACACCCCCCCCCTCTCCGCGAACCCCACAGCAAGCACCCTGCCCCCATCCGCCGGCCTCAGCTCTCTATATAGCACACACCACACAAGCCACCCTTTGCAACACAAAGCGCAAGGCAGTCCACAAAGCAGCGCACAAAGCCATGGACAGATATCAAACTGACCATTAGTTATGTTGACCTATATCTGTCCAGCCCTTCACGTGATTTGGCAGGGAAAATGTTTACACAAATGACCGCTTCAGCTTTATGCTAATTAACTGCCATCAATGTAAAATGCGTCAAAGTAAATAGGAGCAATAGAACAGACATATCTTCAGGACCTATTACCTTAAGACGCTGTCTAAAGTGGCAGCTGTCTTCACCAAAATTACAAGCAACAAGTCATAGAAAGATAGGCTCCAGAAGTAGGTCAAAGCATAGCAATGCAGAATGATTTGTTTCAAATGGAGATGTTGATAAACAAAAGCCTGCCTGCCTATCCCCACGGGCGAGAGCACAGCTCAGGATTTACAGTCTTAGCTTTGCACTACACCCCCCGCAGAACCCCCTACCCCCATACCTACCCCATGCTGCCAACACATCCTCCCCAGTCACTATGCCCTGGTGTGCAGAGAGCCCCCCCCCCCCCTCCAGCCAACCGTTAGATTCGCCCGTCTACCCCTTCCCCGCCACCGTGCACACACTTCACATTCTAATTCTAATCAATGTCACTCAGGTCAGTCTGTTCGGAGGTCTCCCCCATTTTAATCACAGCTTCCTTCTCCATCTTCATAACCATATGTCATTTAACCCATTAGTTCTCAGCTCTGCACTCCTGGGGGAAAGCCCATCTCCCCTGGCTGCTGTTAGCCTGTACAGTCCCTGAAGATGGCCCCAAAACATGGGACACTCAAGTTAAAAGCTCTGTATGAGGACACCAGGGCCATCCTTGACTTGTTACCTGCCACTTATTTTCACCTGTCTTTAGATTACATTTCCCAGGACAGTTATTCACGGTAGAGGGTTTCTTACAAACACTAAAAATTTAAAAGGCTTAGGCACACATTTCTTAATGCTTTTGTGTGTCATTAAAAATGTCTATAAAAATGTTAATTGTAAAACTTGTGAAAGAAAACAAATTATAAAAACAAATTGTAAAACTTAGTTGAAGAATCAGTATAATTTCCAATGGAACATTTCTAAAGGAAATCTACCATGACTTACCCCCTTTCGGTTCCCAAACCACTAGTGGTGGCTCCACACACACTGACCGGTTAGACCACTACCAGTGACTGCAAGAGCTGTGTATTTCCATAGAGCTGACTTGCAGGGAAGGAAAGTTGGACCATGAAGGTGTGGTTGCCGTGAGCCCCTAGGGCCCCTGTCTGCCCCAGGCAGTGTTAACCTGCCCTTTCAGTCTCGAGTTAAGCTGACTGAAGCCCTAAACTCACGCAGGTCACATGGAAGGCTGAGGTCAAATGTCTCCTAAGCTCCGCTGCAGCTGATGCCGCGCTTCAACATCAGTTTGACCCAGATGGGAAAGCAACCGCTATTTAGCATTAACTAGTTACAGGAATTAAGCTTCACGCTTCAGCTAGTAATAATCTGATCATTCCTAAAGGGATATGTTTCACAAAATACATCATGTTCACTGTACAATATCTCAAGACCTAAGTCCTTTAGGATTAATGGATAACACATTTTTCAAAAAAGAAACCCTTTCTCAGTAGAACAGGTCCATTTAGCTCAGCTAGTAGAGGATGTCCTTGCACCGCCACTGTTTTTGGTTTGATTACCACAGGAGGCCAATATTAAAATGCACCCACTTACTGTAGTGCTGAATGACCTGAATGTCAACCTTCGGAGGGGTTTGGCGTCAGTGAGCATTGCCCACTGGTGTCTGTCCTGTGAGCTAAACATGGCGGTTGGACAGTTAGTGTCATCCCAGCCAAATGGCATCAGACTGACAATCCTCAGCACCTTGTCATTGGAGCCTCTCAACAGGGCGCCGGGGCAGATACAATGACCTCCTCTGTGGGCCGGTCCCAGACACATCTGCTGCAGCCTGCGCCCAGCCAGCCCTGTGTGTTTGGAGATGTCAAATACTTTCAGGCTGTTGTAAGGTGTGAACTGGACCGGAACGGAACAACTTGGCGGGGGCTTTGCCGTTAGAGCAGGACAAAGGGCAGCTTCACTGGTGTCAATGGAAAACTCCCCCTCAAACAACGTATCATCTCTGATCATGTTCAACTGTGCTGCTCTTCCTCCGCCTCCACATTTGGTGGCAGATGAGAAAATGATTCTACCACACATCTGCCTAAAAAGGTGATGGGTTTTTTCCCTTCTACTTGAGTCTGTGGACAATAGTGAACAGGCCAAGATCCCAGCTGCGGTATTTTAGCATGGGAGCAGGCGACTAGATAAACAAACGTGATTCACTCGGTGCCTCATGCCCCTGTCTATACTCAAACTACTGGCTATTGTCCTCTCATCCCAGTCTGCACAGTCACAGAGAGCCGCCTGTCTTTTGTTCTTCCATCTTCCCCCCACAGAGCTGAGTGCTCTGGCCCGTCGGGCCGCCTGGATTATTCATGAACAGCAGGGACGTGGGGCCGGGGAGCGAGGGGGACACCGCTGTCACGCCCTGGCTCCCAGATCGTGTTGTGCAGGCGGGATAGCAACACACACTCTCCCATTTCCCCCCCCATCTCTCTGGAATGGAGTCAACGGTAAAACATCCCGAGGAGGAGCAGGGCTGAGGCACTCATGGAAATCTGGATGGCGGCTATCAGTCGGCGTAGCAGCCGTTTGAATGGTGGCAAATCTATTGTTTCCAAACAGACACATTTTCTACCGGTCTGTTCCAGAGTGCATGTGGACGGGGTCGTTTGATAGGCCGCTGAAGGGTGTCACCACGCCTTGCTTGATTCACCCATGGATCATCATTCTAATTCCTAAATGAATTGCTTCAGCGAGGGACACTTGGTTTCATCTTGCCATAGAGTCCTACTTTATAGTACCTGGCTGTCCAGTCTTCAGTCAGTTGTTTGTCTCCCACACAGAAAAGCACATTATACACCACTGTCAGTGCCATGGTACGGTAACCATGCCAGCCCTAACAAGGGGACAAACTGAAAAAACGATTACTCGTGGAAGAGGAAGGGGATGGATTAGTGCCATGCTTTATCTCCTCACAGATTCCCGTTCACTATGACGAAACGCTACTAAGACTTTCACAAAGCAAGGCAACACTTTTCTTTGGGTGCTCTACACTGGTCAAAGAGGAAATGAAAGCCGACAAGTGGCATTTAAAAGGGAGGCATTATTCCAGTGACACATTCAGACAAGCACAGATGGAAACACAGGCAGGCGATGCTTCAGGAAAATCCGTGCTCATATTTATTCCTGCTCTGACTGTTTATGTATGATCAATGACTCTGATGACTCATAGATTGTGAATACAATGCGTGAGACCATCCCTCCTTCTACCATTACAGATACAGTCTCAGACTTCCACATTTGTCCCGAAGTCCCAATTTGGCCTGGATGTGTAATGTTATGTCTATAATCTAATAATAATCAATAGCATGCCTCAATTAGCCATGAAATTCCAAGTTGAAGAGCAAGTGGTTCTGATGACACAGGGCACCAATCAGCCCACATGACATGGTACAACGTCCGGAGATCGCTTTTGGCTCAACAGTGTGGCTTTTAAAACCGGAGGCCGTAAATTCTACAGTGCGTCCTTAAGAGCGTTTTTACACTGACAATTTTATCTTGATAAAACGGAACTTGTCGCAAGATTTCATTCACCGTGGTTACTGAGGTCTAACCAAGCGACTGTGTTGCTAATCTGAAATGTAGGCTAACGATCCAGACACAAACAGATTGCTTCATAGAGTTGCAATCATATACCTCAAAATGACTGAATATCAGTCTGCTTGCCCATCAGCAGTTTTCTCAACAACAGGTCCCTTTGCTGGCGATAGGGGAATTTGTGAAAAGTTATGTTATCTAACTCCGCAGACACTAGTTAGCTAGCTAGCTTTTGGTGGAGCATATATATTGAATGTGATGTGCTGCACAGGAAGATATTCAACGGTGTCTGCTGTACTAGTTATCCTAAACTATATTTCTTTAGTTTACTATTAAGTTGGACTGGCTGACTCTGCTACATTGTTTGCAAGCTACTCTCCATGACGGTGAAACTATATTTTTTATATATATACACCGTATTTCCCGCACTATAAGGCGCACTTAAAAGCCTTTTATTTTCTCAAAAAACGACAGTGCGCCTTATAATCCGGAGCGCCTTATATATGGATCAATTGGTTAATTGGCTGATCCATACTGGTTGTACACGGCGCTCAAGGCGCTCTGTCAAAATGCTTCAGTATGAAAAACCAACAAACCAATTTAATAATAATAAAATGTTTCAGTACGACTGGTAAACTACAAAGCCGCACCGCTTGCAGCATTACAGCTACCGTAGTCAGTAAACACCGGTATTGTGCTTACTCACAGTCCCACACCACTTGTGTGTGTATAAAGACCCCAACATGGCTCCTTTCAAGAGACACGCTTACGACGCAGAGTTCAAGCTCAAGGCTGTCGGTCACGCAGTAGAATATGGGAATAGAGCAGCAGCGAGCAAATTCAACATGATGAATCAATGGTACGGAAGTGCAGGAAGCAAGAAGATGACCTGCGCCAAGTAAAGAAGACTGAACGGAGTTTCTGAGGGAACAAAGCGAGATGGCCACAGTTAGAGGACAAACTCGAACAGTGGGTTGTTGAACAGAGAGCAGCAAGTAGAAGCGTCTTTACAGTCACTATTCGAATGAAGGCAACAGCGCTAGCACGGGACATGAACATAGATGAACTTCGAGGCGGTCTCGAAATTCTGCAGTATCGTCTATTCTATGCGCCTTATAATCCGGTGCGCCCTATTTATGGAAACAGTTCTAAAATATTCATTGAAGGTGCGCCTTATAATCTGGTGCGCCTTATAGTGCGGAAAATGCGGTATATATATATTATATATATATACATACACACTCACCTAAAGGATTATTAGGAACACCATCCTAATACTGTGTTTGACCCCCTTTCGCCTTCAGAACTGCCTTAATTCTACGTGGCATTGATTCAACAAGGTGCTGAGAGCATTCTTTAGAAATGTTGGCCCATATTGATAGGATAGCATCTTGCCGTTGATGGATATTTGTGGGATACACATCCAGGGCACGAAGCTCCCATTCCACCACATCCCAAAGATGCTCTATTGTGTTGCGATCTGGTGACTGTGGGGGCATTTTCAGTACAGTGAACTCATTGTCATGTTCAAGAAACCAATTTGAAATGATTCGAGCTTTGTGACATGGTGCATTATCCTGCTGGAAGTAGCCATCATAGGATGGGTAAATGGTGGTCATAAAGGGATGGACATGGTCAGAAACAATGCTCAGGTAGGCCGTGGCATTTAAACGATGCCCGGTTGGCACTAAGGGGCCTAAAGTGTGCCAAGAAAACAGCCCCCACCCCATTACACCACCACCACCAGCCTGCACAGTGGTAACAAGGCATGATGGATCCATGTTCTCATTCTGTTTACGCCAAATTCTGACTCTACCATCTGAATGTCTCAACAGAAATCAAAACCAGGCAACATTCTTCCAGTCTTCAACTGTCCAATTTTGGTGAGCTCGTGCAAATTATAGCCTCTTTTTCCTTTTGTAGTGGAGATGAGTGGTGCCCGATGGGGTCTTCTGCGGTTTTAGCCCATCCGCCTCAAGGTTGTGCGTGTTATGGCTTCACAAATGCTTTGCTGCATACCTCGGTTGTAACGAGTGGTTATTTCAGTCAAAGTTGCTCTTCTATCAGCTTGGTCAAGATTGTCTTTAACTAAGAGTATCTGTAGTTTTTATAATATCATTCTAAGTAATTAATTTGCATTTCATGGTACCGAAACCTTTGTTTGCAATTACAGAGATCGTACGTTTCCTGTAGTTCTTGACTAGGTTTGCACACACTGCAGCAGGGATTCTGGCCCACTCCTCCATACAGAACTTCTCCAGATCGTCCAGGTTTCGGGGCTGTCGCTGGGCAATACGGATTTTCAGCTCCCTCCAAAAATGTTCTATTGGTTTCAGGTCTGGAGACTGGCTAGGCCACTCCAGGATCTTGAGATGCTTCTTACGGAGCCACTCCTTAGTTGCCCTGGCTTTGTGTTTCGGGTCGTTGTCATTCTGGAAGACCCAGCCATGACCCATCTTCAATGCTCTTACTGAGGGAAGGAGGTTGTTGGCCAAGATCTCGTGATACATGGCCCCATCCATCCTCCCCTCAATATGGTGCAGGCGTCCTGTTCCCTTTGCAGAAAAGCATCCCCAAAGAATGATGTTTCCACCGCCATGCTTCACGGTTGGGATGGTGTTCTTGGGGTTGTACTCATCCTTCTTCTTCCTCCAAACACGGCGAGTGGAGTTCAGACCAAAAAGCTCTATTTTTGTCTGATCAGACCACATGACCTCCCATTCCTCCTCTGGATCATCCAGATGGTCATTGGCAAACTTCAGACGGGCCTGGACATGCGCTGGCTTGAGCAGGGGGACCTTGCGTGCGCTGCAGGATTTTAATCCATGACGGCGTAGTGTGTTACTAATGGTTTTCTTTGACTGTGGTCCCAGCTCTCTTTAGGTCATTGACCAGGTCCTGCCATGTAGTTCTGGGCTGATCCCTCACCTTCCTCATGATCATTGATGCCCCACGAGGTGAGATCTTGCATGGAGCCCCAGACCGAGGGAGATTGACCATCATCTTGAACTTCTTCCATTTTCTAATAATTGCGCCAACAGTTGTTGCCTTCTCACCAAGCTGCTTGCCAATTGTCCTGTAGCCAATCCCAGCCTTGTGCAGGTCTACAATTTTATCCCTGATGTCCTTACACAGCTCTCTGGTCTTGGCCATTGGAGTCTGTTTGATTGAGTGTGTGGACAGGTGTCTTTTATACAGGTAACGAGTTCAAACAGGTGCAGTTAATACAGGTAATGAGTGGAGAACAGGAGGGCTTCTTAAAGAAAAACTAACAGGACTGTGAGAGACGGAATTCTTACTGGTTGGTAGGTGATCAAATACTTATGTCATGCAATAAAATGCAAATTAATTATTTAAAAATCATACAATATGATTTTCTGGATTTTTTTAAGTGTACCTATGATAAAAATTACATACCTCTCCATGCTTTTTTAAGTAGGAAAATCTGCAGTGTATCAAATACTTGTTCTCCCCACTGTGTGTGTGTGTGTGTGTGTATACACACACACACACACACACACACACACACACACACACACACACACACACACACACACACACACACACACACACACACACACACACACACACACACACACACACACACACACACACACACACACACACATATATATAACACATACAATATATATCCATAGAAAATGTTACATATTATTGTACATATTATGTAAATGGCATTTAAATTAAATTGTTGTCAAAACAATTGTTGTAGTCTGAATAGGCCCTAAATCATGCTTTTTGTTCCTGTGAAGTCAGCCCTTCCGTTGAGGGGGTTGCTAGAGAGACAGAAACATGAGGGGTGGGAGTTTGAAGGGGGTTGTGTGGGGAGTAAGGGGTGGGCAATTGTCGTGGCTACAACATCCCCCAAGGTATTACCTTTTATGCCAAGCAAAATGTGCCTTCTCCAAGAGAGGCTGGGCTAATCTGTCAACCTCAGCAAACACATGGGTCACCAACTCCTCCCACCCCTCCTCACTACCCCCTTCCTCTCAGCAGCGATCCTGTCTGAGTGGATACACAGATAGGGGGATGGAGAACACTAATGGCAGGCTTCATAGGCAGCCCATTTCAACATTACACGCAGCCACTTTTCTACTGGTTACTATAGTGACGGTGTTTGGGATTATGTATGACCACGTCTCTACCTAAGGCTGGGGGTGAATGGATGTGGACGGACCCATGTGCTGTGATGTCATGTTTTTATCATCAATTGTTTAATTACAGTGATCATGACTAACTTGAAGAATTATCCAAATAACCCTTTAACTGCCCTTGTTTCCATGCAGTCGGTAATCCTCTAACACTTCCCAGATTGTAACATGGGAAAGTCTGTCCAAACCAGATTCATTTACACAGAGCCTACAAACAAGAGTGATCTGAAACACGCACTGAGCTGTGACGTGGAGAACCAGGGTACACAGGGTGACCTGATAAGGCCTGCCCGTTGTATAACAACCAGTTATGCACCACACACACACACACACACACACCTCAGCGTACGTCAAAGTCCTCTGTGCACAGTGTATGTCTCTTAGGCCAGTCTCATGGATACAGATTAAGCCTAGTCTAGAAGAAAAAAAAACGTTTAAGGTCAATGGAGAACTCCTTTGCGCCTGATTTTTTTCATTGTAGACTAGGCTTAATCTGTGTCCTTACAGTATATCGGTAAAGGATTATGGAAGGTTACTATCCCTATTCAGTGTTAAACTATAGCTCTTTCCCACAGTATACTGATTTCAGCCCTAAAGACCATTACATACTGCAGAGAGAAACTCCACATGACCGATTCACTTCCTTAACCATGTTTGTTTACAGGGGCAGTGGTCCTTGTATCCTGTTGTGCTACATTTTTACATGCCGGAAAACAATGGATGTGGGAAGAGATCAGGAAAACCAACCACTGCTGACAGCCAAACAACTGACTAGACCAACAGAAAGACAGGAGAAAGGAGGGTTTCTCTTTCTTACATCACATAATGGTTTGTGGTCTCATTGGTGGTTATTTCCTTATATCACATACTGGTTTTTGGTTTCATTGGTGGTTATTTTCTTTCATCACATACTGTTTTTTTTTTTACCTCCATTGATGGCAGTTTGGTTGCATTTGTGATTTCGGTGAAAATATAGTGATGTTGTTTTATTACCCTAGTAATGTCATTTGGGTAAGGGCTTACTGCTTCACAGCACAGTGAGGCATATTCCATGCCCAGGAGCAGATCCAACAGTACCTCCTTGGTCAAGGTTATTCCTGAGACATGATAAAAATAACTAAAATAATATTTATATCACAGTTGTAAGGTACGTAAGGAGAACGCTGAATGCGCTGGAATATACAGTATAAACAAGTGAGCAAGGAATTTTTAATAAATCTTTCTATTCGATTTTTGACCGGAGTTGATGAACAATATGGTTGACCTAATATATGAGAAGAGCTACAACATCCTGGAACCATTAGTCACCCTGGTGAGGAGATGCACACACACACACTCTGAGGGAGTACCAGCTATCATCGCTACTGGGAATCAGTCCAATAAACCAAACAATCAAGATGTCAGAACTCTGTACCTCCAGTTCCATACACTGTAAATGTTGAAGTGATTAGGCATTTACAAATTTTTAACATATTGTATTTCAAATATCACATATAAACTGAATAGCATGATTTGTTTTAAACTATTTTAAGACTACATACCTACTAAAGGGGCCTGTCAACATACCACAGCTACTTAATGTACAAATTGCTAACGTTTGCAATGACATGTGCAAAGAAGCCATGGAAGACCACAAAAAGCTGTCTGCATCTGATAAACAGAACTTTAATTTCACTTCCTTAATGGACAGTGAAGTGCATGCTCACAATCTGATCGAGTCATTTGGCACTGAAGTACTAACACCGACTGTGAGAAATCTTAAAAGAAAATGTCCATCTTTGACTGATTGAAAAAACACTAGGCAAAGACAATTAAGACCTACTTGGAGCAGTAGTTTTTAGATGGAACACATACAGTACTAGATTGGTGACCTCAGAGCTCTCAACTCAATCTATCTGAAGCAGTGTGGGATCACTTGGGACAGGGCAAAGAACAGAAAGCAGACAAAGTAAAAAGAAGAGTTGAGGCAAATCCTGCAACAAGCTTGGAAAAGATTGGTAATCTTGGCAGTCTGGAGAGTTTCTGTATTGAGGAATGGTCTCAAATCCCTTCCAACATTTACTTCAAAAAGTAAAGTACACGCCCTGGAAAGTTTCTCTTTTTTCTTTTAAACATTTGGACACATGGATATTTCAAATAAATTCCAACCACATTCATTGATAAAGGTAACTCGATTGAAAAAAATCACACAGAAAATTACTTAACAGTTTTATGAAATTAAAGTGCAATTTCCAGAAATGCAGAAGAGGTTAGTACACCCCTACATTTACCATAAAATAAAATGGCTAAAATTAGGTGGAATTTTTTATTTAAGAGTAACTTGGGAAGGTCCAATCTTCAATAAAGATTAGAAACTTGCTCTGGTTTGGTCTAAAGTATATGGGTGTGTTGTAACAGATTATGCCAAGAACAAAAGAGGTCCTCAGAAGAAAGATTATTGAGGCCCATGAGTCTGGGAGGGGTTACAAATGTTTTTTAATTAAATAATTGTTTCTTGATTTTCTTTCTTTAAAAATGTTCACTCAATTAAAAGGTAAAAATGTTTTATTTTATTTAAGATCAAGCTGTTACATGGGCATTTCTGTTACATGGGGTGCCAACAATTCTGCAGGGCACAGTGTGTATGTATGTAACGGGAGATGTGTCATTAGGCTTGTGAAAACAGGGATCCTTAGAAGCACAGGGCATGTAGGGCCTTTAGTCGAGTCTGACACATCTGGATGAAAAGAGAGGCGTGTGTCCTTTCAGGCACATGTGGGGGGGACCCCCCCACCTCTCTCTTCCTCATATTGTTATTCTAATTAGCTTACCAAAGACAAAAAAAAACAACAGTGCGGGCATACAGAAACACAAGCACGCGTGCAGAAACACGCACGGAGCTCATCTGTAGCAAGAGGCTCAGCATTCGAGCTGGGGTTGGATTCAGGGCAGCAGTGTGTGAGAGGGAGATCCTGAGGTCTTCTGATGCTTCAGTCAAGACACAGGGTGAAACAGGTCTTCCGAGGCTTCAGCTAAGACACAGGGTGAAACAGGTCTTCCGAGGCTTCAGTCAAGACACAGGGTGAAACAGGTCTTCCAAGGCTTCAGCTAAGACACAGGGTGAAACAGGTCGTCCAAGGCTTCAGCTAAGACACAGGGTGAAACAGGTCGTCCAAGGCTTCAGCTAAGACACAGGGTGAAACAGGTCGTCCAAGGCTTCAGCTAAGACACAGGGTGAAACAGGTCGTCCAAGACTTCAGCTAAGACACAGGGTGAAACAGGTCGTCCAAAACTTCAGCTAAGACACAGGGTGAAACAGGTCGTCCAAGGCTTCAGCTAAGACACAGGGTGAAACAGGTCTCCTGAGGCATCAGTCAAGACACAGGGTGAAACAGGTCTTCCAAGGCTTCAGCTAAGACACAGGGTGAAACAGGTCGTCCAAGGCTTCAGCTAAGACACAGGGTGAAACAGGTCGTCCAAGGCTTCAGCTAAGACACAGGGTGAAACAGGTCGTCCAAGGCTTCAGCTAAGACACAGGGTGAAACAGGTCGTCCAAGGCTTCAGCTAAGACACAGGGTGAAACAGGTCGTCCAAGGCTTCAGCTAAGACACAGGGTGAAACAGTCCAATAATCTGGGGGACAGGAGAGAGGCTGGAGGAGCCTTCACACACTGTTGCCATGAGAAGATCTCTGGGAAGAATTCTCCCTTACCTCTCCTCCCAGCACAAGCCAGCCTTTAGTTACACTAGTTGCTGGGCAGACCTACATCCAGACATTAGCTGTGTATATCAAGTCTACCCAGGGTATTCCCCATAAATGGAGGGGGTGACACCATTAGCGTGACACACAACACAGAAATAACCTGCTCTGTTATGTTCAGCCAAGACAGATTGTTGAGTGTACATGTTTTTAAAACGGTGGCATTTCTGGCTAGAGCAGAGATTGTACTGAGGGCAAACACTCCGAGCAAAACTACACCTAAACCAGACCTTTTTTCTAGTTCTTATTTGGGAAGCTGAGTGGGAAGGAAAAACAGGAATCCCAACATTTACAGAAATAGTTCTAGAGGAAAACTGATAAGTGATCAGACTACAAGATTATGTGACAGTGCCAAGCTAACTCAAAAACAACACCATCCAATTTCACCAATATCAATAATCCCTACAATGAATGAAATTGCACCATATGACACAGTTGTTACAATAGGTGTGAAATACTACTGTTCATATGAACATCCAACTGTTGGATAATGTTAAATGCTGTGAAAAAGTAAAAACATTAAACTGCAGATGCCTACACTCAGAAGCCAAATAAGCAAGCTTAGAGACAATAAGAGATTCAATTTCTTGAAACATGCCAGCTAACAGATTGTTTTGCCAGCACTAAAGGAAAATAAGCATTAAGATGTGAAATTCCAGTCCATGAGAAGTACCCAAACCTACACAGAATAAATTCCTAAATCCCTGTTGACAATTTCAGACTAATTCACAACCGAACTCCTTTCATACTGAGAACTTTTGTAAAATGGGAAAAGAATGTCACATTACCCTCCTGCCTTCACATTTATTTCTTTACAGTTGCATCACCAGCTCCTCTTTAATTTGTTAACTTACATGACAAGGTTTTGTGATTTCTCTAACCACTGCAAGGGAAAGTTTATCACTGATCTGGGTTTTTCCATTTAATGTCTTTCCATATCATTAGGAATGAAAAAAGGCTTCCTACTAGCTCATTGTTATGACCAAACTGTTCCGTCCTTATCACAGAGGGGACAACGTGGGTCCTTGTCAGGCTCGAGCGCCTACACATCCCCAGGTGATAGAGAGCTGGCTGCGCAGCCAGGGGAAAGCGGTGTGTCAACCACAGCATGGTCTTTCTTGATAGCGGGACTAAACCTTCACAACACAGATGCCTGGAGATGGGCCAGCAGAGTGGTTATGGGAATTCCCACTGTTTAGTGGCACTAGAAATGGAAATGTGACCAGAGCTGACAAGAAGGAACAATTTGAACAGGTAGGGCAAATCTGATAGGATGCAGCCACCTGCCACTGGACAAACGCGTCACACTCGCTCAACCCTTTCGACTCAGGTAAAGAGATGTGCTCTCAGATGGGTGAAGACGGTGTTTTCCGTAACTGTACCGCTGTCACCTTTGTGGCCCACTCTTTCGGGTGTATTCCCGTCCGCCACATTCAGCAGCATCCTCCCCCCAGGAACAGCTTAATCTGCTCTCTCCCTCTAACGGCTGCAGATAGCTCATTAATGCCCCATCGGCCAGTGCAAGGGGCCTCTGTTGGGGGGGGGGGGAGGGGGGCTCTGCATGAATTCCGTCAAAGCAATTTGAATATGTAATGTGCCAACAAAGATATAATCGCAAAATCCAATTCAGTGATTAAAGCATACTTAAATTGCACACACTTAAAATTGCTAAACAGACCAGCGTGCCCTATCCCTATTCATCTCTTGCATGTTTTTGCTTATGCTCAATCACTGACTTACATATGCCTTACATATGTCTGTTTTTACCAAAGTACTTCTAAAACGATGGAGCAGGCAGACGATGCCAGCAGATAGCATCCCCCCTTCCTCATCTCAACTCTTTCATGTCTACACAGAGACAACAGGCGTGGAGACATGAGGCTCCCCAACCACCTCCCCCTCTCCAAACAAAGCCTTCCCAGTTGCCAGCCTGACCCAGTAACCTGGCTAGCAGCCTGGGGGGTGTGGGGGGGGTATGGTGTACCCTCTCTTAGGGCCGTGCGAGCACACAGGCCAGCATTTGTGTACGGTGCAAAGTCACTTTTGTCGATGCAATCGGCTCTGGCAGGGATTAGAACAGCTCCTTTTAGACAGGGCCGATTGTGTGGTAAATATGCAATAGGATAGCAGGCAGCGCTGAGGAGGGTGCTCGAGTGCCCCGGCTAATCTGGTTGGACACAGGCATTTTTACTGGTGCTTCACAGGAATGTCTTCTCCCTTTTACTGCCAAGCGTTTCTGTGGATTATGTACTGGGTCTAACTACACTCAGCGTCAAGGATAATATGACACAGTGACATTCAAGCAAACCCGCCTTTCCGCATTTATGCCTTTACGCATTAACATACCTGAAAAGAAATCAGCTGGTTGTGAAATACTGTGAAAATACCAGGTATGCTTCCAGTTTTCAAAATAACTGTCAGTTCTGCAGTTGTGGGAATAAAGTCTGTATGAACAATGCATCAGCCGGACTGATTCAATCTGGTCCTAAATGTAACATGGAAAGAGCTAAATATCTGAAACAAAAAAACAAACAAAAATGCAGAGATCACATTAAATACTGATAGTCCCTTGACGAGGCAGTCAAGCTTTTAATGTATTTATAATGACAAACATTAGAACAGCTCCATTCTACTGTACATTCTTGTAAGGCAACATTACCATCAGCTGAAGAATAGAACAACAGCCTCACAACATGTGCAATCTAATCAGGCAGGCCTTCAGGGTTTAGTCAGTAGATGCTTGCAACTGAACGGGCCCTATTGTTTTATCCCTTGGTTTTCGATGTCATAAAAAATGCAGTGGAGAAATGGTTACAAGTGCTGTCTGTACAGGAAATCAGAACTAATTAAAATATGTCATTTGTGAAACATTTGAAAGGGTGAATAAAACACATCATCTTACCCCCTGGCTCCCCTTGAAGCAAATTGCTGGCTGATTTGGTAAGGATCCCTGGGGAGAGACAAAAATGGGTAAAAATAGTTATCATGTGATGTGGCACTGCAAGGTAAAACCACATTTGATTTGCTGTAAAATTAATCACCTAACTCTCAACATAAAAAAACAAAACTATTGTTATTCCATATGAAAGATACATATCTGGTTAAAACGAGTGATTGTACTCCCATTGATGCCAATTCTGCACACAGCAATCATTCTTTGTTGTTCAAGCTGACAATGTTTTAAAACAGTACTACTTCGCTAAATGAAAGCAGTGGGACAAATAACACCCATTATATTGACAATAACATAGGTTATTAAAAGGGGGATTTCACCATAAATCAATGTTCACAAGTATTAGGCAACCCTTACAAACATATTCAGAGTACATTACTGCAGTATGCAGTTCTTGCAATTACTGTCTCCAAAATAACACTTCCATTTAGTAGTTAAACTAATGGAAGTTCAGTTCAACTGCAGTACACTGCAATTACCGTGTCCAAAATATAATTGTTGATTAAAGTGTGTGTATTTTTAGTGAACTACAGATATTTCTTTGAACTACTCAATGCCCATGCATACAGTCTTTGAACTACTCAATGCCCATGCATACAGTCTTTGAACTACTCAATGCCCATGCATACAGTCTTTGAACTACTCAATGCCCATGCATACAGTCTTTGAACTACTCAATGCCCATGCATACAGTCTTTGAACTACTCAATGCCCATGCATACAGTCTTTGAACTACTCAATGCCCATGCATACAGTCTTTGAACTACTCAATGCCCATGCATACAGTCTTTGAACTACTCAATGCCCATGCATACAGTCTTTGAACTACTCAATGCCCATGCATACAGTCTTTGAACTACTCAATGCCCATGCATACAGTCTTTGAACTACTCAATGCCCATGCATACAGTCTTTGAACTACTCAATGCCCATGCATACAGTCTTTGAACTACTCAATGCCCATGCATACAGTCTTTGAACTACTCAATGCCCATGCATACAGTCTTTGAACTACTCAATGCTTATTAAGTTGATATCAGTTCACTTATTTATAAAGATGAATGTCTGCAATCAATGTATTTACTTAAATGCACTAGAAGCTTCTGTTACAATTCCAGTGATGACCGCAAAAGCAGAAACATTCTCAAACAAACATAGTCCTGTTCTCAAATTCCTGATCAGAGCATTTCCCAAATATTAAAGCTAACAAGAGCGTTAGTACTTCCCTCATGGTACTGCAGAACATTTGGGATACTGTTCCCAGGTGTTCTGCAGCTGGCACACACTCTGGATTGACAAACACAAGTAGACTGTATAACTGTGATATAAAATAAACGACTATTACATACACTTTTCTCATATAGGCTCCCACCCCACGATTTCAAAAAGGTTGTAGCAGAACTGTATTAGCTACTCGATGACATGTTAGCGATAAAGCTGCCCAGAGAGGGAAGCAACCTGTCTGCAACTTGGCAAGAAACACTGGTGCCCTGTCATGTGGTCATCTGCCCCGGATTATCTTCAGGCATCTAGAGGGCGGTAACGTAACCTATTATAAAACCCGCTATAATGTTAATAACTGTGAGATCCAGATGGTTCAATATTACAAATGCTAACGCCCACTTGGTGTTGTCGGCTAGCCATGACCATATACACCCTACACATTCCACAATACACACAGCCTACTAAACAGTCCACTCATTTAGAGAGAGTGAGAATTCTGGGAACTGTAGGAACCAACAAAACAGGATATTTGGAACATCAAAACTGATCAGGACAACCCAAGGCAAAGATCTAGACACTTTCAAATGCTATCATTTTGTGAACATGTCTATTATAGATCACTGAAAACACTGGATTACGCACAGGTAGAATGACACTTTAAGGCGTTGTGGGGTCATGTCCATGGCTCTTGCCAATGTCATTGTTCTAAATGCCCAAGCACACAGATGAAGGGGCTTCAACACTAATCTGCATTGGAATGTGTCAATTTATCAATCTGGAGCACAGAAACCTTGTTTCATTCATATTCAAGTGGAAATTGGGGACAGAGGACTGGTGAGATATAGAAAGAGAGGGAGCCAGTGGGGAGAAGAAGAGAGAGGGGGCAGACCAACAGAAGTAAAAAGGGGGAAAAAATACCATTGTACTTTTCAAAGTATTGTGGTGACAACCCTGGCAGGAAAATACCATGATACTGGGATTTATTTTATTTTACTGGTGGTGCATCATTTTGTCATTGTACTCATATGGAATTGTTTTCCATCCTACTACATAGGCTATATAACAAACTGGAAATATTTGGGTCTGGCACAACTATTTCTCTGAGATTTTCACATTATCAATTTGGGGATTTGAGCCAGCACCCCTTCACTCCTTCATTTACTGACCAAATGGCCTTAATCGCTAGGCTAACTGGCAGCCACATGACAGAGCAGTTTGGTGTTTCAATGAATGTCAGAACTATCTTGCCACAAAGCTAAAGCCATGTTACATTTCCAAGATGTTGATCTACTGCTGATCTAAAGGATGCTAGCAATATGGTTATTTGTAGGCACAATGACAGTACCATGATTGCCATGGTAAAGAATTATTGTTGGGCAAACTGACAGCCATTCACTTAAAAAAATAAAAAGGTATGGTTTCCTGTAATTTTTCATGCAGTTCGCTATGAAGATGAACAAAAAAACATGATGGTTGTTTATGATTCTATAAATGTATGCAGTATAATGGTATAAATGAAAGAACCATTGCTTTCTAGGGTTCATTTACATAAAGGATGGGATTATTTAGATGAATGACAATACCATCACACTTCAATGCTAAAGCCATGATATATGTCTAAATTCAGATTTACAGCATGGTATAAATTGTTTCTTTATGTACAATTACATAACCATGTAAAATACCATCATACTTCAAGGTGAAAACCACAGTACATTTTCATGATTCAGACAATACCATGATATAAGTGGAAGTACCATAGTAGTACAATGGCAAATTTTTGTAAGACAGGGAGGGTAAAAGGCGTATTATGGGTAAAGTGTCTTCACAAAGCTTTTACCGTAAAATCCCTAATGATTTCTTCAATATGACTAGCGCTAGAGCAGACAGGAGAGATAATTGAACCTTTGTTTATTAGTGGATTACAAATGTTCCTTAATAGTGCAAAAGGACCAGTACATACATGTTACATGCTGTTCTCTCTATGGTACTCCTGGCAATGATACAGAGTGAAAAGATAAGATCCACTATCAGACAGGTACAGCTGCAGCCATGGTCAACTGGCCTGTTATTCTACTGTACACTGTCATCATTCTGCTCCCTTTCCATTTGGTAATTGTTCAATAGGTCTGCAACTCATGTTGTATTTTAAAAGGTATGCTCATTAGGGATCAATTTGTTTTCATGGGTCAGAGTTGCAGGATAAACATTACAAGCTGGTACTTTGCTCCTTAAGTCTGTGAGTGAAATCCACAAAAACTAATAAAAACCTGCTTTGACCACCTTGTGAGGCAGCAATATGAGGATCTAAAGCCTGCACTCTGGCAAATCACAATATATACTTATTTGGTTAATACTGTTTCAAAAAAGCCAATTAAAAAAGCAGCCTAAAGCAGATAAGGAAGTTGCCAAGCATGTATTTTCATTTGGGAAAACAACCAATAATGTTACACCACCTAATGGACCAATGAGCTCCTGAATTGGGCGGGCTTCCAAACGTTTAAAGGGCAAAACAATGCTCACAGCAAAAAACAGCCATTCCTCCACCCAATAAGCAACAGGGACTCAAGGGTTAGTGAAACTGGCTAAATCCCCTTCCAGACTCTGTCAAAACGTGCTATTGAGCAATAGATTGTAGAGGAATACAAGGTGTCCCTACTTTTCAAAGCTTACAACAAGTGTAAAAAAGGTCTCAGCATAAACATAGCCTATACCCTACTAAATTAGTAGGCTTACATTAGAAATGCTTACTGCAATTTTACAGTACCTGACACAAAGGGCAATATTGCTTTAAGGCAACATATTAAACGCATTGTATTACCACCAACCTTAACAGCTCACGTAGGACATTGCTTTGGAAAGTAAAGGGTTTCTAGAGAGATAAGGCACATAGCTTACTTTCGATGGACTACCTAAGCTAAAAGTTGCACTACTGACTTATTCTTAATCTAAATAAACACCTTATGTTGAGAGTCTAATTATGGTGGCTATCTCTTAGTAGCCTATGTCGCTATCCTTCTCAAATACTATTCTAATGTAACTAACCTACAAAAGTTATTAAGTGATATGGCAAGGTGAATTATTCGAAACTATCGCCTCAGTAATTCGAAATCCAAGCTTTAATAAATGACAGTTGCTCAAGTATGTAGATATAAAAATACGTTTACTTTGAAACATTATTCATCTATTTGCTTATATGCTTTTATTATATACAATAAACAGGAACAAAACAAATTAAAGTTCAAATATGTTTCAGTGTAATCGGTGTTATTTTTCTGAACTATCTAAACAACCTTAAACGTTGTGTTGGATGTTGTGGCATTATTTTTGATTTATATACGATCACCAAGGAAGCAAAGCGTACTAAAACACCATCCCATCAATAAACCATTCAGGAGACAGCAATACAACCAACAGGCCTACAGCTCTCTCACAAGTGTAGCCTACAAGCGCAACAACTTTTTACCCCGGTGGTATACTTCTTTTCCATTGAGATTAGTATATTAGTCGGAGTATCCAATCAAACAAACACACCAACGAAAGCAAATAAAATAAGATGGGACGTACCTTTAGATTCTGATAAGCTTCTAACGTTCGAATTGCGGTATCTGTTAACTTGACGTGATATAGAGTTTTATTTGGAACGTTTTTGTTGATTTTTCCACAAGAGAGCCCATACCGATGCTCCTGTCTGAGTGCTGCCATGTCTACAACTGAGGTGAATTGGCGACATTCTCCGTGAAACGTCACTTGGACCTAGGCGGAGTTACATTGCACGCGTTGCCGTGATCACGTCAGACACACACACATATACTTATACACAAACACACACACACACAAATAAAATACAGTTCCAATGTCATACATACAGTTGATTAACTTATAAAATATAGAATGACTCTATTTGGCCAAAACCAATTGAAGGATTGTTAATATGATTAATGATAATAAATAATAATCACATTGTTATGACTATATTGCCTGTGATGTGCTTACTATATCCTCTCCCTGTTGTGTAAAACAGAAAAAACAAATCCAGAATGCTATTTATTCTACAGCACAGAAATTATATTAATCACCAGATTAAAAACCATTGAAAAAAAAAAGAAGAAAAAAAAAGAAAAACAATTGTATTCCGGAGTAGATTAAAAAACAAATAGATTTGATTGATCGGGTTGGCCAATCCCATGCTCCCAAACCAGATGAGGTGAAACAGACAGTAATGAAAAACTAGGGAATTTGGGTTAATTAAAGGAGTAATCCCTAACAGACAAGATGCTTGGGCCATGGATTAAGGAGTCCTCTCACACAGTCTCTAATGGAGTCTTTACTTGCCATATGTCTGTCTGAGACTATCTCTATGTCTATCCAAACCCGCCAATATCAACAAAACATGCATCACACCAAACCCAGTCTAGTGTGTTGTGCATTATGTTGTCTGTTGACAATAACGTGTGAGGAGATAATGCATTCTGACCCCAGAGATCAGCACCATGAATGTTCTTGTCAGTAGGAAGCTATTACATGGAACAATATTCCTCAGGAGATTTAACAACCCAAATCTAAACCCTCAAGTGATGGTATTAGGCAATAATATAATGTAAGTGTGTTCAGAGTCCTTCAGTGAATCACTGTAAGCTGTTTGCTATTCACCAGTATGAAAGGGGTGGCAGATAAAACAAAGAGGGTCTTAAAAAAAAAAAAGGACAACTAAAAGACAGAGCCCAGGTTGATGTTCTATATGTTCATTCAAAATACATAGCTTATAGACACGTTTTTTAGCATCTGAATACACTTGTATACAGCAAAATGTAGATACTCATCTTTGGAATGTTTATTCTTTAATGTGATTTATTTAAGATTACCGTTTCCCATTGAAGTCTAATTTCAGTAATCCATGTAACATTATTTTCAAAATGTTTATTCAGGTACTGTCATCCTTTTTAATCAGTGTAAACTCTAAACCCAGTTGATAAACAGGATGCCAGGCTTCAGGTGTAAGTCTGTCTATCTCTATGCTATGTCAATACACAATGCCATTATAAAACGACAGCATTCAATGCAAGGCTAGTTTTCCATTCTGTCAAATGGGACAGTTTTGGTTCATTTTCTTGCTGTGACATGACCAGAAACAGCAATGACATGAACAGCAGCGTTTAACAGTACAGTATACAGTGATTCCAAATGTTTAATATCAGAATATATAACAAATACCTGAAATAAAATCCCAGATAGTTAAAAATTATAATTATGTGGTTTTTGATAATATATACTTATATATGTGGGTAAAGGTTGCCATGCCATACTTTATTAAGCTTGTCTTGAAAATGTTGCTCTCAGGTCCTTCTTCTACACAAAGAATGTAGGAAGCCTAGAAAATCCAGTTCTGTTAAGAAATGTATTATGTCGTTTTTGCCACTCAAATGTTAGGGATGAATTATGGTTCCCTCCACCAGTTTAAGAGAATGACACGTGAGAATGTGCATTCATTGCTGCTGCTGATTAATACTTAATATACTGAATAAAGCAAAATCACCTCAACTGAATAATCTTGCACCCAATTTCTCACACTGATCAGGACCATTTTAAGATCCCTGGGTTCCCTTTTAAAAGTTAATTACTTAAAAAGATCTTGCACCACATAATAAGACAAAAGTTAGTCCAAGACAGTAGTCTTCGAGATCTTACTGGTGGAAACATTCATGGAAACGGCAGTATAGGTCAGCGTGATGAAGTCATTAAGAAGCTTACAGACGTTCTGCTAGATTAGATTTTGCTCTTCAAATCCTACAGATTACAGCCGCGCCAGCCTGCTGACTGAATGTGCTTCGTTGTGTTGTACAATTTCTATCCATTGATCATTTCTTGTTGGTCCTAACTCTATGGAATATTTAGGCAGATAAGGACTAGCAAAATTCAGCGGAGGTTGAGGTGAAACTAGTTGATAAAGTTCTGGTTAAAACTATTGACTCATCGCGGATTTAGACCGTTTATGGATGTTTTCAAGTCGGATTTAACTGGGTTTATGTGGATGTTTTCGGTTTTCATAAACACTAAAGGTTGTCGTTAATGGATGAAGGCACTTCCCATCCGTAACTAGATTGAGTAACAGAACCAACCAGTCAACCAAGCAAAGTGGGGAGAGATAGCCCGAAGGAGGATCATCTCTTTGGGAAGGTTTTACAGAGGGTGTCTCTTGCTTCCTGTAGTAAGATGGAGACAGAATCCTGTCCCGGAAAGAAGGAGAATTGTTTAAATGTGGAGCCAGAGTTAAAGGACATCTTTACAGGCCCTGTCGACAAGCACAGTGAAGAGAAAGAACTGTCCCAAGGGCCTCAGCAGGAAGACAAGGAGCCCCATGGGAAAGGAGACACCAGGTTAGACAGTCAAGGTGAAGGGAACAGGGCCGCTAAGTTAAACCCCGTGCCTATCTCTAAACCCGACGGGACCGAGATTCCCTGTGTGGAAGAAAGCAAGCTGAAAAAAACCCCTAGTTTTACGAAAACAGTACGGTTTAGTGAGACAGAATCCGCGGAGGACCGGGAGTGCTCAGAGGAAAGCCTCTTCCCAGACTATAAGATGCCCTGGACCTCCTCCTGCTTCGAGGAACTGTTCCTTGCTGAGGACTGGGAGGACATCACAGGTATGTTACCATAGATCACTCCCTAACCTCTCCTATTCCACCTGCAACCTGCCCTCTGGTAGAAATGCTACTGGTCACTCCAAAAGCCTACACTTCCTTTGGTACTTATTCATTTTAGCTACTGCCATTGACCAGAGCAAACTGACCATACCTTTAACAGTAACACTTTAATCACACCTCACTCCTTGAAAAACAAAAAAACAAGCTGATATCTGATCCATGCACCTGCTGATGCTGTCAAACCTATATGTAAATGTATCTCACTGTATTTAGTTTAATTTCCTGATTATTTTTGTTTATTTGTATTTATATATAGTGTATACACCATGTGTAGTATGTGGTCCTGTATTGTTAAGCCTCTTGCATTTGAATGCCTTTGGCCAGGTCATCATTAAAAAAAAATTCTCAGCTGACTTACCTGGTTAAATAAATAATATAATTTTA
Organism: Esox lucius; assembly: GCF_011004845.1. Lineage (NCBI taxonomy): Eukaryota > Metazoa > Chordata > Actinopteri > Esociformes > Esocidae > Esox > Esox lucius. The sequence continues at coordinate 22,009,879 of NC_047587.1, forward strand.
GAACCATGACCTTGGAAGATTTAACTGGGTGTTGAATCTTTTGTTCTCATTGCAAAACAAATTCTAGAGATATTGAAAGTCAAGTGGAGTTGTCGTTGTCGGGTATATCTAGTGTATTACATTGCATTTCGTCATACACCGCATGGAACAGCTTCTGAATTACACAACATTATGCCCTATCGTAGAAGTTGTTTTGTCTCTAACTGATTTACCCCCGTCCCCCTATTCTCCCCTGTCCTCCTACCTCTCTCACCTCGGTCTGTCCATCCGTTGCTCCTTTCCCAGATGACCGGATGTTGAGAAAGAAGGTTCTGGAGCCCGGCCCCAAGCAAGCTGAGCACCCAGCCTGGGGTCAGGAGGTCACAGTCAAAATGCAGGGATTGCTGGAGGACGGGACTGTAGTAGAGAAGGACCCTAAACTGGTGTTTATCATCGGAGAGGGAGATGTCAACCAGGTGAGCCCTTCAGGCATTCCACTATCAGGACTAGTTCCAATACATACGGAGCCTGTCACATACACCTGAACCTATTGAACTAATCCTTCACAAAATGTGCATTTAAGAGATATAGGTCTCAGTGTGGCCACAACAAACGAAAACTGTACGTTGTATATTGTTATTCTATGTCCATATGTGGCTATAGAGTTTCTTATGCCATTGTAAGTGCTCAATTCATCTGAGGAATATTAATCAATTTGAATTAATCCATTTTCATAGTAATTTACTAATGTGCCAACATAAAGCATTAGCAGTGAGGGAGTAACTTAGTGCTGTTTGATACACAGGCCCTGGAGGAGTGTGTGTTAACCATGCAGAAGGACGAGATTGTGTTACTGCTGGCAGATTCACAGTACACCTATGGACTTCTGGGAAGGTAAAACATTTCAGGACATGTTTGTTTATTCCATGAGCCAAACTAAAGCACACAATTAAAATATATATTTTGTTAAAACAAGTAAATATTTGGCTATGTTATAATATAGGTTATATTAATATTAAAAATGGCTATTGATTGATTACTGCCCCTTTGATTACTGCTCTATTTGGAGAGGATGTACAAACCCAAACCCAGATTGGGTTAATGTGACATCTAGCACAGTCCCATTGTACCTGTTGATGATAGGGCAGCCTGCCTGTCCTCGGTAGCATGACTAATGAACCATAAACTGGAGCAGATGGCGTCCTTCAAACACCATTCACACGGCCAAAGGCCTCTACCCTCCCAGCGTCCTGTGGGAGGTCACCACTCAAATGACGGCCCGTGGCCTGAGTTTACAACCCATGCCCAATATGGAGGCATTGAAATGAATGCACTGACACCTGTGGATCTGACCCAAACTCACTTGACTCTTTACATCCAATGTTTACCTCAATGTGCAGTTGGAATCTGATCATAATCATTTTTGAAATATTTTTTTAATAATTAATGAGCATTTTATTGCATGACATAAGTATTTGATCACCTACCAACCAGTAATAACTCCGTCTCTCACAGACCTGTTAGTTTTTCTTTAAGAAGCCCTCCTGTTCTTCACTCATTACCTGTATTAACTACACTTGTTTGAACTCGTTACATGTATAAAAGACACCTGTCCACACACTCAATCAAACAGAATCCAACCTCTCCACAATGGCCAAGACCAGAGAGCTGTGTAAAGACATCAGGGATAAAATTGTAGACCTGCACAAGGCTGGGATGGGCTACATGACAATTGGCAAGCAGCTTGGTGAGAAGGCAACAACTGTTGGCGCAATTATTAGAAAATGGAAGAAGTTCATGATGACGGTCAATCTCCCTTGGTCTGGGGCTCCATGCAAGATCTCACCTCGTGAGATCTTGCATGGATTATTTAAGCCATAAACATCTGTTTCTATAAAGAGCAATGTTTTCATTTAAAAGCTCTATTAATGCCAGAATATATTTTTTTATAGCACTCTTTTATAGTGTTATGAGGTAAATAGCAATGTTTTACATATTCGCTCTTCACACTTCTCATACACAATGGGGGTATCTCATATATATCAAGGTAAATGGCTTTAATGGCCTTTTATTAAGATTCATTAAAGCATCTGAATTCTAGATTGACTTGAGCTCTTACTGGCCTAGAAAGTTCTGATTACATTTAATGATCAGGTTGTGTACCTGGTGAGAGGGTGTACCCAATATGTGTCTCATCTCAGTTGATCCTTCACGGAACCAACATAAAATGTGTTATAGACATAGGTTAGGTTTTCCATCAGAGGTCAATCTTCTCCACTGTGGACTGAATCTCTTCATCATTAGGAGGGGCTGTTTTTTGTTTAAAGCACTGGAAAATTGCTAATTAAATTACAAGTAATTTGAAAATACACACATTTATACACAAAAGAACAACATTTTCGGCATTTAAGCAGAAGCCTTTTTCAGGAGCAGTTTACAGTACGTGTAACAGTAGAGTAAACTGATTTCCTAGATCTCTAACGTTACAAGCAATCATTAAAAATCAAGAGACAATGAAAGATGCCATTACAGTAGAGTAAGATACAACTTTTAGTATAAGAAAAATAAGTGTTTTCCCCTCCTTAAACAACGTAAAAAACAAAACATTCTGCTTCATGTACGCCCTTACACTACAATCAATTCCTTTTAGATTTTTTTTATAATTCTTCATAATTCATATTGTAAAACATTTTATTTGAAATAGTGCACACTCCACAGACATTGAAAACTCAGTAATAAACAAGAAAATGACCAGGCAAGCCTAGTTCAGCCTGCCCACGATTAGAAGGATTGAATGTTGTGGCCCTCACTGGAATCGAACCGGTATCTCCTATGCAACAGGCTGTGTCTGTTACCACCACACTACAAAGCTATATGTGTTCTGCATTGTTAAACCAAAAACTCCACGGTTCTTTAAACTAGTTCCCTACATTAGCTAACATCCAAACCAACAACAGGTAAAACAGGGGTGATACCAGTGTTTCCTCTGGAAAATGTTCTTGCTGTGGGTTGAATGTTCTTGTGGTGGGAGGTCGGGGGGGTTGGGCAAAAATGAAAAAGCTGCTATTAACTGTTCTAAAATGTATGTAGGTATCTTTTTTCTAAATATTACAATGTTTTAGTGTTCAAAATACATAAATTGATAGCTAAATATAAACTCTCCAATTAACAATTATTTTTAAGTATTACAAAAAATATACTGGCCAAAGAAACATTGAAACAGGATTCCATGGGTGGTGTTAGATGTTACAGAACCCCCTTAGCTCCCTGACATGGATTGCAAACTATGTTCTTCACTCTCAAGACTCAAGATTTAGAAAAAGTTTAATTCATACACTTCTTCTAAAAAACAGAGCATAAACCTTTGCAGATGCAACTAATAATTTTCTCCTAGTTAGTAAGGCTGTTCAGGTTCAAGTAAATACATCATTAAATTCAGACTGTCATCTGTTTAGCTAAGTTACCTGATACTCTTGATCCTGCCCCCCTTTCTCATTTGCTGCAATGGTTTAAAATATTTCAACAAACTTCTCTGAAGGAAGAAAAATCACATTGTTTCTTAATATATCTCAATATTACTGGGGATACAAGTGTGACAGCAATAGCTACATCTAAATTAGATGAGAATTATTAGTTTTTTAACTGTATGGTTTACTAATTAAGCAAAAAATGACTGGTACCTTTATCCTGCGTTCCTCGGGTGACTCCTTCCCGCTGAAGAGGAAACAGTATAGCTGATACACTACATTCAATGCGTTAAATTACAAAGAGATTATGGTAGGGATCGATTTGGACATACTACCTCCTCATAAAATTTTGTCTTGACATTAGATCATTTTGTCACGCATTTTAACAGATTATTTGCCAGTAATAGGTCTACTAGTATGTACATAGGCTTACTACTTGGAATAGTGATAAGAATTTAGCAATTGCTAGCAAGACTGAAAGTGAAATGTACACTGCCAAAGCTATTTAATTTCATAGCACAACAACGTTTGTTTTTCTTTCATTCATGAATGACATTGGTATGTCATTCATGAATAACTATCAAATATCAATACAGATGACGATAAACAACTTTCTTTCATCAAGCGAGAAGATGAGAGAATCGTGGAAACCCATCCTATTTTACTGCGCAAGGGGTTGTGATCTATACCACCCCAACAAGGGAGTTGTATAGCTTGCTAGCTAACGTCACTAGCAAGCAAGCAAGTAAATTTACTAGTACTAGTGCTAATTGCTCTGTTCTTCTGTCCGATAATGTCTTTCAGTGAGCAATATCTGATAGTATAATTTGCAGCATACTTACCGTATGGTAATTTGCACCGAGCACCAAAGCATCTTCTTTTGGGTTACTGGTCAGAGGTCACGAGGAAAGCAAAGCTTACCATGGTGGACCCAACTGGATGTGTCATGTGATTTACTTGCATCTTGCCAAAAACTATGATTGACTATATTTAGTAGTCCTATTTAGTCTGGTGATGAATATTTCAAATACACAAAATACAATCCCACAAAGTATTTTGTTACAAATGACATACATATTAGAGAATACATATTACAAAATATTCCTTCCTGTTCCTTGTAGGTAAATTGTCAGCCAATAAAGTATCTTACCTTGTTTTATATGTTGAAGAAAACCAAGCTTTGAAAACGTTTCATTATGGCAGGTGTTAATGCAACAGGATGGTAATCATTGAGGGCCCTGGGTTAACAGTTAACAATTTACAGTTTGGAGGCAGCTTTGAAGCTTGTTTATAAAATAAATGTGACAGAAGTACAGATTTGTATTTTGCACCCTTTTCTAAGTTTTGCATGTTTATTTTTTGCACATTACACAGTAGTTTAAATTCCGGAACATATATGGCTGTTTCTAAAGATCCAAGGGTGTCAAGATACTTTGTCACATGTCTGTGCTCTTGCCAGAACCTGTTGCACTGTAGTGTGGGTGCAGAGCAGGCCTCTGTTAAATGTAGGCCTATGGGAGAGGTCTGCTTTGTATTTGTGAGTTTGTGGAGCTTGACAGAAGAGAGTTGTTCAGTTTTGTTCCACCAGGGAGACACAGAGTAGAATGTTTTCCTCTGTCTGTTCGTGAGGTGAGTCCCCTGGTCTGCAGGTAGACAGACAGAGATGGAGAGGCCATGCAGGCCGGCAGACAGGCTGGAGCTCAGTTAATGATTGTTTTGATGCAGCTGATTAAGGCTGTGTGCTGTGGAGTCAACTGTAGCCCTTCCCCTGTGGTAGTCCTCCCCTGGGCACTGTGCCAGCTCCTAAAAGGTAGGTGACAAAGCTGTTTGAGTAACTTCTCCCTGTTGTGATGGCCAACAATGAAAGACAGCTAGTCCTGCCTCAGAGAAGTTGAGAAGCTTGAATGAGATCTTCCTAGAATATGCAACATGCAACGATAATTAGTTAAAACCTTGTTATTTAAGCAATAAGGCATGAGGGGTTGTGGTATATGGCCAGTATGCCACTTCTTAGAAATTGCACATTGCAAAGTGCCTGAATACAGCACTTAGCTGTGGTATAGCAATATACAACAAACTCCCAAAAAGCTTTATTGTTAATATGAACCAGTTACCAATGCAATTAGAACAGTACAAGGTTATATGATGTCATATCTGTGGTATATGGTTTTTCAGCCTGTATTGTTCAAACCATTGGTTTGTAATGCTTTTTATATCACGGAGTAAATCAGAGTTAAAGTATGGTAAAATAATAGAAACGTCATCTCAATTCAACTTTTTTTGAAATGCATTGTGGTGTAATTCTATTGAAAGACAAAATGTGACAGGCAGTTTCAGTGTGTCCAAGGCAATAAAGGGAGGTTAAGAGGGAGAATGTCAGTATCCTCTCCCCCATCGTCTGATGGAAACATTGATTGGACCCTCTCGTTCACCTGTTGCAGGCAGCGGCACCGTCTCTGTTCAAAGCCCTTGAGAGTTATTTGTCTGAACAGTCCCCTGACAGGCTGATTTGCTGGTAGGGATGCACAGTGGTGTATTGTGTGGGTGTCGCTGCCTAGACGTGGTTGGTTAGGATTATTGCTGATGATTTGACTGGATATGTTGATGTGACCAATGAAACCCTGGGAACCATGCGTCTTCATAAGCTACAATTGTCCTGACTGGATAAAACAGATGGGTTGGTGAGAGGTTTATTATGGAGTAAATTGAGTGTGAAGCACATTGACATGAACGCTGCCAGATCTGTCGGGATTAAACCATAGAACAATGAAAGAAATCATGGAAGCTGGTTGGGTTAAAAATGGAAGTCAAATTTTGATTAGACCTTGTGTTCTATGCCATCTTGAATATACATCATAAGCATCCTGAAACAGGGTGAGAGCAACGACTGTCACCATATAACGACGGTCACCATATCATAGTCAGAAATGAATGGAGAGCATCTGTTGATGTCAAGGCCAAAACCAACAATGTTAAAAAGTGCTGGAGGGGCACAGTGATCCAAGTCTCTGCCTCGCAGTACAGCTGCATCATTGCAGTAAGGAGTCAAAATTCTGGTTACAGCATATTGACAATGCTTGGGGGACCACGGAGAGAGGTCTGGGGTAGAATGGTGGGAAGGTGACCTCTTATAATCTTGCTTTAGGGACTCCTTATAGTAGATTTAGCAACTGCAAGCTCAATCATGGTTGTTTGTCAGATAATGTTGACTCATTCAAGCATGTGGACTTGGAAGGACTTTCTGGTGTGAGTGTAATTACAAGAAGAACTGCTTGGCAAGATGTGCATTGGAGGAAAGTTGCCCATTTTCACATGAGGTCCAACCAAGAATTGGTTTTGCATTTAACTCAGTCCAAATGGGAGAGATGTGGGGAGGCTACCACAACGAATGCTCTGGGAGTAATTACCGCTAGATTCAATTATAATTTTTTGTAATAATATTATTCTAGTTGGTAGTAATTTCATCTACCTTTTTGGTCAGATTCTCTAACCACTAGGTCCCCTGTTGCTGATTCACCTGTCTCAATCATTGACTGTCCAAAACTGACAGGTAGTTGTTGAAAGACCATAACTGTGAATAATAATATTGATTTTGAAAAAAAAAAGTGTCCTGTGGGCATAAGTATCCCACAGACCTAACATCAACAATGTTAAACATTTGCATTTGTGTATTCATAGCTTTGATTCATTTTGTAATAAGAAAATGGGATGCAATGTATAGGAATTCAACAGAATCCTAAGTCCCAGAAGGAACGATATTACTCTAGTATCATTTTTGGCAGAGGATTGTATTCTTGGCTGAAATGAACGCCATGTCAATGATAAATGTCAAACACTCTAATGAACATACCTCAGAGGGCTTGATGTAGTCAACACTGAATAAACCCACTGTTGAACTCCCTCAATAGTCCAAGAGTGATGAATACTATTTATTTAACTCATGCAGATGAATTAACACATGCAAAACCCAAGTCCTGCCAAGAAAAAATATATCAAATGTTGAGGCTTAACCGATTGCGATTATGATCAGTTTTTGGCTTAGATTAATGCAAACAAGTTTTTCTAAAAGAGGTGGTGAAAAATAACTCATTCACTGATCCACTGCAGCCCAGTGACTACAACAGCACTGAGTTGGGGCTTTCTTCATATGAGAACATACCTTAAGGCATTGGTTAAATAGCATGGACTTGTCAGTCAATTCATTTTTTAATTAAATATATACAATTCCCTGGGATTGTACATGGGTGATTCTACAGATGTGCTGTGAATTGTAGTCATACCCCAAAAACGTCTAAAAACAGTTAAGAATTTAAACGTAGGACATTATATATTAACAAACCTATTGTTAATTTAATTTTGTAATACAAACCTGATTCCAAAAAAGTTGGGACACTGTACAAATTGTGAATAAAAAAGGAATGGAATAATATACAAATCTCAGAAACTTATATTTAATTCACTATAGAATATAGATAACATATCGAATGTTGAAAGTGAGACATTTTGTAATGTCATGCCAAATATTGGCTCATTTTGGATTTCATGAGAGCTACACATTCTAAAAAAGTTGGGACAGGTAGCAATAAGAGGCCGGGAAAGTTAAATGTACAGATAAAGAACAGCTGGAGGACCAATTTGCAACTTATTATGTCAATTGGCAACATGATTGGGTATAAAAAGAGCCTCTCAGAGTGGCAGTGTCTCTCAGAAGTCAAGATGGGCAGAGGATCACCAATTCCCTCAATGCTGCAGCAAAAAATTGTGGAGCAATATCAGAAAGGAGTTTCTCAGAGAAAAATTGCAAAGAGTTTGAAGTTATCATCATCTACAGTGCATAATATCATCCAAAGATTCAGAGAATCTGGAACAATCTCTGTGCGTAAGGGTCAAGGCCGGAAAACCATACTGGATACCCATGATCTTCGGGCCCTCAGACGGCACTGCATCACATACAGGAATGATACTGTAATGGAAATCACAACATGGGCTCAGGAATACTTCCAGAAAACATTGTCGGTGAACACAATCCACGTGCCATTCGCCGTTGCCGGCTAAAACTCTATAGGTCAAAAAAGAAGCCGTATCTAAACAGGATCCAGAAGCGCAGGCGTTTTCTCTGGGCCAAGGATCATTTAAAATGGACTGTGTCAAAGTGGAAAAGTGTTCTGTGGTCAGACAAATCAAAATTTGAAGTTCATTTTGGAAAACTGGGACGCCATGTCATCCGGACTAAAGAGGACAAGGACAACCCAAGTTGTTATCAGCACTCAGTTCAGAAGCCTGCATCTCTGATGGTATGGGGTTGCATGAGTGTGTGTGGCATGGGCAGCCTACACATCTGGAAAGGTACCATCAATGCTGACAGTTATATCCAAGTTCTAGAACAACATATGCTCCCATCCAGACGTCGTCTCTTTCAGGGAAGACCTTGCATTTTCCAACATGACAATGCCAGACCACATACTGCATCAATTACAATATCATGGCTGCATAGAAGACGGATCCGGGTACTGAAATGGCCAGCCTGCAGTCCATACCTTTCACCCATAGAAAACATTTGGCGCATCATAAAGAGGAAGGTGCGACAAAGAAGACCTAAGACAGTTGAGCAACTAGAAGCCTGTATTAGTCAAGAATGGGACAACATTCCTACTCATAAACTTGAGCAACTTGTCTCCTCAGTCCCCAGACGTTTGCAGTCTGTTATAAAAAAGAAGAGGAGATGCCACACAGTGATAAACATGGCCTTGTCCCAACTTTTTTGAGATGTGTTGATGCCATGAAATTTAAAATCAACTTATTTTTCCCTTAAAGTGATAGATTTTCTGAATTTAAACATTTTATATGTCATCTATATTGTATTCTGAATAAAATATTGAAATTTGACACTTCCACATCTTTGCATTCTGGTTTTATTCACAATTGTACAGTGTCCCAACTTTTTTGGAATCGGGTTTGTATTAATTGTTAGTACATCTACTATATTTATTTTTCATGGTGGCTGTCATAATTCCAAAAGTGCATCTTTAAAAAATACAGCAATTAATTATGAATAAATTATAACACTTATTTCAATGGAACATCATTCTATAGTTATATTTAAACATGATACTGATAAACATGATACATGATACTGATTTACATGTTTAAAAAAATTCACAGGAAATGCTATCCTGCCATATAATGTCACTACCAACAGTCTGCACACATTAAATCCACATCCTACAAAATATCCCCGGTGACGGGAATTTTTGGCTCTCTGCATGGTGAGTAGTCTGAAAACAACATGGACAGTAGCTGTCCAGGAGCAGGGTTGGAGACATCCTGATCTAGACCAAAAACACTGTAATTTATATATCTAAAATATATTTGCATAATTTATTTATCCATGTCTGAGTTGTTGGCCAAAGGTTCTATCTTAGCTAACAGGTTGCAACAGGTCTAACATAAAATGACATTATTATCATTTTGATATTGTCATAGTGTTACAACCATAAAGTATTGAAATATTGTCTGTTTCATTGTGTTTTGTAAATTAGTTATTTTCTATGTTGCCTTTGTCAGAGGCAGAATACATTTTTTTGTTATATTTTGCTGCGTTTTAGCAGTAATGAAAACTGAAGTTATAAGGAACAGAAAGACGATTGATTTTTGACATGCAATTTGTTTATTTCCAATTTCAGCCTAATTAATAAAATATAATTTCACTATGTTGATTGTAGTTGGTTGTAGTCAAAGATGAACAATTGGACCAACGTGCACTACAATACATAGATAATCATGTACCATTCATGTACTCTCAAAACACAATTGCCGTGCAGCATTTTAGGGGTTTAATGGGTAACAACCGAGGTCATCCATGGGTCTCTTTGTCTTAGAGGATGTGCTGTTGCTGGCGCTCTCACTGGTCTGGCACATTGCTGGATGAGGCCTGGCTGGGCAGGATGACTCGTGGATGCACTTATAGGAGGGCTGGGCATATTCAGGGCTTTTGATGTTCTTGGGGCTGGAGCTTTGGAGGTTCTCATGCTGATTGCGCCCCATAACTTCTAGGCTCAGAGTGCTTCCCTGGGCTGGGCCACTGGGGCTCTAGCCTGACTAACCTTGGAAACTATGATTCTAGTCTTGGAAAGTGAAACCAGAGTTCTGTTGTGGGAAACTAGGTTTCTATCTGGAGAAACTAAGTTTCTTGCTTGGGAAACTAAGGTTCTACTGTGGGAATCTAAGGCTGTGGTGTGGGAGTCAAGGGCTCTAGCCTGTGAGCCTAGGTCTGTAGTCTGAGAACCCAGGCCTGTATCTGGAGAAAGTAGTTTCTTGCATAGGAAACCTATACTGTAACTTGGGAAACTAGTGCTCTAGCCTGGAAAAGTAATGGTCTTGCCTGGGAAACTAAGGCCCTATCCTGGGCTACTGGGGCCCTAACCTGCCTATCCAGGTCCTCAGCCTGGTCTCGCTCAGACATCCAACAGGGGCATGGTTCCTGGCCACTGGGGCTCTACTATGTCAGGAGGTGATGGGGGACGTCTGAGCTGGATGAAGGAGGCAGTGTCATCATCACAGTCAAAGTCAGACTCATAGCCAGAGTCATAGTCCGAGTCAAACTCCTCCTGGTCAGGAATAAAGTTCAGAACACAGGAACCAAAATAAATGCCACTGGCATTGTATCAAGTCCAAAGCTATTCAGTGTATCTAAAGAATGACCTCTTCTCAGAAAGGTTAAGTCGTAAAATGATTAACAATTTTATAACATCTAAAGCGATTTTCTTGACAGAATCTAAAAGTGGTTGAAAAAGCAAACTTGAACACATTTAACACATATTTGCTCAATGATTACTACTGCTGTTTCTAATGGTTTGAATTCCCTGTCTGTCTTTGTCCTTGGTGCAACACTACAGAACAATAATGTCACCAATAATCTGTTGTTTAGGATGTACAGTACTGTGCAAAAGTCTTAGGCCACACAATACATTTGTTTAAAGCAATTTATCTGGGCATTAAGTGTTTATTTGCCTGCAAAACATTACATAACATTAGAAGAAATACATAATGCAAATGAATAAAAAATATTGTAAGGTAATTGATATCTTATGAAATGGGTAGATGAAATGCCATGGAGTCATTTGAGGACACTGGGCAAGTTGAAGAAAGAAAGCGCAGTGAAAGCCAAAAAAAGCGTTAAAGCAAATCCTGCAAAAAATGACCACAGGAATACTTACAAAATGACACAACAATCTAGCAAAGCGAATAGCTTCAGTTCTGAGTTCTGAGGGAGGCCACAAAAAATACATATTTGTTTTTGCTAGTTTTCATTGTGTTAATGTTTCTTTGTGTTTATTGAAATATTGTATATTGTAAAATCGAAAAAATAAAGAGTAACTTTAATTCATAGTAAATAACATTAATTCATAGTATATATATATATATATATATATATATATATATATGTAAAAATGTATTTTGTGTTCGATTACTTGTCAGTCTATTCTTGTTCTGAGAAATGAAGGCTATTATGTGAGAAATTACCAAGAAACTGATGATCTTGTACAATATGTACTACTACCCTCACAGAACAGTGCAAACTGGCTCTAACCAGAGTAGAAAGACTAGTATGAGGCCCCAGTGCACAACTGAGCAAGAGAACAAATCCATTAGAGTGTCTAGTTTGAAAAACAGGTGCCTCAAAGGTCGTCATCTGGGAGTTTCATTAAACTGTACCCACAAAACACCGGTCTCAACGTCAACAGTGAAGAGGCCACTCCGGGATGCTGGCCTCCTAGGCAGAGTTGCAAAGAAAAAGACATATCTCAGACTGGCCAATAAAAAGTAAAGATTAAGATGGGCCAAAGAACAGAGACACTGGAAAGAGGAAGATTGGAAAAAAAGTGATATGGATAAAATAATTTAGATTTAAGGTTTGGATCACAAAGAATGTTTGTGAGATGCAGACCAAATGAAAATATGCTGGAGGAGTGCTTGATACCATCTGTCAAGCACAGTGGAGGTGATGTGGTGGGGGTGCTTTGGTGCTGATAAAGTGGGAGATATGTACAGGTTAGGAGGGAGACTATCACTCAATTTTGCAACTCCATGCCTTAGCATGTGGACAGCGTTTGATTGGCGCCAGTTTCCTCCTCCAACAGGACAATGACCCAAAGCAAAGCTCCAAACTATGCAAGAACTATTCAGGAATGAAGCAGTCAGCTAGTATACTGTCTATATTGGAATGGCCAGCACAGTCACCAGATCTCAACCCTATTGAGCTGTTGTGGTTGTGGCTTGACCATATGGTATGTAGGAAGTGCCCATCAAGACCGTCCAACTTGTGGGAGCTGCTTCAGGAAGCATGGGGTGAAATCTCTTCCGATTACCTCAACAAATTGACAACTAGAATCCAAAGGTCAGCAAGGCTGTAATTGCTGCAATTGGAGGATTCTTTGATGAAAGCAAAGTTTGAGGGACACAATTATTATTTCAATTAAAAATCATTATTTCTAACCTTGTCAATTATTGTATATCCTATTGACTTTGCTATATTTCATATTTAAACTAATTTAGTGTATGTTTTCATAGAAAACAAGTAAATATCTAAGTGCCCCCAACCTTTTGAGAATGTGACTTGGTCCCAGCTGATCATTGCCTGCTACCAGCTCTGATCATTAAGTCTTGAGACAGCCTGGAGAGTGAGGTTGTCTATAGTGATCAGCAAACCCTCAACATTCTGGCCTGTGCTATTTACACTGTTACAAACCAAGAAACCAAACCACCATCATGTGAGAGGGTGTGAATCCCAGGCTTGGACACATGGCTTGTCTGATTAGTGAACACATACTGTATGTAGGTTCTGCTATTCTCCATAAAAAAAATTATAATCTGGTATGAGATATGACACATAACCAACAGACCCACACATAAAGACACAGAGAGACACACAGAAAAACTCTGGAGGGTAATCTGCAACAGGGATATGAATCAACATGTCCAGCCCTGTAGTCTCTCATCCTTTGCCAAGCTTTGAGGAAGACCCAAATGACAAAAAAGAACTGGCTGCAGCTTGTTCTCTGGCATTAATAATAATAGACTCAACCATCCAAATTGGTTCAGACCCAACATCTAAATAGTAGTAGTATTTTATATCCACAGTCGCTGAATCAGCCAGTAACAGTTACACAGGAAAGACAAACCTTTGTTTTGGTAAAATAAAAATTTATTTGAAACAGCCTCTTACCTCTGGTACTTGTATTTCTGAGTTTGATCTTTTATTATTGTTTATGGTAGTTTTGGAGTATGGGGTGTTTTGTAGGATCCTCCCCAAAGGGCCCCCAAACTGGTAATCAAAAGTATCAACAAAAATCCCCGAAAAAATAAATAAAACAGATAGCTACGTTTTCTGTTATCTTAATAGGGTGTGAGCTGAACTCTGGTCCTGCGAGCGACAGGCAGGCTGGTGGGGCAGAGAACCAGGAGCACTAGGCCTAGAATCCTGGAGGTTGATCTGGAAGTCATGCAGCCCCAGACAGGGTGAGGCAGGAGAGCGGGACAGATAGTAGGGGAGAGTTCACCAGGTCAGGGTAGAACAGGTATGCCGCAAGAAGAGCAATGGGAGTAACACTGTTCCTCAGGAGGGGACAGTTGATTGTCTCTGTGAGGTACCTTGGGGTGGTTTGGCGTTCTTTTGCATCCTTCTTGGGGTGGTTTTGGGTACATTTGGGTACATTTGGGTACTTGTTTGAGGTACTTTTGGGAGGCTCCTACACAACTACCTGTACCAGAGATCTGGACTCTAGTCACATGACTTGGACTCAAGTGGGACTGCTTAGATATCCAAGAAAATTGTCTTGTGGTTTTGACCCACAGGGCCGCATGAAGCTGACCTCTGCTGTAGATCTGGAGTGGTTCCTTTTTTCTCCAACCTTTGCTCTTGCCATTACTCTATGTTAATATTTATCTCATCTGCCACAACACCTTTTGGTGACTCTGCATGCTCTTCAAAGTGCTTTTCAGCTAATTGTAACCTTTCAATCCTGTTTTTTAGGGAACAAGTGGTTTACAATGTATTAGCCTCTGTAGGGGAACTGCTGGTGAAGTGTTCTGTGGATGGCTTCCTGATCTGTAGAAAAGTTCTTTGTTTATTTATTCACTGTCATTACGGTGAGTCTTTGGTGCACTTGATGGTTTTCCCTGGCTTACTAGGCCGTTCAGATTTTCTGAACTCAGTACTTAACTTATTTGTAATTATATATATAATTATATTTGTAGCCACATAATTGCTTCCTAGACTTTATTTGACACGTTTAGCAGACCCCAAAGACAAACCAAAAATTTTGAATTAGGACTAAAAATCGACTCTTCTCTAATGTCCACACAAATAATGACACACCTCACTATTCAGGCATCTGTCAAGCCAGTTGTCCCAATACTTTTGGAGCACTGGAATAATGGCATTATACATAAGGACTTTTCATTTCTAAATGGTGAAACCATTATGTGACTAAGAACTTTGAACAAACGTTGATAATCTGTACTTTAAATCAAATAGTAATATTTCCAATCCAAATGCTTGGAGAACAGATCCAGATTTATATTTATCACTAATTATTACAGCCCCATTTTAAAACGATACTGTCTGGAACCCTGTTAGAGGATTGTATTATTTATTGTATTATTTTGAGTGTTGTATTACGGGGAATCTTTTATTGAAAGGGTTCCCTTTATAAACATGTGTCCATGTAAGTGTTTATGTATCTGTGCTTTTATTATGCTTTTTGTGTACATCTTTGTGTCTGTGTGTGTGCCTGCATGTGTGTGTCTGGCTGGCTGAAAGACCCATTAGTGGAAACAAGCTGCTGTGACGCATCTCAGAGATGTGTAAGCAGGGCTGTCTACTTAGGGGAACGTATAATCGAGGTGATTTCTCTGAATCCAGGGTAGAGTGTGACTCACACTCCATCATGACATCAACAACTACACTAACAAGGTGAAAATCAAACCCTTATTCCCACGGAGCCAGTGTGGATTACAACAAATAATGTTTCATAAACCAGTTTTACAACAGAATGAAACGTGCTCAAAATGGTCAGTGAGGGTAATGACTAAAGATTAGGATGCATAAATCTCTGACGGATTTTTTTTTAAGAGGTATGCTTGTTCGTTGACAAACAAAAATTGTTTTTGCATGATTTTCAACAAACCTGAAATAGACCTTGTGTGTTATGACTGAGAAGTTCACATTTCAGGACTGTTTTTGTAGATATCCTGGCACTCTAGAAGCAGGTTGACAAAAAGTCACACCCAGCTCTCACGCAACAGGAGCATGCAATAGCACAGACAACTATAACACATTGAAGATTCCATATTTGCAGTCTTCACAACAACAGAAGCACTAAAATATAACAATAGGCTGAGGGTGGAGAATACTGAAAGAAGAATATTATGTACTTTAGAATTTAGTGAATATACAACAGATTTCACAGCTCTGATCACATTTGTTTTTATTCAATACTAGTTGTTTGGTTGACCTGCATGCATTGCAACAACATTCTGCTGTCAGGCAGAGTGTGTGACCGGAGCTCACTGGATGTTTACCTTTTAAACTTCTTGCTAGCAGCATGCCCACACACTTATCGCTCCCATCGGCACAACCCTCATTGTAATACAACACTGCCTTGGAACTAGTCTACTTTGGATTTTATTTGTGAATTATATGGTGACTGGATATTTACAAAGATAATAAACATCAGTGACAGAACGTCAATGTTAAAAAAACATTCTACACCTGTTCAGGTTTCACAGTATTCTGACCAAAAATAATTCATGCATTAATGCCATGCATTAACAATATCATTTTTTTTTTTATTTATAATAAAATATATTAATACATTGATGATTTCCTTAGATAATGCTGATTAGCCATGATGTTATAATAATATGAGCTGAAATATTTTTCTATTGAATTTCACATGAATCATTGGTAGTTCCATTAAAAGAGTGGCTCCTTCATCATGCTGCACTGTTTACAACAGTGCAGCATGTTCCAAAGAAGAGTAACTATTTTGTCTGGGTGGGTGGCTGTTCAAAGACATAGACAGTCTGCTGCTATCCTGATGACCCACTCCATGCTTAAAACAGAACACCCTCACTAATTTATTCACAGCCCCATAGCCAGTTGAAGATACAGCATAAAAATAAGCTGTTAGGACATAAGCGTAAAGAAAGAAGGGATAAAAACATTTAGCTTGGTCAGAGGTCATTTGTTGTCCTTTTTGGTTCATTTTGGCATTTGCCCGATCAAGTTGGCACTACACGGCCATATGGTCATATGTGATTACATACCCAAATAACAAAAATTCGTCCCCACAATATTAGAAAAAGTTCTATTAAGAGATCCCTTAAGAAAATTAAAGGGCCTTTCCCAAGCTGTTGCCACAAAGTTGGAAGCACCCAATTGTCTAAAATCTCTTTGTATCCTGTAGCATTAAGATGACCCTTTACTAGAACTAGTCCAAACCCTGAAACACAGCCCCAGGGCATTATCCCTCCTCCACCAAACTCCACAGTAGGCACTATGCATTCTGGTAGGTAGCGTGTTCCTGGCATCTGCCACACCCAGAACTGGCCAGTTCATGAAGTGTGATTCATCACTCCAGAGGAAACGTGCCCTCTGCTCCAGAGTACTTCATACCATTCCAGCTGAGGTCTGGCACTGCACGTGTTGATGTGAGGCTTGCGTACAGCTGCTCGGACACGGAAACCCATTTCGTGAAGCTCCCAGTGCACAGTTCTTGTGCTGATGTTGCTTCCAGAGGCAGTTTGGTACTGTGGTGAGTGATGCAACAGATGATAGGCAATTTTTATGTGCTACGCACCTCAAAATGCCGTGGCCCTGCTTCTTCACCCTATAGTTGTTAGCTGAGAAGGAAGCAGACTGGGGAGCACAAAACAGGTAACACAACTCTTGTCAAACCTCTTTTTAAAGCTACCTGCTCCCCTTAGCATCTCTGTGCCACCACATCCTTCAGGCCTGCTGTGCACAGCACACAGCCAATAAGGGAAGAAGATTACTGACACATGGCAGAGAATAGAGAAGCACACAAAGCTCCAGGATCAAATCTGCCACATCCACAGGAACCTGATGTCCTCTTCAGGCACATATTATTATGTGTCAGGACACCAGACACACTCCAGTATGGTTGAGGCTGGGGAGGTCTGGGTTCTGGGAATTCATATATAATTTTATAAACATGAGGGTAGTATTGTAGTTATGTTTCTTATTTTCATCCCTGATTACTAATTAACTGTTTGCAAAAAACACCTATAGTGTTCCATTACAGGAATAAGTAGGCTCCACACAGACTAATTAGTCCGGAAAGTGCTACACAATGTTGCCACAGGTGGGTACAGAGGCAGGTAACCCACCAGCAGGGTTGGGAAGGTTACTTTTTAAATATAATCCGTTACATTTACAAGTTACCTGTCCACATTTGTAATCAGAAACTTAACGTTTTGATTACTCAAACACAGTAACGTAATCTGATTATTTTAATATTAAGTGGCGTTAGAAGACAAATAGGACTAGCCTGTAACCAATTGAACACCTTTTGCTGGATCTATCAATGTTAATGTTTATATAGCTAATGTTTACATTTTACCTTATGGGTTATGTACCATACATTTGGAAACGATTTCAAAACCATAGCGTTCTACTTCAATATGATTGAGCTACAAAGGTCTGTCAGATATTCAGTCATTCCAATTAATCCAATAACCTTTGATCTTCCAGAATCTGACTTTTTATCTGAACATAACCCAAAATCTAAGGATGAGATAGCCTATTCTGTTATTTGTGTTTTATTTGTGTTTTTTTATTGCTTCAAAACATCATTGAAAAGGTCAATTTCTATCAAGATATCCATAGCATTTCGCGCATACACTAAATCTTAAGGAGTCTGATGTTTTGCTCCACAACCAACAACCTCAAAATGTTGCAGAAACCCCAGGCACGCGAATGCACGTTCGCAATAGTGAACAAACACCTGCACACAAATAAGTTTTACCTGTGCTAACGTAACCTGCGATTATTAGCAGCAATAGACATTCAAAACGCAAATTAAAGAAATAAACTGTGATTATACATTTGCACTCTTAGCTTAAAGTAAATGTTGTCAGCAGCCAATGGCAAATAATGAACGCAATTTTCTGAAATTCAAAGCAAGCAGAATCAAATATTTAGAAATCGCAAAAGAAATGTGAGAACAAAACTTATATTTAAAAACAAAACTCACTACCAACCACACACCATTTCTGGTAGACCTCCACCTTTGCTTGCAGTTCTTATTTTTATTTTTTTTATTGAAACACTAGTTCTTCGTTTGCACTTTAACCCCACATCTGTGGGGTAGCGGGCTTTCGAGGGAGGTGTGGATGATGCTTTTCCATTGGGTGTACATTTTTTGTCAGTTGGGCTACAACCAGTACTGTTCAGCCTTGCTTCAGTAGTTTTGGAAGATTATTAATATGCAATTTATGGAATCTTATTTAAATTAAATATCTTCTTTCAAAATGTGTACAAGCTCGGATGCTCTTTTTTTTTTTTTTTTATTGCTTCCGTCTTACCACCCTAATCAACAGCTCAGACTTAAGGAAAACTGTATGCAGGCAGTGCCCAGTTACAGACAGAAATTCCTGCAGCCCCTTTAAGGTTGCCTTTGGCCTGTTGGTAGCCTCCCTGATGTGCTTTCTCCTTGCTGTGTCAACAGTTTTGGAGGTTAACCCTAACCCTTGCCCTCACTTCTTAATTATGGTCTTCAAAGTGTTCCATGATATATGTAATGCTTTCAAAATTGTTTTATATCCCTGGCTGGATCCGTACTTTAGAAAAAATTATATCCCATACATTTCTTGCTAGATCCTTGTGGCCCACGGATATTTTTCAGACAAATTATCCATTTGCTTTTCAAATCTTATTGAAGGTCAACATTTGTATTTTATTTCAGTCATTACATAAAAAGTTGCATTTTCATTAAGCATGTGTGGACTTTTAATATCCAATCCACCTTCAAAGAATATAGTCTTTACTAGTGTGTACTGTTTATCTTCCAAGATCTTATTTGGATATGTTTTTAGAAAACCTCATGTCTCATTTACAAGGTCTGAGACCCCCTAGTTCTTTCTGTAATTTGCCGTCTGATGATATATGAGAGAACATGCATGCTCTTCTATTCTTCTATTTCCACAGCTGGTTTTAATCTACTTTGTTATTTTCCATATACAGTAAGTGTTTAACAAACTCTGTTTCTTGTATAGATTCTCCAGAACACTGTCTTTTCATAATCTGACCTGAGCCAGACCCTTTTGGGATAACCAAGAAATGGACAAGTAGTTGCTGGGAAACTCATAAACACACCCACTACGTTTCTTTTCAGTTTGTGGAACCATTAATGGAAGGCAATGGGAGTGTGTGACCAGCTGTTGTTAGCTCAAGGGAGCAACAAATAGGAACACACACAAAGCAAAAATGGTTCAGGAATGGTTCAAGGTGTTGACTTGGCCTCCAAATTCCCCAGATCTCAATCCAATCGAGCATCTGTGGGATGTACTGGACAAACAAGTCTGATCCCTGGAGGCCCCATCTTGCAACTTACATGACTGCTGCTAACGTCTTGGTGCCAGATACCACAGCACACAGCACACCTTCAGAGGTCTAGTGGAGTCCATGCCTCGATGGGTCAGGGCTGCTTTGGTGGCAAAAGGGGGACCTACACAATATTAGGCAGGTGGTCATAATGTTATGGTTGATCAGTATACACTCACCTAAAGGATTATTAGGAACACCATACTAATACTGTGTTTGACCCCCTTTCGCCTTCAGAAATGCCTTAATTCTACGTGGCATTGATTCAACAAGGTGCTGAAAGCATTCTTTAGAAATGTTGGCCCATATTGATAGGATAGCATCTTGCAGTTGATGGAGATTTGTGGGATGCACATCCAGGGCACAAAGCTCCCGTTCCACCACATCCCAAAGATGCTCTATTGGGTTGAGATCTGGTGACTGTGGGGGCCATTTCAGTACAGTGAACTCATTGTCATGTTCAAGAAACCAATTTGAAATTATTCGAGCTTTGTGACATGGTGCATTATCCTGCTGGAAGTAGCCATCAGAGGATGGGTACATGGTGGTCATAAAGGGATGGACATGGTCAGAAACAATGCTCAGGTAGGCCGTGGCATTTAAACAATGCCCAATTGGCACTAAGAGGCCTAAAGTGTGCCAAGAAAACATCCCCCACACCATTACACCACCACCACCAGCCTGCACAGTGGTAACAAGGCATGATGGATCCATGTTCTCATTCTGTTTACGCCAAATTCTGACTACCATCTGAATGTCTCAACAGAAATCGAGACCAGGCAACATTCTTCCAGTCTTCAACTGTCCAATTTTGGTGAGCTTGTGCAAATTGTAGCCTCTTTTACCTATTTGTAGTGGAGATGAGTGGTACCCAGTGGGGTCTTCTGCTGTTGTAGCCCATCTGCCTCAAGGTTGTGCGTGTTGTGGCTTCACAAATGCTTTGCTGCATACCTCGGTGGTAACGAGTGGTTATTTCAGTCAAAGTTGCTCTTCTATCAGCTTGAATCAGTCGGCCCATTCTCCTCTGATCTCTAGCATCAACAAGGCATTTTCGCCCACAGGACTGCCGCATACTGGATGTTTTTCCCTTTTCACATCATTCTTTGTAAACCCTAGAAATGGTTGTGTGTGAAAATCCCAGTAACTGAGCAGATTGTGAAATATTCAGACCGGCCCGTCTGGCACCAACAACCATGCCACGCTCAAAATTGCTTAAATCACCTTTCTTTCCCGTTCTGACATTCAGTTTGGAGTTCAGGAGATTGTCTTGACCAGGACCACACCCTTAAATGCATTGAAGCAACTGCCATGTGATTGGTTGATTAGATAATTGCATTAATGAATAATTGAACAGGTGTTCCTAATAATCCTTTAGGTGAGTGTATGTTCCCTCTTCTCTTGCCCTAAACAAAATCCTAACCCTAACCTCAATCTAACCTTAACCATAACCTGAATAATAAAATTCATTTTTTGGGGTGCCCTAACACCCCAAATGTAACCACCCAATTCTATAATTATGGCCAATTAAAAGTGTTTCACTAAATGTAAACCCCTAATCTAACCCTAATCCCTGGCAGAAAACTTTGTGAGGACTTATTTTTCAGGCTTTGTGTACCACACACACACACACACACACACACACAGGCAATCTAAGTTCAGTCAAGCTGAAGGCTTAACTGAATGAAAAACAATGACAAAATGCTAAATTACTTTTAACTGGCCTGTCTGAGATATGGATTTTTCTTTGCTACTCAGCCTAGAAGGCCAGCTTCCCGAAGTCACCTCTTCACTGTTGATGTTGCGACTGGTGTTTTGCGGGTACTGTTTAATGAAGCTTCCAGTTGAGGACCTGGGAGGTCTGTTTCTCAAACTAGACACTGTAATGTATTTGTCCTCTTGCTTAGTTGTGCACCGGGGCCTCCCATTCCCCTTTCTATTCTGTTAGAGCCAGTTTGTGCTGTTCTGTGAGGGGAGTACTACACATCATTGTACGAGATCTTCAGTTTCTTGGCAATTTCTAACAGGAAATAGCCTTCATTGCTCAGAACAAGAATAGACTGATGAGTTTGAGAAGAAAGTTATTTGTTTCTGGTCATTTTGAGCCTGTAATCAAACCCACAAATGCTGATGCTCTATATACGGAACTAGTCTAAAGACGTCCGGTTTTACAGTTTTCAGCTGTGCTAACATATACACAAAATGGTTTTCTAATGATCAATTAGCCTTTTAAAATGATCAACTTGGATTAGTATACACAACATGCCAATGGAACACATGAGTAATTGTTGCGGATAATGGGCCTCTGCCTATGTCGATATTCCATTGAAAATGATCTGTTTCCAGCTACAATAGTCATTTGCAACATTAACAATGTCTATACTGTATTACATATAAAAGGATGTAGACATCTTTATTTAAAGAACAAGGACATTTCTAAGTGACCCTGAACTCATGAACGGGATTGTAAGTTGATGAAAATAACTCAATTTTCTAATAGCCTAAAGAAAATGTGAACTTTCTAACTGCTGCACAAAAGCAACAGATAATATTTTGACACGGAAAGGTGCATGTTTTAACTATCACCTTTTAAGTGTGACCTTTTCTGGTTGCAAGTGTAAATAGAAATGTGTATGTACATATTATGTCAATGTTATTTAAACACAAATATGTAAACAGGCTGATATTCATAGTAAAGTAGACAATCCACTGAGACTGAATTACATTGCAATTTACATTAAGGCCTATGGTTGAGTGCTGGCCCTCTGGTCTGTATTTAAGAGCTACAGCGTTTTGACCGCGTAACACACTAGTCTATATGCAGACAATGACCGAGTGATGTGAGCTGTCTATGTGTCTGTGGCAGTAGAGGGCTACATTGTGGAGCAGGAGGCTGGGAGCCAGGAAGGCAGACTCGTGGCAGAGCATGCAATGAAATGGGGGGCCCCCTCCATCCGTGAGGACGTGGAGGGGGGGTGACTCATCATGCAAGATGTCAGCGCTTCATCATTAGCCATCTGCATCAGCACAGCAGTCCATCACGGAAGCTCTGTGTTCACATTAACATATCGTATCTCTTTAAGGCTTTCTGTTTAATGTTAATTAGTCACCTCATACTAATTAATCACTGGTAGAATACTTAATACGGACTCGATAGAGTCTCATTTTAAAACAACTGATGTTTTTAGAATTTCTCAATCAGTTCAGGTAGTTCTTCGTTATTACCACCAAACTTATGTTTACAATAGAAATGGGTTAATAAAGCGTTGATTCCAGTATTAACCAGCACGGGGCAGGATATATATATGTATATATATATATATATATATATATATATATGTATATATATATATATATATATATATTTATGTTTTGTGAAATACCTGAGTGAATATGTTAAGAGGACTCTTTTGTACGCTCAGCTAAATGTGTGGTCACACATTTCTCTTAATTTGCTGTGAGGCTGTTATTCTCTAATGAGTGGAACCATTGTCGTTGCTGATGGCACTGGTCAAATAAAGTCAGGTGGTTACTCCTCAGACATGTGGATGCGTGTCTAATGAGTGGTGCTCAGGGTCTCACCCCTCCTCATTGGGATGATCTGAGGGAGAGAGTGAAAAGGGCTATACTAATAGCACTGCTATATTTAGCCCCCCTAGATGTGTATAGCTCCACCATGACAACCTAAGACACAACTGCCTAATTAGTAGGAATGTGTGCTGCACTGGGCCCAATGTCCACAGACACTGTCTGTCCGGGGAGGAACAAGAAGCCTCATGATCCTTTTAGATGAGTTCATGCAAACTAACATTCTGAATGCTGATGTGGTGCAATGAAAATGACTGTGTAAATAATTTTCTTCTGATTTCGTCTCTAATGCATTTCTTGATTTGGAAGTCAAGAATGGCTTGAGGAAACAAAGCCAAAGATTCGGCAAGGATAACACGTTTTGCTAATATCAACTATTCAACTACACATTCGAACAGTGTTAAACCTCCTTAGTTGATTTCTTAAAATGTATACTTTACCCATTTGAACAGAAAATCTGTTTGTCTTGGTGTGTAAGCCCCCTGGTGAGATTTGTGATAATATTGTAGACATGGTGACATTTCGCTGATCACCATTTTCTCTCTGGTTCTTATCTTTTTTTTTAATACACACACCGTCAGTGAGTCTTTGAAAGAACAAAAAATATATTTTTGATGAATATCTTATTTCGTGACATTTATTCTATTCTCAGAATGTCACACAGAAATTACTGCTTGTGGTCACAAATAAATCTGCTTGTGGTCACAAACATTTCCATCATCAGCACTAACCAAAATCTGTTAGCAATGGGTGGAATATTGAGTGTCTCCCACATATAATAAAAGGGTGTGGCTGTAGTCGGGAGGTAATGTGAAACATTGTTGGACGAGGATTATCTATTTAAATCAATTATGCACTTTAGAAAATGTTTCACTCACTCCACGTATTCAGGTGTAACACTAAATGGCATGGAGTTCCCCGGAAATGGCGGCGGCAGTCTAAGACGATAAATGGTTCATATATCTGAAAGGAGCCAACATCCCTGCTTGGACAGTGTGACAAACCTTTTAAACAGCCATCTCCTTTTATTACTCGCTTCAATCCTGCCAATATGTAAAAAAATTTCTTGTTAGTTGGCCTAACTAGTCACCAGTGTAATCTGCAGAAAACAACATTGTACGGCTTCCAGGTCTTGGGCTGTTTTCTTGGTCTACCAACCAGGTTGCTTTAGCACTATCTGGTTTGAAGGAGGAATAGTCAGACAGGGTTGCCAAGTCATGTCACATTCTTGGATGTGCTTTGTATTACATGTTTTGTTTTGTTTGAATCTCCCAAGCCTGCAGTGAGACCACAAAAATGGAGGAGAAAAAAACCCAACATATTGTGAACTTAAAGAGCAATGAAAATGTAATTATTGAGTTTCAAAGATAGTTTCGGCTTTAATCTGGGTTTAAATATGTCATGACATAAAAATCTTTGAAGTTCACCACTGTGAAATGGTCTCTGCATGTAAAGTTGGACACAGTGTCTGTGCAGAGAAAGAGCAGAGCTGTCATTGCTGTTTAACTGTGAATTTGCCATTTGCCTCAATACAAAATCCAATGACCCAAATGGTCCCTGGGGCTGAGAGTGAAATTCCACTTGCAGTTCATGCAAACTAAGATGCGTGCCTATTGAAAGTAAAATCTAGTCCTAATGAAACAAGTACTAGAATCAATACTGCAAGGTTGTGGAATTTTGTAGATCTCTGATCTCTGAGGGCTTTCCCCCAGTTAAAATCTGGCCAGCATGTGACTAATACATTTCAATTAATTACTGTAGCTCCCCCCTTTGGCCTTTTTCTGAAATGTTGTGAACACCAGATCTCTATAGCAAGGAGCCTCATTTATTCAAGTTTTGTTAAAATATGTGCTGTAGTGCCCGAGATAAAACATTTTGACTACATACAAACCAACCGAGTGTACACCCTCATTTCACTGTGTGGAACAACAACACAGCCATGAGTCATAAACAATCCATATGTGTCTGCCTCATCCACAGGAGCTTTTGGGGTTCAACATGACTCAGAGGAAGACAAAGAGGTTTATGTGATCATCAATGCACCGCACAATCCATTGAATTCAACGATCTGAGATGAAATCCTCAGGTCTCCTCATGTCTTAAAATAGTGCCCTAGTCCCAGTGTGTTGACCCACGTATTCCTAAACTCCAGATATAGGAGTCATGGTATAGCAGTGTGCTTCCACTCTCTCTCTTCAGATGGCCCAGCACACAAAGGAACTCCCTATAAAAAGCTACTGTAAGAACTGCAGCTACTGAAGCGCCAGGCCTAAGATTGGATACATTGTAAGAGGCTGAGGAGGCCTGCTCCAGATTATATGAGGACTTTTGAGGAGCTCATCCCTGGGCAGAGGCAAAGACATACCCAATCCCTGCTGTTTTCTCCATCAGTGGATTTTGTGGTTGTTGGAATAAAAATAAACTATGAACAGTCAGAGGCAACAGGCCAGTTAGAGGTACTCGACAGTACAAATGTTGGCTTGTCTTTGTGTCATAGACAGTAATATCTAACTGGCAGTCAATTAACCGCTAAGGCAGTAGAGGCAGAAAAACAGCTGTGACGTTTCACTGAGGGCAGGATTACAGTTAAGCTCCTTTGTGTGGTTGTTTTGGTGTTGAGTTCATAGCACTCTAAAAGTCTCTCTCTCTAAAAAGCAAAACAGAAACAAATGAATTTCGACCAATCCAATTCATGTGTTTATCTCAACATTTAAGTGACCATCCTCATAAATCCTCCACCAGTTTGTTTTACCTTACGATAAGTATGACACATCTATTTTTATTACCAGTGTGACGACAGTAGGTTATCTCCATAGCAACCACAGTCAGGCATTTTCTGGACATCTCTGCCATTTAAATACACATACAAATATTGTGCATGACGTCAAAGAGACGTCTGTTTTTCCCCCACCGAGGTAGTTTTCCTTCATTCAGAGTGAAATGGTATCTGCCTGACAGACAACAGTGAGTCAGCTGTACCATGAGCCATAAACATTACAGCGGAAGTTTGCACTGCAACACTAAACCAATCAGTCACGAATGCATTCAAGCCATAGAAAAAACATGGGGATTGAAGGAAACTGAACAAAGCATAAATGAGCAAGGACCATTACAAAAAAAACACTTTGGGGTGTCAGTGGACACACACATTATATTGCCATGACTTCTGTTTATGAAATGCATCAGGAGATTACTCTGTCTTGATTGAAGTACCTGTCACATATACTCAATAGTTCCTTTTAGGTGATGGGTTTTATATACAGTACTAAAACTACTGTACATGTTGTTGATCCATACACGAATTAACTTCACCTTTAATGGAGAGAGAAGAGTCTGTCAGTGTGATTCCTTCAACCAGTCTCTGTTTCTCAGCCCCAACAGCAGACCTGCTGCTTCACAAAACTTGTCACTTGACTGTTATCCAGTTCCATCTGGCCCACCAGAACTCCAGTCATCTAAGTCATATCGCTCAGGGTCAGATGGTGGTCGACAGGACAGGGTCAGACCTAAAGGTGAGCTTTACCTGATTGGTGAAACTCATCTAGAGCTTTGAGCTACTGTGTTACTACTCTGCTGCTTTGCTCTTTATCGCCCTATCACATCTAAAGGCTTAACAACTCCTAGCAGCGAGTAGGATGGTTGTAGGCTATGCGACCTGCATTCTCGGGATTCCGTTTTCAATGCCCAGTGTCACACAAATTAGATTTGCTGTGGCTACATGCGATTGGCTTACTTACTCAATGCATTAGACAACATTTAACGTTCTTTCTGTTAGACAACCAAATGGTGTCTGTATGTTAGAACACTGATGGGTTATGTTCCAGGCACGGCTTGGCCCAGCCTCAGAGGTCGGTTTATTGTCGCCATCACCCCAGCTGGACAGCCTTCGTGCGTCTTAGTTTCCAGGATCAGATGTGAATTAGTAGTAGTATCAGATGAGTTTGCCCTCTGACAAATGTGCGTGTCCTCTTCGTACTTTCCATGACCTGAGGGATCATTTACTGATTTCTTCACAACAGTGGCCGGCTACAGGGATAATAACTCGGGGCCTGGTGAGACTCTAAACCTAGAGGATTTTGAACCATGTTGAGCCCTCTCTGCCAGTTAGCCCTGAAGACAGTACATGCAGTTCATGGTCAAAAATATTTGGGCTGAGAAAAGATGAAACCTGAGTAGTCAGCAAAAGGCCACACAATAGGTAGTAGTGGTTTAGTAGTGGTTTAGATATACTGTTTGGTGGGGATTATTTTGTTGTCTATATATATTCTGATACGCCGTGCATACGTACATTCAGTTTGTACCACTGAGTGAATGCTAGCATGGTGTTAGGAGGAAAACCTTTGCCAACACATTTTGTTCCAAATGTCACCTGTTGAATCCTGCAAGAGGATGATATCCCTTTTTCTGGGAATCTCTTTGAAACCGCCTTTGGTTTAAATACCCCCATTTGGGCCCTGGTGATTTTCCTTTGACAGGGTGTATCTGCCCAGTGAGGCTGAGGGGAGACAGCTACCTGCACTGATTAAAAATGACTCATCCTTCAACAAAGTGGTTGTATTAGCTTTCACTATTAAAAAAGAAATATCTGTCACCTTCTCTGGTATCGTGATGGCAAAGGAGGTCTATTTTTTCAATGATTCACAGTTCAGACTCCATTAAAGTCAATCTGTGTGCCTTTGGGTGAGCCTGTTAAACACTGTGACCTGATATGACTTACTTCCCCCTCTAAATGTCAGCAGATACATAATGAGGCTGTACTGTGGCTGAGATTGGCCTGCTGATTATGTTGTTGTGATTGGATTGTTTAAAGGCTCTTGATCTTGATCCTTGCACAATAAAACAGATGTCCCCCTTAATGCACTGTAAGCTTCCTTCCAAGGTTTGATCTCAAGTTTTTTATTCAAATCTAAATACAGACCTGACCGCCTGCTGCAGCTGCAGCATTTAAACAACGTGTCATTGCAAGTTCCCCATTTCGTTAAAAGAGAAAGCAGGACAGAGATTGTGGGCTAATTGATTTCAAGCCTGTGATACACTTTTGATAGCAATACAGCTAATTGAAATTATAGAAAAATGTTTTGGTGTGCATCTTTACGACTTGACTCTGCTATTGTGTTGATTGAATTTTCTCTCTGGTGAAAAGCAGTATGAAGAAAAGCAGTTTACATATAATAGGTTATTTGTACATTTTATTTGTACATTTATAATAATGTAAGTTCCTCCGACAACTTGTTTCAAGATGATGGGGATGCAGTCAAAAGCATTAATTCAGACTCTGTTCTTGTATTGGGTGGAATTCTCCTTGTGATCCAGGGCGTTGTACTTATCATACCAAGCAGTGATGTCAAGATGCTCTCAGTGGCGCAGATGTGGAACTGTTTGAGGATCTATAGGAATGCTGAATCTTTCCAGACTGCTAACGCCTGATGGCCACCAGATCCATAATTCTTTGTTTATTGCTATTTCTCTAGTCTGCATTTTCCTCCACATATGCTTAGAGACTGTAGAATGGGTTACAAAGATGAGAAGAGCATTTGAGCGTTCCCTTGGTTCCCTGTCCGATTTGATCAAAGCAAACTAATACCAGGACATCTGTGTTAATGTAGGATTTGCTACCGGGTCAGATATCTGGCTTGATTTTATTTTTTATTTTTTTGATATGACTTGAAATAGTGAGTAGATAATCAAATTAATTGCAATGGTGAACCTTTTTTTAACTAGCTAACTGTAGTTTATTTATTCTATGAACTTCTGGTTGTACCACTGCAACATAGTGCCACGAAATGGCTTGACATTAAAACTTGTTACATACCATGTGGTCAAACTGCTCCCACGAAAGCTCAATAGGGTTGAGATCCAGTTACTGTGCTTGTCACTCCATTATAGACAGAATACCAGCTGACTGTTTCTACCCTAAATCGTTTTTGTGTAGTTTGAAGTTGTGTTTTGGGTCAATGTCCTTCATGGCATTATAAAATGGAGTGATAGCCTTCCTTCTAACCCTAACCTCAGTTGGACAGCATCTCACAAATGTTCTTTGTGTTCTGAGCACCTCAAACTTAAATGTTTCTGTCCATAACTCTTTTTTTCCAATCTTCCTCTGTCCAGTGTCTGTGTTGTTTTGTCCATCTTAATCTTTTATTTTTATTGGCCAGTCTGAGATATGCCATTCTTACTTTGCAACTCTGCCTAGGTGGCCAGAATCCCAGAGTTGCCACTTCACTGTTGACGTTGAGACTGGAGTTTTGTGGGTACTATTTAATGAAGCTGTCATTTGAGGACCTGTGAAGCATCTGTTTCTCAAACTAGACACTCTAATGTGTTTGTCCTCTTGCTGAGTTGTACACGGGGGCCTCCCACTCCATTTTCTAATCTGGTTAGAGCCAGTTTCTCACATGGAATTTCTCAGAACAACAATAGGCTGACGAGTTATAGAGGTTTCTGGCCATTTTGAGCCTGTAATTGAAGTTTTATTGCTTCTTTAAACAACACAACAGTATTCAGCTGTGCTAACAAAGGGTTTTCAAATGATCAAGTTAAAGGGTTTTCTAATGATCAACTTGGATTAACAAACACAACATGCCATTGGAACACAGGAATGATGGTTGCTGATAATGGGCTTTTGAACACCTATGTAGATATTCCATTGAAAATCATCTGTTTCCAGCTACATCAGTCATTTACAACATTAACAATGTCTACACCATTTCTGATCAATATCATATTATATTAATGGACTTTTCTTTTGAAAACAAGGACATTTCTAAGTGACCCCAAACTTGTACCTAGACTGTTTCATTTCAATCAGTAATCATGTCTAACAGCGTTGTGTCATCAGCAAAGTTGGAGTTGTGCATTAAAATACAGTTGTGGGTGAACAAGTTATACAGGAGAGGCTAAGCATGTACGCCTGAGGGGCTCCCATGTTTATGGTGAGTGTGGTGGATGTGTTGCTGTGAATGGCTTGGATATGTGGAAAGGGTTTTTATTCTGTACCAGTGTATTCTACGTTACATTGTGATTGATGTTTTGAGTGGAAACTTAGCTGCTGCTTTTTGGTATCCTAATAATATCCTAATGAAATCACAACATCAACATTTGAACCTATCTGGTGATGTTCCTACTCTCCTAGCTGTGCTTTTAAAGAATTTGAGGAAGCTCACAGATTTTTTTTTTGGTTTGGTACAAACACAGCCCTTCATTGCCCTTTCACAATTATTGTTGTTGTTTACCATGTCCAAAAATATAATTCTGTTTAGAGAAATCCAGGGTATGATGACATGTCTTCTTCTAACTGTACAATTAAAATTCCTAGTGCTTTTAATATATAGAATTTCTCTCACATGTCTTCTTCTAACTGTACAATTAAAATTCCTAGTGCTTTTAATATATAGAATTTCTCTCACATGTCTTCTTCTAACTGTACAATTAAAATTCCTAGTGCTTTAAATGTATAGAATTTCTCTTACTATAAAACATTTTCAAAGTTGCCCAATTAGCTGGAGGTTTGGAGATGTAACTACTGTGAAATGTCTAGTCAGTTACCACCGGTCGGCGCAGATAACATTTCAATAAATTACGTCACTCGCTCTGAGACGTAGAAATAGTTGTGCTGTGTCTTTTTTGGTGCGATGGTAAGGGACCTTTGTGTGCAACAGATTCGCTGTGTCAAGCCCCGCATTGCTGTGGTCAAAGCAAAACTTCTACAGGGGCACAGTATTTTTGCTTGAAGTACTCATTTTCAGTGTCCAATTTGACTATTTTCCACCTGTATTCAGACAATGCATTCAGACCACTTCAGTTTGTCCAAACTTTGTTGAAATATTATGTACATAATGATTCTGACCCTTTATTCACTACTTTGTAGAAGTGCCTTTGGCAATGATCTCAACACTGAGTCTTCTTGGGCCACTCAGGATTGCCTTGGCTGTGTGCTTCGGGTGTTTATCGTTATGTAAGATGAATCTGATGTCCTGTGTGCTGAAGGACCTCTACGTATTTTGCTCCTTTGATCATTCCCTCCATTCTCCCAGTCCGTGCAACTGAGAAGCATCCCCATAACTTGATTTTCCCACCAACTTACCTCACTGTAGGAATGGGATTAGGCAGGTGATTAGCACCTTGCTTTCGCCAGATGTAGAGTGTGGCATTCAGGCCTAATAGGTTGATTTTGAACCAGAGAACATTTTCCTCGTTCCATGTTACAGTTAGGGTTGTTGTTTTTTTTTATTCCCTGCTGATTTTTTACGATTTCCCACTGACAAAGAAATTATCAGTCTATAATTTCAAAGGTAGGTTTATTTGAACAGTGAGAGACAGAATAAAAACAAAACAATCCAGAAAAACACAATTTTATACAATTCTATACATTTATTAGCATTTCAATGAGTGAAATAAGTATTTGACCCCTCTGCAAAACATGAAATAGTACTTGGTGGAAAAACCCTTGTTGGCAATCACAGAGGTCAGACGTTTCTCGTAGTTGGCCAACAGCTTTGCACACATCTCAGGAGAGATTTTGTCCCACTCCTCTTTGCAGTTCTTCTCCAAGTCATTACGGTTTTGAGGCTGACATTGGGCAATTCGAACTTTCAGCTCCCTCCACAGATTTTCTATGGGATTAAGGTCCGGACACTGGCTAGGTCACTACAGGACCTTAATGTGCTTCTTCTTGAGCCACTCCTTTGTTGCCTTGGCCGTGTGTTTTGGGTAATTGTTATGCTGGAATACCCATCCACGACCCATTTTGAATGCCCTGGCTGAGAAAAGGAGGTTCTCAACCAAGATTTGACGGTACATGGCCCCATGCATCGTCCCTTTGATGCAGTGAATTTGTCCTGTACCCTTAGCAGAAAAACACCCCCAAAGCATAATGTTTCCACTTTCATGTTTGACTGTGGGTATGGTGTTCTTGGGGTCATAGGCAGCATTCATCCTCCTCCTTCAAACACGGCGAGTTGAGTTGATGCCAAAGAGCTCGATTTTGGTCTCATCTGACCACAACACTTTCACCCAGCTCTCGTCTGAATCATTCAGATGTTCATTGGCAAGCTTCAGACGGGCCTCTACATGTGCTTTCTTGAGCAGGGGGACCTTGGTGGCACTGCAGGATTTCAGTCCTTCATGGCGTTGTTTTCTTAGTGACTATGGTCCCAGCTGCCTTGAGATCATTGACAATATCCTCCCGTGTAGTTTTGGGCTGATTCCTCACCGTTTTCATGTTCATTGCAACTCCACGAGGTGAGATCTTGCATGGAGCCCCAGACCAAGGGAGATTGACAGTTCTTTTGTTTCTTCCATTTGTGAATAACTGCACCAACTGCTGTCACCTTCTCACCAAGCTGCTTGGCGATGATCTTGTTGCCCATTCCAGCCTTGTGTAGGTCTACAATCTTGTCCCTGACATCCTTGGACAGCTCTTTGGTCTTGGCCATGGTGGAGAGTTTGAAATCTGATATATTGATTGCTTCTGTAGACAGGTGTCTTTTATGCAGGTAACAAGTTCAGATTAGGAGCATTCCCTTTAAGAGATGTATAAAAGACACTTGAGACCCAGAAATCTTTCTGATTGAGAGGGGATCTAATACTTTCACTCACTAAAATGCAAATCAATTTATAACATTTTTGACATGTGTTTTTCTGGATTTTTTTGTTGTTATTCTGTCTCTCACTGTTCAAATAAACCTACCATTAAAATTATAGACTGATAATTTCTTTGTCAATGGGCAAACATAAAAGATCAGCAGGGGATCAAATAGTTTATTCCTTCACTGTATGTCTTTTACTCAGGAATGGCTTCCATCTAGCCACTCTGCAATAAAGACCTGATTAATGGAGAGCTGCAGAGGTGGTTGTTGTTCTGGCAGGTCCTCCCATCTCCGCAAAGAAACACTGAAGCTCTGTTAGAGTGGTGACCTTCTTGGTCACCGCTTTGACCATGGCCTACCTTGCAAAGTTACAGGACTTATTTTGGCTCAATAAGCTCTAGGAAGAGTCTTTGTGTTTTCAAACATCTACAATGTCAACATGGAGCCCACTTTCCTCTGGGACTTTCCCGGGAATTATCTGGGATCTGTGGAGAGTTCCTTGGACTTGATGGCTTGTTGTTTGCTCTGATATGCACTGTGAAGTGTAAGACCTTGCATAGACAGTTGTTTGACTTTTTAGATGATTTCCAATCAATTTGACTTTGCCACACATGGTTTCCAACCAAGTTCTAGAGTCATCTCAAAGATGATCAAAGGACACAATAATTTGGTGCATCATGGCAAAGAGGCAAAATTATTATGTACATGAGATATTTCAGTTTTTATTTTAAATAGATAGGCACAAATACATATTTATAAAACAAATATTTTTGCTTTGTCATTATGGAGTATTGTATGTAGATTCATGGAAAACAAATATTTAATCAATTATAAATTAAGTCTATAAACCAACATATTGTAGGGATAAAATAGTTTAATAGTCTGAATACTTTCCAAAGGCACTGTAGAATGCTGTATAATGCTTACTTAGTTGAGATTACACAGTGAAGTTGAAGTGGGGCTATAGACTCAATGAACACAAAATAGTACATATTTTCAACATCTGTAAATGAAGTTTTCCACATTCATTAGGAACGATGGGTCACAGAGAATCAAACACTGTTGTAGTTTATTTATTTGCCCTTTAATACATATCTTGGCCAATAAAATGACATAATTTGTTACCATAATAAAAAAAGAATAATTTGTCTCATATTAATATGGAATGCCATTGCATGTGTTGTTGAGCTGTTTAATAAATAAATCAAGAATTTGATTCACATTTCCATTTGTTTACCAGATAATTATTATAAATGAATAATCTAATTTCAGTGAGAATATGGGGGTGGACAGATTTATGGCAGATCATGAGAGCATACATCCTGTGTAGTATGTTCCAAGAAGGACAAACAACAATTTGTCCAAGCCATTTGGGATTTATTATAGTTTCCAGTAATATTGAGAAGGGTCAATAAACGTTTAAGGTTTGAAAATCACAGGCAGTAAATAAACACATTAACTTTGTAGACACGTTCCATTATACATCTGTGCCGATGGATTCTTGCCAGTACAGTGAAGTAGGGATTGACTGTTAGGTGGGTCTTGTCCGGTTATGAACAGCCGTGTGAGACTAGGCTCTCTGGATACAAATACATTTACATGCTAAATCAGAATATTCTCCCAGCTGGTCACATTGTAAAGGGTCACCATCACTAATTGTGCTGTTCCATATCTAATGTTATTTCTTCTTCTGTCGACTCATTCAACATTGGTGGCCCCTATTTCTTCCACTTCAGCGAAGGGATCCATCTCATGTTTCCTAGGCCATAGCTCATCTGCCACATCCTCCTGTATCAACTAACTCTGGAAGAGGTGAAAACTCTGGAAGAGGTGAAAGGGTGACCTGATTCCACCTGCTGACACAGCCACACAGTGACTGGAGATATAATCATTCTGTTACACAGACCTGCATTGTGTTATTGACACAACAATCTTTAATCGTGTATGATCCAACACGCCACAGTGCTATCACTTAGACACACAAGCACAGGGCCTTGCAAAAGCAACTAGACTTAACAGAATCAGACTTAGTTTTGTATCTTGACTTCGTAGAGCTGAGTTTCTAATACAATCAACTTTCAAATTTTTAAGTGAAATATGCAAGCGCCTGGTGGCCGGGCCTTTCCCCACGGGGTCCGACCGGGCTCAGCCCGAAGGAGCGACGTGGGGCCCCCTTCCCGTGGGCTCACCACCTGCAGGAGGGACCATAAGGGGTTGGTGCGTAGAGGATCGGGCGGCAGTCGAAGGCGGGGGCCTCGAAAACCAGATCCCTGGACACGGAAACTAGTTCGAGGGACGTGGAACATCACCTCGCTGGCGGGGAAGGAGCCTGAGATCGTGCGTGAGGTTGAGAGGTTCCGACTAGAGATAGTCGGGATCACCTCCACGCACGTCTTGGGCTCTGGAACCACACTCCTTGAGAGAGGATGGACTCTTCACCACTCTGGAGTTGCCCATGGTGAGAGGCGGCGGGCTGGTGTGGGTTTGCTTATAGCTCCCCAGCTCTGCTACCATGTGTTGGAGTTTACCTCGGTGAACGAGAGGGTTGTTTCCCTGCGCCTACGGGTCGGGGATAAGTCTCTCACTGTTGTTTGTGCCTACGGGCTGAACGGCAGTGCAGAGTACCCGACCTTCTTGGAGTCTCTGGGAGGGGTGCTGGAAAGTGCTCCGACTGGGGACTCCATCGTTCTACTGGGGGACTTCAACGCCCACGTGGGCAATGACAGTGACACCTGCAAGGGCATGAATGGGAGGAACGGCCCCCCTGATTTGAATCCGAGCAGTGTTCAGTTATTGGACTTCTGCGCTAGTCACAGTTTGTCCATAATGAACACCATGTTCAAGCATAAGGGTGTCCATCAGTGCATGTGGCACCAGGATACCCTAGGCCGTAGGTCAATGATCGACTTTGTTGTCGTTTCATCTGACCTGTGGCCGTATGTCTTGGAGGGGCGGAGCTGTCAACTGATCACCACCTGGTGGTGAGTTGGATCCGATGGCGGGGGAGGAAGCTGGACAGACTCGGCAGACCCAAGCGTACTGTAAGGGTTTGCTGGGAACGTCTGTCCGAGTCTCCTGTCAGAGAGATCTTTAACTCCCACCTCCAGCAGAACTTCGACTGGATCCTGAGGGAGGCTGGAGATATTGAGTCCGAGGGGACCATGTTCTCCACCGCCATTGTCGAAGCGGCCGCTCAGAGCTGTGGCCGTAAGGTCTCCGGTGCCTGTCGAGACGGCAATCCCCGAACCCGGTGGTGGACACCGGAAGTAAGGGATGCCGTCAAGCTGAAGAAGGAGCCCTATCAGGCCTGTTTGGCTTGTGGGACTCCTGAGGCAGCTGACGGGTACAGGCAGGCCAAGCGGACTGCAGCCCGGGTGGTTGTGGAGGCAAAAACTCTGGCCTGGGAGGAGTTTGGTGAGGCCATGGAGAAGGACTATCGGCTGGCCTCGAAGAGATTCTGGGAAACCGTCCGGCGCCTCAGGAGAGGGAAACAGTGCCCTACCAACGCTGTTTACAGTAGAGGTGGGCAGCTGTTGACCTCAACTGGAGATGTTGTCGTGCGGTGGAAGGAGTACTTCAAGGATCTCCTCAATCCCGCCGTCACTTCTTCCATTGAGGAAGCAGAGGATGAGGGCTCAGAGGTGGACTCGTCCATCACCCGGGCTTAAGTCACTGAGGTAGTCAAGAAACTTCTCAGTGACAAGGCACCGGGGGTGGATGAGATCCGCCCTGAGTACCTCAAGTCTCTGGATGTTGTGGGGCTGTCTTGGTTGACACGCCTGTGCAACATCACGTGGCGGTCGGGGACAGTGCCTCTGGGATGGCAGACCGGGGTGGTGGTCCCTCTTTTTAAGAAAGGGGACCGGAGGGTGTGTTTCAACTATAGGGGGATCACACTTCTCAGCCTCCCCGGGAAAGTCAATGCCAGGGTTCTGGAGAGGAGAATACGGCCGATAGTAGAACCTCGGATTCAGGAAGAACAGTGTGGTTTTCGTCCGGGCCGTGGAACACTGGACCAGCTCTATACCCTCTACGGGGTGTTGGAGGGTTCATGGGAGTTTGCCCAACCAATCCACATGTGTTTTGTGGATTTGGAGAAGGCATTTGACTGTGTCCCTCGCGGCATCTTGTGAAGGGTGCTTCGGGAATATGGGGTCCTGGGTCCTTTGCTAAGGGCTGTCAGGTCCCTGTACGACCGAAGCAGGAGCTTGGTCCGCATTGCCGGCAGTAAGTCAGACTTGTTCCAAGTGCATGTTGGACTCTGGCAGGGCTGCCCTTTGTCCGGCAGGGCTGCCCTTTGTCGACATTATGTTGTCGTGTTGGCCCCTTCAAACCAGGACCTTCAGCATGCACTGGGACAGTTTGCAGCCGAGTGTGAAGCGGTGGGGATGAAAATCAGTACCTCCTTTTCCTCAGTCGGAAAAGGGTGGCTTGCCCACTTCAGGTTGGTAGAGAGTGCCTGCCTCAAGAGGAGGAGTTTAAGTATCTAGGGGTCTTGTTCACGAGTGAGGGAAGGATGGAACGGGAGATTGACAGACGGATCGGTTGAGCTTCTGCAGTAATGCGGTCGATGTATCGGTCTGTCGTGGTGAAGAAAGAGCTGAGCCGCAAGGCCAAGCTCTCGATTTACCGGTCAATCTACATTCCTACTCTCACCTATGGTCATGAGCTTTGGCTCATGACCGAAAGGAAAAGATCCCGGATACAGGCGGCCGGAATGAGCTTTCTCCGCAGGGTGGCTGGGCGATCCCTTAGAGATAGGGTGAAAAGCTTGGTCACCCGGGAGGAGCTCAGAGTAGAGCCGCTGCTCCTCCACATCGAGAGGGGTCAGCTAAGGTGGCTTGGGCATCTGTTCCGGATGCCTCCTGAACGCCTTCCCGGGAAGGTGTTCCGTGCCCGTCCCACCGGGAGGAGACCCCAGGGAAGACCTAGGACACGCTGGAGGGACTAAGTCTCCCTGCTAGCCTGGGAACGCCTTGGTGTGTCCCCGGAAGAGCTGGAGGAAGTGTCCAGGGAGAGGGAAGTCTTTGCATCTCTGATGGAGTTTCATTTGTATATTTTTGCAAAGGACCTTGATATAGTTACTATGCTACAAGCTTGACGAATCTAGGCGTTATGAATCAGAATTGCATCCACCAATTATGTCTGATGGATAAATGAATAATGTATAATAATTAGGGTTACCACTTGCAGTATAATTAAGCATAATTGGTTCCCTGTAGCTCCCGGATGTTCCCGTAGGGTAGATGCATCATTTCAACTGTAAGTCACGACAACCAGTGAGAACCATCCCTCTTTGGAATCAAAGTTGTCACCCAGTAACTTACAGTATCTCACAAAAGTGAGCACTCCCCTCACAGTTTTGCAAATAATTGATTATATCTTTTCATGTGACAATACTGAAGAAATGACACTTTGCTACAATTAAAGTAATGAGTGTACAGCTTGTATAACAGTATAAATTTGCTGTCCCCTCAAAATAACGCAACACACAGCCATCAATGTACAAACCACAGGCAACAAAAAATGAATACAACCCTAAATGAAAATGTCCAAATTGGGCCCAATTTGCCATTTTCCCTCCCCGGTTTCATGTGACTTGTTAGTGTTACAAGGTCACAGATGTGAATGGGGAGCAGGTGTGTTAAATTTTGTGTTATCGCTCACACTCCCTCATACTGGTCACTGAAAGTTCAACATGGCACCTCATGGCAAAGAACTCTCTGGGGATCTGAAAAAAAGAATTGTTGCTCTACAAAAATGGCCTAGGCTATAAGAAGATTGCCGCAGTTTGCTGAAGACAAGCAGACCAAGGACATGGATTACTGGAACCATGTCCTATGGTCTGATGAGACTAAGATTAACTAATTTGATTCAGATGGTGTCAAGTGTGTGTGGCGGAAACTAGGTGAGGGGTACAAAGACAAGTGTGTCTTGTCTACAGTCAAGCATGGTGGTGGGAGTGTCATGGTCTGGGGCTGCATGAGTGCTGCCGGCACTGGGGAGCTACAGTTCATTGAGAGAACCATGAATGCTAACATGTACTATGACATAATGAAGCAGAGTATGATCCCTTCCCTTCGGAGACTGGCCCACAGGGCAGTATTCCAAAATCATAACGACCCCAAACACACCTTCAAGACAACCACTGCCTTGCTAAAGAAGCTGAGGGTATAGGTGATGGACTGGCCAAGCATGTCTCCAGACCAAAAACCCATTGAGCATCTGTGGGGCATCCTCAAACGGAAAGTGGAGGAGCGCAAGTTCTCTAACTTCCACCAGCTCATTGATGTCATCATGGAGGAGTGCAAGAGGACTCCAGTGGGAACCTGTGAAGGTCTGGTGAACTCCATGTCCAAGATGGTTAAGGCAGTGCTGGAAAGTAATGGTGGCCACAAAAAATATTGACAGTTTGGGCCCAATTTGGACATTTTCACTTAGGGGTGTACTCACTTTTGTTGCCAGCGGTTTAGACATTAATGGCTGTGAGTTATTTTGAGGGGACAGCAAATTTACACTGTTATAAAAGTTTTACACTCACTATTTTACATTGTAGCAAAGTGTCATTTCTTAAGTGTTCTCACGTATCACAAAAGATATAATCAAATATTTGCAAAATATACAGAGATACTGTATAATACTCCATTGTGTGCTATGCTAACTCAATTCATTTTCCTTCTGAGTGACTCCTGACTA
Source organism: Esox lucius (assembly GCF_011004845.1). NCBI lineage: Eukaryota > Metazoa > Chordata > Actinopteri > Esociformes > Esocidae > Esox > Esox lucius. Next base: position 22,049,820 of record NC_047587.1, read on the forward strand.
ATGTGAAGCCATCAGTAACGTACAGGCATAACTCAAAGGTGGACAAGGTTGAATTTCTTGTCTGTTTGGAGGGATTCGATTACACTCACATGATCACAAACCCTAGGGCTTGTGCTGACTATTAGACTTTAATACAATGTAGCAACACTGCCTTGGGAGAGAACAGCTGTCAAAACAGATGTGAAAATATTTTGAAAATGTAACACACAGTATGAGTTCCCCATTGACAAGATAGCAGACATTGGTTGTTTACTACAACACATTGCTGGTAAATTTGCCACTCAGTGTGCACTCAAATCAGTCAAGGAAACAACTATAAGAAAGGTTATATTAGCAAACACCTAGCATATCAATACTAACTTGAAAACAAACAAGAATCTGAGGCCCCAGCCTCATCAAGAAAACCTGATGAAGTCTATGTTTGATCTTAGGCAAAATTAATGGCCATCTAAACCAGTGAAGTCTTCCTTGAGCTCAGTTTGTACTGAGCACAAATCAAAAACAATCAAAAATATGTGAATGAGTGAGTGAGTGGCAGTGAACCGTTCATTGAACAGGAAAAAGCAATAAGGGAGACGTGGCCTTCTGAAATTTAACAAACATCTTTGGTTATGCAATGTTGTCAACATTGCTTAGCAAAAGTCAGCATTGCCTAATCCCTCCTGTAAATGCTTTATCATTCAAATTATGTTATTTATATATATTTCTCATGTTTTCATTTCTTTAAAATTAACAGTATCTTGAATTTTAACCCAAATGGACATTTTAAAACGGTGTAGCAAGATCCTAAATGATTGGTTTGAAAAGCCATCAGTCTAGCTTGCTGACTAGCCTGCATTGTTTCAATAAGAATTCTAGAAGTTGAGGAGAAGCCAGAGGAAAGCAAAAGTGTGCAGGATAGCAGAGACAACAATCACACACCAACTGAATACCTGAATGCCTGTCAGACTGCTTTATTTAGCAAGCCATGTCCACATTACTCAACGCCTATATGAGTATTGAATGTTTGTGAATCGGATTGTACCTAATAAACTGGCCACTGCTTTTATGTATTTACTGAATAAATAATTGGAGGTGCTATTCTAAAGTCACTGTCCACCATTAGAATACTCTTATAAGTTACATCCTCTGCATGGGTACATGCAATCAGTTGTTTGAATATAGATTTTTTTCATTTTAATTGCAAAATGATTGGCTGCCGTTCAGGTCATATTTTGAAAAAAGCATGCATTTGAGTGTCCATAATGTAAATTAATTTGAAATTAAAATATATGTTCAGTTTTTTAGTAAATGTATAGTTGGAGAAGTTAGGCTAATGATGCATGATCCCTTTACTATGTTTTCAATATTGCCGATCAATTAAACAAGAATTTGCCCAAGAAATATTTACACCCCTGTTTTGGGACACTGCATAAAATGTAAAAAAAAACAGAATGCAGTGATGTTCAAATCATTGGAACCGTATATTAAATAGAAAATGGGACAAAGACAACACATCAAATGTTAAAACTGAGAAATGTTATTGTTTCTTGAAAAATGTATGCCCACTTTGAATTTGATGCATTAGCGTACATGGCATGGGTGATTTGCACATCCGCGAAGGCACAATTACAGCTGAACAATATTTACAGGTTTTGGAGCAACATATGCTTATGTATTTTTCAGTGAAGGACTTGCTTATTTCAGCAAGACAAAGCCAAACCACGTTCTGCACGTATTACAACAGCATGGCTCTGTAGTAAAACAGTCTGGGCTAAACTGGCCTGTCTGCAGTCCAGACTTGTCCCTTATTGAACACATTTGGTGCATTTTGAAAATAAAATATGACAAAGGAGACCCCCAATTATTGAGCAGCTGAAATTGTATTTCAAGCAAGAATGGAAATACATATTACCTTCAAAACTATTGCAACTGGTCTCCTCATTTCCCAAACGCTATATGAGTATTATTAAAAGAGATGTGATGTAAACACAATGGTAAACATGCCCCTTTACCAACTTTTATGAAATGTGTGCTGGAATCAAATTCAAAATGGGCATGTATTTTTCCAAAAACAATAACATTTCTCAGTTTTAACATTTGAGATGTTGTCTTTGTAATATTTTGAATTAAATACAGGGATGAATGATTTGCAGATTATTGCATTCTGTTTTTAATTGCATTTTATGCAGCGCCCCAACTTATTTCAAAACAGTGTTGTAATATCAATAAATTAAAAACAAATCCAGTAAACCAACAGCAAGAGCTTTTTCACTGAAGGTGTCCTTTATTTAGCCTCACAATGATGTAGCCTCACAAGTAGAAAATAACATATTTGTGAGTTATATAGACAAGTCTCAATGAAAACATAGGTCTGCCAAAACAATAACCTGATATTTGTCTTCGGCAGGGAGCCTGATATTCCCGCCTGGGCCCCTTTGCTCTACCAGTTGCAACTCCTAGAAATCAGAGAGAAGCCCAACTCCCTAGTTCTCCCAGTCTCGGACCGAATCCGCATCGGCAACCAGAAACGAGAGAAGGGGAACTTCCACTTCCAGAGGGAGGAGTACAGCATGGCTGCCAGGTCCTATCTGATGGCTCTGGATGTCCTTACAACTCGCACTCTAGGTAACATTTGCCTTCATCACGTGCATGATGCTATGAATGCAAGCAAGGACACACATACACACATTTTTGATAACTAGCTTAGATTCAGAAAAAATGACGTTTCCTCTTTACCAGCACCCCATTATCTGCTAGTTCTCCATCTCTGCACTAATCATGCTATCATATTGTAGAAGCACATCCAGCACAAGTGGTTATGAGAAATTAATCAAACCTAATGAATGTTCATGTTAATTCAAAGTCTTTCGTCGTTTTAATTGCTGGGAAGGCAGGGTGAACCCAATAAAGATATTTAAAAGACATTAGTCAGTGAGGAGAAGAGCATGAGCTGTCTGAGTGAATGTTAGGCCAATGGCTACATTTCCTCTGCAATTAACAAGAAATGACTGTATTTGATACAACAGGACTTTGAATTTACCAAATGGGTGAGATAATGCTGACAAATATCCAGAAATGGTCTATGTGGCATAAAACTCCATAATAGGTGGCATGAAGCTAAAACTAAAATTGCATTCAAATGATCATTGCATATCCCAAGAGATGCAAGCGTCTTCTCTCCCCTCTGTAGAAGTATATAGCAGTTAAATCAAAAGTCATCATTCTGGAATGGTATTGTGCTTCACAATTTGGATTGTGTAATCACTGTGTTTCTATATAAAATAACACATACAGCATACATATGTCTAATATATATTTAAATATAAATAAAATACAACATATAAATATGAATAAAAAGCTGATTTACAAGTTGTATACTGTACACAACAACACACCTAGACAATGTGCCATAGGTAGGGTAATGATGAACGAATAAGAACTTCTTCCACCCAGCTGTGGGCTGTAACAGAGAGATTTCCAGAACTCAAAGGAGTGTCAGCACTTCCATAATGACATTTATGGTGGATTTTTATAACTGAGGCAAACAAACAGATTTTGTTTAAGTACAAAACACAATACCCAGATTATTTTCTTCCTTCAGTTCCTTTGTTAACGTAAAATTCTTCCTGATACCCAGAAAGACATATTTCGCCTTTTTAAAACAGGGAATCATTTTATAAATGCCCTGTGTCACAAAAAAGAATTACAACATGTAATCAATGAATGCAAGGCTCAGACAAAAATGATATGATCAACAGAAATTATTGATTCCCATTGTGGATAGCTCCATTGGTAGAGCAGGGTGCTCACAATGCCATGTTTATGAGATTCGTACAGTCTGCTTAATTTCTTAAATTTAATTGTAATGTTAGCCATCCCTATAATCACTGTAGGTCTGGTGTCTTGTCTGTAAGTTAACCATTAAGTAAACCATATTAAGAAAAAAAGAGTATTGCGGTAATTTTTTTAAATATATGATGCAATGATATGTACTGTACTGAAGTGCGCTATTGCAAAATGCATCTTACAGTTTCACTGTATTGCCACCTGCATATACATTATGTGCACAAAAGGGCTTTGCTCTACAAAATTGGTAATACCACTTATTTAAAAGTAGATGTGGACAACAGAGACATTACATAAACATATATACAGTATGATTCACATCATATTCATACTCATCAAACCATTCAGTAATCCCTCGTGCCCTGTGGATGGGGGCATTGGAATTCTAGAAAGGACCCAATAATGAACCCTCTTCCTAAGTTACTAATATCCTTTCCTCTTGCCACCTTCATCAATTATCGTGGTCAACTGTGCCAGCGTAGCATTTTTATCCATGCAACTGAGCATGATAAGATGTTAATTTCTTAATTGTATCATGCAGTACACCTGTATGAAAGCATCTGCATTTGTTATGTTCCTTGACACATTTATTCAGCTTTTTCCTTTATTTATCACCCATCTGTGTTTACCAATTGTTTATACAGACAGTAAGAAGCAGTGTTGGAGGACTCTCTTGGTAACCCTTAAGTAATATGAAGGTAACCATGACCCACCATCATAAGGGGCCAGGGTTGTATAATTAGGGGGGATGGGGGGGGTCAAGACCCCCCAAATAGTACAGACAGGTCAATGTGACCCCCCCGGCAAAGAGTCAAAATCCTGAAATTAATAACAGTTCATAACAGTAGCCCAGAAGTGAGAGGCTGTGTGGCCTGTTTCCCCCTTTGTAGAGAGTGGCTGTGTGCTGTTGGAGGGGGAGGAGGAGGAGGTTCAGGACTATCGAGTGAAGTGTCTGAACAACCTGGCAGCGGCTCAGCTGAAATTAGAGCAGTATGACGACGCGCTACACACCAGCCGAGATGTTCTGTCCCTGGACCCACAAAACGTCAAAGCCCTATTCAGGACGGGAAAGGTGAGGCACACAATGTAACATCTCATTAGCTCCCCTCTAATCCATTGACAGTAGTGGTGTAGGGCGCCAAAGGAATTATATTTCATAACCCTATTTGGACGTTTCAGATTGGTGTAATGTACTGCAATTAAACATGATTACTGAAACAGTATACTACTATAGGATGATGTTGATTTAGCTGTTCAGAGACATTACAATCTGTTTGCAGCTTCTCTCTGATAAGAACGAGTATCAGGAGGCCATGGAGTTACTGAAGAAGGCCCTAAAACTGGAGCCATCCACCAAGGTGAGACAGACAATCTGTATGAGCATGACCTGTACGTTCTCAGCAACTCTCTCTGACCTCTAGCCCACTAATAAAAAATACCTTCTGCTAATCAAACAGGGATCAATGTCCACTACAGGTCCCTGAAATCATGTACTGTAGTGTATGTCTTAGTTATCACCAGGCCAGGGATTATCCTGATATTTTCATAATATATATATTTTTATCAGCATGCAATTCAAGCTATTAAATCATATCTCAAGTATTGGACTCATAAGTCAATCCTAAATTTACAGAGATGTGTACTTTTCCGATACTGCCCAAATCAAAGTACTGCCAACAATAAAATTACCCAGTGCAAGTAGTTATTGCTGTACTTCGTAATACAGTATGCTTACAGTACAATAACACGCACTGAAAAACTTAGAATATGCATGAGCAGTTATGGAAAAAGTATAAAACAAAAAAAAACTATTATGGTAAATTCTGTGTTTTTGGTTCAAACTAAAATACAGTGGGGCAAAAAAGTATTTAGTCAGCCACCAATTGTACAAGTTCTCCCACTTAAAAAGATGATTTTCTCATAAATTGGGGCAAAAACAAAATAAATTGGGGCAAAAACAAGTGTTGCATTTATAATTTTGTTCAGTATATATATATATAATTTATAACACAGAACACAAACATAGGGAAATATAACATAGTTCAGCAAAGCAAAAGCCAACCAAAGACATTTGAGCCTAGACGCTTTTTAAAGATCATTGTACTGCTGCTTCTATAATCACAGTAAAGACCTGTTCTGTCTTGCTCTTAGTGCAGCCTGCTAAATTCCCTTCTCAGATAAGAGTCGTCTGGAGAAAAAGCCAATTGCATTTTCATTATTTTAACACATTAAAAGCCTCTAATTATGATGCTGCAGTTTGTTCAAAATATTGTATTATAACTTACAAAAAAAACTCCAATGCAAACCAAATTACCACGTGCAAAAAACACAATTTAGAAATGTTTGTCCATGTGGTTATTGTGTGTTTGTTCATTTTTTTTAAACACAGGCTCTGATTTTTTTTGTGACCTCACCCCACTTGGCTTGACCTGCAGTGTGCAGCACTGTGGTGGCAGTCTTGTCTAGACGAAACTAAAATATCTGCAGCCTTGGTAATTGCACCCTTGTCTAGTTGGTGGATAAAATAATATCTCCCTTCAGAGACCTCATTTCACTGCAAGGGTAAAGATTTGAAATACAGAAACATGATTCTGAATCCATATTATCAATAAAAATCATTTGGCACAATCAACACTGCCTATGAGACATTCCATTATTATCTAGCAATCACTCAGTATGGTATGAAAGGACATCAGTCTTCAATCTGACCAGCTTTGTTATCAAATGTCATTATTAATGTAAGTCCAATAAAATGTAATGTTGTGCAATCAGTATTAAGACCCTACCTAATATAAAGTAATGCAAAACTGTGTTCTATACAAAACAAAGAATTTGGTTAGGAGGGGTTAACAGGAAACAATATATTATGCTTGTTGTGTTATATGAAAGGCAGTTTCTTACTAGAAACATAAATACAGTTTCATTTGTCAAACTTAGGGGTGCTGTTTCACACTGATGTTCTCCACCTATAGTTGGAGGTTATGTTCCAATTACCAGTGTGATCTATGCTGTCATCTGCTGGACAACTCTTTTACTACAACATTCTCTATGATAATCCACTTAGCATGTACTACTAAAACGTAACACGAAATTCCTCTTTTCATAAAACATACCAATATTTAACAGGTATTTTAAAGTGAGGTAATTAAGATGTCTCTTTTCCTGCCCAGGCAATACATGCTGAGCTGTCCAAGCTAGTGAAAAGGCAGTCTGGAGGCAAAGATACACAGAAGTGGCAAACCAAACCTGCCCAAATCCTTGGAGAAAATATCGACCCATTCATGACATCTAAAAAGAAGCCACCTGTAAGCAACTAAATACTTTACCTGAGTAAAATGTTTACATTTAAATCAGTTCACAAGAGAAACATAACATTTAACTGTTTCAGGGAATTTCATGGAAGTTCCTGGTTGGTGCTCTGGTGGTGGCCTTGGGCAGTTTAGTGACATCAGTGGTTCTCACTGCAAGAAACTGACATCCTCTACAAAAACGAACGGCCTGCTACAAGTCCAGCTCATGTATACTGAGCTGATTTATGTACTGTGAATAAAATAAAATGTGCACTGACAGATGGGAAAAAAATATTTATCAGTGTTCACTGACATACAGTAGCTGTGTTTATTTGAGTGTAACAGAGTAAGTTAATGGCACATCTTCCAAAGAATGTATGTAATGGCTTTCATTTTGTGAGCACTGCATTTTCATAAAGTCTAATACATGTGGTTGTTGTGGATTTATTTCTTCATTAATTTAGGAGGAGTTACGGAGGGTTTTGAGATAAGACAGGCTTAGTTGTTCAAAGGTTTTCATGATGATCAAGGTGAGTGCTATTGGTTGGTAGTTGTTCAGACTTGACCTTTTTTGAGGACTGGAACAATCTAATAGGCAGAAACCATGCACTTTTGTTTGTGTAGATGGGTGACCTAGTGATTAAGAGGCTTTGTAAATCAGAAGTAAGAACTTAGGGGTGCTGTTTCACACTGATGTTCTCCACCTATAGTTGGAGGTTATGTTCAATTTACCAGTGTGATCTATGCTGTCATCTGCTGGACAACTCTTTTACTACAACATACTCTATGATAATTCACTTGAAAAAAAGAATGGTAACATTGTGTGGTTCTTGTGAGAGTTACATGGGGGCGTCTTGCCACATGTTACCCTACCTGTTCACGTCACTGCAGTGTGAAAACATTGAATAATCGCCCATGTATATTCTAAGTCAAAGTAGGGTTCGAGGTTTAGAAATTAATCACTCCCTTTCACCTTTTGTTGCCTTACAACCTGAAATTAAAAAATAAAAAATGTGACATTTTTCAGGCTTTGTTTACAAACCGTACCCTTTAAAAAATTACTCTGGAAAAACAGTATACCAAGTCTCGCGACATTTCATATCAACACGTTTAATTGTGGTGACGTATCCTGTACAGCTGGCAGGCAGAAACAGCGTACTGTATCTACCTAGCTAAAACCAACAAAAATGACTAGTGAGTATTAATTTACATCGGATTAATATTATGCTATGATTTATTACTTGGCAAGTGTTGTGTTTCTACGTAGTTATGCTATTTTGCTGTTTATTGCGGCGTGTCAAGTATTTCAATTAAATCAATATGCCAGTGCTAGTTGGCTAGCTTGCTAAAGTAACGTTTGAACTTGAAGTAAAAAGGCTAGCTAGTTAATCTGGGTAGGTTTTAAAGTTGACAGTTCCTATACACGATTTATTAGTGCCATTAACTAAACTTTTTCAGTGTTGTATTTACTGGGAACGAGACTCTGATAGCTAGGTGGCTAAGCTAACTAACAGGCAAGGAATGTTAGCTGCCTAGGCCCGGTTACGGCACGCAAGATCATAAAACAAATGTAAATCTCTCTGACTGAGATAAAACCAACATTCTAATTGTATCTAACCAGCGATATTAATTATTATTATATTAATTATTATTAGTTACCTAAATAATGTTAGATATCCACGGGGGTGTTGGTAGGAGACACTGATCCTCGGAGTGGCAAAGTAGATCAAGTGTGTCGTGATTTCAGCATCAGTGTAGCGATCGAAAGGTTGCTAACATTAAATCTCCGAGCAGACTCGCGGGTGAAGTCTGCCGTTCTGTCCCTGTTGAAGGCAGTTACCCCTATTGTTCCCGGGTCGTTGCTGACCATAATATTGTACTTAGTTGCCTGGTAAATAATAAAAAAAAAACTACTGGGCATTGGTAGACCGATCTTCGGTACTCAGTAAACTAATATTCTTTTCCCTTTCAGTTTTGCAAGTTTTATGTCAAAATAAGTGGATTATAGTAATTGACATGAAAATGATAAAATTATAATAAAATGTTCTGTAACTAAACTAGCATAGACCCACACACTATAGTCGCATCCAAAGGAAGGACGTTCAGCCGAGTGAGGAATGTTAGCATATTCTAACGTGTTTATGTTAGGAAATGTATATTAACTGGGTGTGTGCATTAGCTCTGTGTCCTGCACTCCTAAACAAAGCACACACATTTAAAAACAGTATTAGGTTTGGAAACAGTAAGCTATTTTGAGATTAGATGTTTAATTTATGAGAATTTACTCAATGTTTGGATAGTTCCATTTCTACATCACACTTCAGTATGTACTTCATGTGTCATCATGGTTGTAGGTTCAGGCAATGCAATTGTCTCACAACAATAGGAATCCAGATTAACTAAAATCAAGATCACCCTAGATAAATGCAGATATTTGCAGACAGGGTCCTGCATGGGCCATCTAAATATTTGCAGACAGGGTCCTGTGTGCTGTCCCCCCTAGATAACAACATTGTGTACTGGACTAAGAACAGTCCTTAGCCAGGTGTGTTTGCCATGTAGCCTACTGCAAACCCCTGAGTTGACTTACTGTTGTTATATAAGGCTGCATGTGTTTAAATAATATAACCATTAAACAACTTTCAGCAAATCAGCATTACTGGAGAGAAATATCATTTAAACACCTGCAGCCTTATCTTGCTGGAGCATGCATGCAGCACGGCGATAACCTGCTTATTGTAGTCTGTTTTGTTGGATCATACCCCAGCTTTTTTACTGAACTTTGTCACCTGGTACTTTTTAAAATGCAGGTGAGATGTCTATAGATAGAAGTAAACTTGGTCTTTTTCTCAGTTAACTACAAAGAAGCCTTATAGCAAACAGCAATCACCTGTGCACTACAGAATCCATGCTAACCAATAATATCAAAATAAAAACAAGCTTTATTTGCAGTAAATGTTTTTGTGCGATATTGCCCGGTCTACTTTACTCGACTTTCGTTGAGCTATTCTTTCTTTACTGCTTTTATGGCAAGCATTTCCTTCCAAAAAAGCTCTTTAGAAAATGTACAAGGAACAGAAACATTTCTGGAAATACTCTACTTGCTATTGTTTTTATTGACTAAGCAAATTTTTGCCAAATCCATCTCTTACGTACCTCAATTTAATGAATTATTGCTGTGCACAGATTGTCTGATCCAGCAGCATTATCTTCAGACAGTAATGAAGAGACCGAACTCTGAGGCACACCCCCATTCCTTTTCTGCATAGGTGGTGTCGCAGAGCAAAACATCTAATTGTTTTAACATTTCTTGAAGGTGTAGAAGATGTGGGGTGGATTTGGCGCATGAAAACAAAACAATCGAGAAAAGGTTTTCCTTTTTCCCTACATACCAGGCATTAATGCAGTGTGTTAAACAAAGCTAATTTGAATGTAATGGTGAGTGAAGAACATATTTTGACATTAGAGCTTGCAGAGCTGTGGGTAGTAGCTACTTAATCCAGATAATAGTTCAGGTAGCCACTAGCTAATTGGGCTTGCTTATTTAATGATTGCAATTAAGAGCTTAGCAATGGCTGGATCTTTCAAATCTATCGACCAATTTGGAATGAACATCACGGTTACATCACTAAAGTTTGGTGGTGGCAAAAAACTGTGGGAACAAGTGCAGGGAAACAGGCAAGATACTTGGACTACAGAAAAAGCCTTGTCGTGCCGTTGGATGTCAGAATAGGAATGCAAAAAAAACATGGCCTTCATTTTTATAGAATACCGTTGTCGAAGCCACCCTTTGAAACTAAATGCAGACGTTTATGGTTGCAAGCCAAAACACAGACTGGACACTGCAAACAAACCAACTTGCTCATACTTAGAGTTTAGCTTACATCACTCAGTATTTATGCAAGCGTTTAATGAATGAATGGGATATACACTCACCTAAAGGATTATTAGGAACACCTGTTCAATTTCTCATTAATGCAATTATCTAATCAACCAATCACATGGCAGTTGCTTCAATGCATTTAGGGGTGTGGTCCTGGTCAAGACAATCTCCTGAACTCCAAACTGAATGTCAGAATGGGAAAGAAAGGTGCTTTAAGCAATTTTGAGCGTGGCATGGTTGTTGGTGCCAGACGGGCTGGTCTGAGTATTTCTCAATCTGCTCAGTTACTGGGATTTTCACGCAATACCATTTCTAGGGTTTACAAAGAATGATGTGAAAAGGGAAAAACATCCAGTATGCGGCAGTCCTGTGGGCGAAAATGCCTTGTTGATGCTAGAGGTCAGAGGAGAATGGGCCGACTGATTCAAGCTGATAGAAGAGCAACTTTGACTGAAATAACCACTCGTTACAACCGAGGTATGCAGCAAAGCATTTGTGAAGCCACAACATGCACAACCTTGAGGCGGATGGGCTACAACAGCAGAAGTCCCCACCGGGTACCACTCATCTGCATTACAAATAGGAAAAAGAGGCTACAATTTGCACAAGCTCACTAAAATTGGACAGTTGAAGACTGAAAGAATGTTGCCTGGTCTGATGAGTCTCAATTTCTGTTGAGACATTCAGATGGTAGTCAGAATTTGGCGTAAACAGAATGAGAACATGGATCCATCATGCCTTGTTACCACTGTGCAGGCTGGTGGTGGTGGTGTAATGGTGTGGGGAATGTTTTCTTGGCACACTTTAGGCCCCTTAGTGCCAATTGGGCATCGTTTAAATGCCATGGCCTACCTGAGCATTGTTTCTGACATCCCTTTATGACCACCATGTACCCATCCTCTGATGGCTACTTCCAGCTGGATAATGCACCATGTCACAAAGCTCGAATAATTTCAAATTGGTTTCTTGAACATGACAATGAGTTCACTGTACTGAAATGGCCCCCACAGTCACCAGATCGCAACCCAGTAGAGCATCTTTGGGATGTGGTGGAACGGGAGCTTCGTGCCCTGGATGTGCGTCCTACAAATATCCATCACCTGCAAGATGCTATCCTATCAATATGGGCCAACATTCTAAAGAATGCTTTCAGCACATAGTTGAATCAATGTAGAATTAAGGCAGTTCTGAAGGCGAAAGGGGGTCAAACACAGTATTAGTATGGTGTTCCTAATAATCCTTTAGGTGAGTGTACAGTAATATTATGTCATGACATTTACTTTAAGGCGTACATATGATCAATATTCCTATATGTTGTAAAGAGGTTACTTTCAGATTTTGGCACCCGTTCGGCTCCGCCCACAAAATGTTATCGCTGTTTACTAACACAAAAAGTATCTATTGCTTCACAGGGGGAAATCAGCGCGAACTTGCACGTGCTAAAAATGCCAAAAAGCAAGGAAATGACAAGGGAAAGAAGGCTGACGATGGCATGTCTGCAGCTGCGAGGAAACTAAGGTAAGTTGTTTGTAGTAAACAACCAACAATATATCAATTAGAAATTAGTCCATGAAGATGTAATAAAATAATGTGGAACAATGTTCTTCAGTCCAGCTGCCTCAATCACTTCAACTTGTTTCCCAAAACTGTATTTGTCTGTATGCAACAGGCGTGCATGTTTTCCAGCGTTATTGTCCCTCTTCTGCATATTTAAATGTAGACATGAAACTGTTGTGTTGTGCGTTATTGTCCCACCATGTCTTATTTGGTGCGTTTTTAAAGTATGTCCGATTGATACATGTCTAGTCATCGTTAGTAGGCCTAGTGTTGTTCACTTCGCAAACATTTCTGTTTTTGTTTAAAACCTTAATTTTCACCTTAAAGCCACATTGAAGTGAACAGCAACTCGAGACTGTTTATTACATACACTATTTTTCAGTCAAGGATTTAGACACCATGCTAGTTATGCCATGACCCATTTCTGTTTTACACGTTAAGCAAGTTGGAATGTCTAGCAGAATGAATCAGTAGGTCTGGATTAGGGCTGCTGTAGATGTGGCCTACACCCATTTTCTTCTGTGGTAAGTATCAACAGCCCAATTTTGTCTGTTGTAACATACCACAGAAGAAAATGGTGACTGTTTTTTTCACACTGGATTGTTATTTGAAGTATAAACAAAATAAGGCTACTTATACTTATGGAAAATGTCCATTAGTCATATTAGTGTTGTTTACCAACCAGGTATGCTGGGTCTTATGGGGTCCACCATTGATCTTCTTAATCAATCTCACTCATGTCATAACGTGTAAGTCAATGACAATATGTGGAATTGCAGGAGATCTAATTAAAATAATTATATATTAGAACTTCATGATATGGTTATATATACTAGTTGTATTGTAAAATGTTCTCTTTGCCCCACAATGAAATGTATACAATTGCAGGAAATAAACTTTCAAATGTACATCTTGTGATACTTAAAAATGAAATATACACAAATGCTGAATTCAGGATAGCCGGGTTGAGTTTGTCCCTCTATGTCAAGCATCAGTAAACTTGAAGAAAATAAAAACTAATGGGAAAGAATTCCCACCCTGTTTCCAAAAACGTTGGGATGCAAATAAAAATAGAATGCATGGCATCTTCTTCCGCTTATCCGGGGCCGGGTCGCGGGGGCAGCAGTCTAAGCAGGGATGCCCAGACTTCCCTCTCCCCAGACACTTCCTCCAGCTCTTCCGGGGGGACACCGAGGCGTTCCCAGGCCAGCCGGGAGACATAGTCCCTCCAGCGTGTCCTAGGTCTTCCCCGGGGTCTCCTCCCGGTGGGACGGGACCGGAACACCTTCCCAGGAAGGCGTTCCGGAGGCATCCGAAACAAATGCCCAAGCCACCTCAGCTGACCCCTCTCGATGTGGAGGAGCAGTGGCTCTACTCTGAACTCCTCCCGGGTGACCGAGCTTCTCACCCTATCTCTAAGGGATCGCCCAGCCACCCTGCTGAGAAAGCTCATTTTGGCCGCCTGTATCCGGGATCTTGTCCTTTCGGTCATGACCCAAAGCTCATGACCATAGGTGAGAGTAGGAACGTAGATTGACCGGTAAATCGAGAGCTTCGCCTTGTGGCTCAGCTCTTTCTTCACCACGACAGACCGATACATCAACCGCATTACTGCAGAAGCTGCACCGATCCGTCTGTCAATCTCCCGTTCCTTCCTTCCCTCACTCGTGAACAGGACCCCTAGATACTTAAACTCCTCCACTTGAGGCAGGCACTCTCCACCAACCTGAAGTGGGCAAGCCACCCTTTTCCGACTGAGAATGCAATTATGTGCAAATTATTTACCCCTATATTTAATAGAAAATGGTACAAAGACACTATCAAATGTATAAAAAATTGTATTTGATGCCAGCAACATGTTTCAAAGAGGTTGGGACAGAGGCCTGTTTACCACTGTGTTGCATCACCTCTTTTAACAACACTCGTTTGGGAACTGTGACCAATTGGAAACTGAGACCAATTGAAACATGTCGTGACCATGCACACTTGGTGGGCCAAACACAGTCTTCCATTTCCCACCATCGACAACTTTTACTAGTTTTACTACACTGAACAACATTATAAATGCCACACTTTTGTTTTTGCCCCCATTTATCATGAGCTGAACTCAAAGATCTAAGACTTTCTCTATGTACAATGGGGAGAACAAGTATTTGATAACCCGCAAAATCGGCAGTGTATCAAATACTTGTTCTCCCCACTGTACACAAAAGGCCTATTTATCTCATATTGTTCACAAATCTGTCTAAATGTGTTAGTGAACACTTTGCCGAGATAATCCATCCACCTCACAGATGTGGCATATCAAGATGCACAAGTGTGCCTTAGGCTGGCCACAATAAAAGGCCAATGTAAAATGTGCAGTTCCATCACACAGCTCAATGCCACAGATGTTTTTGAGGCTGACGTTTGGCAACTCAAACTTTTTATTCTTGCTTGTTGTAGCCTTGTTTTCTTCCATATTCTTTTTTCTCCAAATGGCACAACTGATGGGAGAATGTTACAGAAAAATACATTTAAATGTAAACTACTTCAAAATGTAGTTTGAAGTAGTCTTCAACATCCCTCATCGCCCGTCCGCCCGGCTCAACGTCATTCGTTGCTCGTTTTCCGTCCTGCTAAACATCCATTCGAGGGCTCCCCTTAGCAAGGACGTCCATGTGACTGTGGTGGATGTCCGAGTCGCTCTGAGGGATGTAGCCGCTACTGTCAGGTTTTGGGGCTCTATTGGCGTGGAGGCGGGGCTTTATCTGGGCATTGAATTCTCGCACCCGGTTATCCATGAATCACACCATTATAAGATGAAAATCATAACCTTTCCATGCACTGCTTTCCCAATGCAATCTGTGGAGATGTTTAAGAATGTATAAGGTAGGCTTAATATGTACATTTTAACAGATAAACATGACTCGAACGAAGGTGGGAAGAAATTGTAATCGTAAGATGAACCGAACGTGGAACAAACGTGTTTGAACTATGACATTTTAAGATTATACGAGAAATTCCATTTATTGATTTTAGCATACACTTTCCACGCTTGAATACATTTTGATACAATTGAATTTAGTTTTCATCTCCTCTTCATCCGCTTATCCGGTATCGGGTCGTGGGGGCAGCAGCTCCAGCAGGAGACCCCAAACTTCCATTTCCCGAGCCACATTTGCCAGCTCTGACTGGGGGATCCCAAGGCGTTCCCAGGCCAGTGTCGAAATCTAATCTCTCCACCTAGTCCTGGGCCTACCCCGAGGTCTCCTCCCAGCTGGACGTGCCTGGACCACCTCCCTAGGGAGACGTCCTGGGGGCATCCTTACCAGATGCCCAAACCACCTCAACTGGCTCCTTTCGATGCAAGGAGTTTAGTTTTCATACTATGAAATATTTCAGTTACGTTTTTCTTTTCTTACAATATTCTTTCTATAACTTCGAGCATTCTAGAATGCTGCATTCATTCCGCCAAAAAAGTTATTACAGCATTATTTTAACCGGCAAAAAATCGAACTACTTTTAATTTCCAAACAAATGTGTTCTTACTGGAAGGTAGACTGTTTAATCACGACCACTTTTTAGCATGTATTTCTTTTTAACTGCAATCATTAGTATTTTGTTTTTACTAATATTTTTTATCTTCTTTAGGGATGCAGAGATAATGCAACAGAAGCAGAAAAAAGCCAGTGACCCTAAGCAGGCTGATGAGAAGGCCAAATAGCAGCAGGATCCAGAAGCCAATCACAACTATTCAATTACCAAGATGTTACCTATTATTAAAGGATTGACCAGTTCTTTTGTCCCATGCTCTGGGTACACAACCAGTTTGTAATCTTTAGTGGTGGAGGTTGTACTGTACTGTTTGGGAATTGTTTTTGAACAGGGACTAATGCTTAAGCCAATTTGTAATGTTAAACAGTATTTACAATGTATAAAAAAGCAGGAATTTCAAACTCCACTACTTAGAATTACTAAACAGTCTTGTATTTTTGTATTACCTCATCTAGATTTTCAATATCTCAACTAGAGCTTTTGTTTATGGTTGCCTACACCATGTTTATTCTTTTATATTGAGGATGGGCATGTACAGTTGTATTATGATAATCAATAAATGAAAGGAATCAATCTGGGGTATTTATCAGACAATAATTCAGATGCCTGTACAGAGTTTAATGAATTAAAATCACAATGAGCTGACAAATAGTAAAATGTGGTTGAGTAATTTCTGCATGTTTCTAACATCAGATAATTGCACACAAATAAAGCTTTAAAAACATGAAAATATATTTACAATTTTGATAACTTTACAATACTATTTGATAATGCTGTACATTCAGCTACAAGGAGCAGAAGCATTACACAAGTGCAGAGGATAGACTGCATCCTGGCTAGTTTCCAGTCAGTAGATGCATTTCTGAGTTCCTTCTGGTGATGTGATGGGCCATGGTAGTTATATTCTGCAGCACTGGGTCATAGCTTGCTTTGAACTGCTCAAAATCAACTTCACCTGTGACTCTGATTGCCGTCTCAGCTTCACATTTTTCTTCACTTCTCTATTAGGAAAATAAGGTAAGATAATGGGTTTTCATTTATTAACATGGAAGAGGGGAAATTGTATGGGAAGGGGCTCTAGAATTTGTCAACCTATTTTTAGAAGAATACGTGACATGTACATGAGACACTTGTTTGGTTTGTAACATTACAATGTATTGTTTCAAATTTGCAGAAACCTATCATGTTACTAAAACAAATCTATAAAAACCTACAAGTTATGAATTATATTTGAGGTCAAGTATCACAGTAATGGGGTTATGGGTTAATGTAACAACAAAAATCACCTCTACAGGGTTTTGAACTTGCAAACCATCAGAGTTGAAGGTCAGGGTTGTTTTTATGGTCCTCGATCACAACATCCTTGCAAACTTTAAATGTGCACTTTAAATGTGCTCACTTTTGCCCCTAGTGGCTAATTATATGAATTAATTTCTTCCGGAGCTGTATATATAAATATTTAAAGAGACCACTGCAACCTTTCCAAAAAGGTTTAAAAGGGAAACATTTTGTGAGGAACAGAAGCGTTCAACTTGCAGTGGTCTCTTAATTTAAACTTTTCTGGTCCTCACTCAAAACCTTCCTTCTCAACTTTTTTGGAAAGAAAAGAAAAAGGTGCAGTGGTCTCTTCATTTCATCCGGAGCTGTAATATCTTCAGTATTGCACTGAACACCCAGGATTCTTACCTTGCAAGGTGTAGTACTGCCTCCACTACGTTAGTTCCCTCTTTGGCACTAGTTTCACAGAATAGGGCATTGTATGTCTGAAATACAAATTCTGATAAAGAATTCGTTCATTGACCTGTGAACTTCTAGCCATTTTGACTAGTAAAAAAAGGCCTTACCCTAGCCAGCCTTTCACCATCGACAGAGCTTACACAACTTCCCTCTGGCCACTCTTCTCTCAGGTCCACTTTATTCCCAATCAAACACATTGGTACTTTCTCAACTGTGGATTCCTAAAATAACCAGGACAAGTTGTTCTTTAGAGAATTTCTTAATAACGCATATGCATAATGATCAAAGACCATAATGGCTTCAAACATAGTAACTTCTTAAAACATCTGCATAGAAGACATTAGTCTAGCGATTCATTTGGTGTTCCATTTGAAGACCATAAAGCTCCTCAACCCTAACTGCTACCTGAATCTGGTCCATCCACTCTCTGATATTGAGAAAGCTGCGCTCAGAAGTCACATCATACAGCAGTAAGACTCCATGGGCTTTACGGAAGTAAGTCCTGGCAATACTGCGGAAGCTGCAATAAGAGAGAAATCTGATTCTGTTTGTGTCATAACATGATTATTTGGAATCTGTCCAATATATCAGATTAACAGCTAAGGCTTTTACTTTGTTATTATGAAAGCAACAACACTTTCCTTCCCATCAACTAAAAGATAGGACTAGTAAATCTGTACAGAATTGTATGTTTAGTGCAACATCACAAGAACATTTCATGACCATGACGTGTTCAAGTACATGAACCCACCGCTCTTGTCCAGCAGTATCCCATATCTGGAGGTTGGTTTTTTCTCCATCCACCAGCATCTTCTTTATTTGGAAATCAACTCCTGTGAACAACATTGTAAGTGTAATGGCCACACATCTGAATGTATTCTACCACTACTAAATAAATGGTTGCTGTACATCTACTAACCCAATGTTGTCTGAATATCTCCCTTGAACTCATTGAGACTCAACCTCAATAGAAAGCTGGACTTCCCTGATCCTGCATCTCCTGCAAGAACTATCCGGTACATGGGAGCAGGGCCACCCGTGTTAAAAATGTCTGCTTCCGTTTGCTGAAGACCAAATAGCATCACAGTTATGTAGAATAATGCAGAAACTGTCTGCGGCATATCTCAAATAAGTCTTCCTTCACAAATTCCTTATGCTTTCCATCAAAAACTGCATTCCGGCTCAATGCCTTACCTTAGCGGGAAAAGCAGACAAGCGTCTCCGGATGGAAGATGCAATGGAACTAGCTTTGCTGGGAGCTTCCGGTAGTTTTCTCTGACTTCCTTCAGATTTCTGGTCTGATGTCTGGTGCAGGATATTAATTCACATATTAGCATGTGAAACTATGAACACTGCAGTTGGCCAACGTTTCCGTTACCCTTACCTCAATGTCTGAGGGCACATATGAATAACTGCGGTGTTCCGTTTCTGTAGATTCATCACTGTCAGACTCACTGCCTGTGCTTTCAGTAACATCTATTGGCAGGGACACTCCACTGTCCAGGTATCGGTCAGCCCAGCCGGCAACTTGGTGGTTTGTAATGTTATTAGAGCCTACATCCGTGTGCTCTGGGTCTGAACTTGAGAAAAGTACACATGAAAAATTAAACATGAGTTAAGTCGTCAATTCACGTTAGGTTTTAGGATACTAGTTGCTTTACTTTATAAACGTGCTTTGTCGAACTGGCTTCATTCTTCGAGACTGTATTTCAGTGTTGGAGGATGGCTGTGGGGAGAAGGATTTGTAGCACTGTGTAAACAAAGCCACTTAAACAATGAAGAGAGGACTTAGGTGTTTTATGCTCTAATCATTCAAATATAATTGTCTTGAATTAAAACAAAAAGGACTCACCCTTTTCTTACTTGATGCCACATCATTGACTAAAGCAGAGCGCAATCCATCATTGCTGTCATACAGCTTTTGGTTCATGGCCCTAATAATAATAATAATAATAATAATAGTAATTATTATTAAAGTACTCCGTAGTGTTTTACCAGTCTGTCACCTTTCAGACTAGAGTTATCGTTCATACATCATACATTGCTCATGAAAGGAAACACTAACCAACAATCAGGTCGGACAGACTTACTGAAGAATGTCAATGTGACTGGAGTAAGACTGGTATTCTATAACCAGCTTCTTGAGGTCATCACTTTCTCTGTAAAACAGAAATAATTTTAAAACATTTGGGCACATATCAGCCAGCCACATATCAAATCCAGCAATAAATATGTATTTATTTCTGGATTTGGTGGACCTATGCATGAAGTTGGAGCTCTTACCTCTCATGTTGAAGTTTCTGGTCTGCATACATGTTCTTCAGTTTGTCCAACTCTACTTGCAGAATGGAGAGGCTTGTCTGAGCTTGGAACAGAGAACTCCGCAGCTGCTCATTTTCCTGAGGAAAGAGAGAATTCAATTAAATATAAATGTAAAGAGGACTCAAGATACATTTAGTACAGTTTATCCACCTTCAGTTTATCCAACGTACCAGAGTTCGTTCACTCATTTGGTGGTGAAGTTTGTCAACATCTTGCCTGGAATTGTTGTGTTCAGATTCCTCTTGGCACTACAATGACATGTTCAAATTATTTGAAATTTTAAGCATTGTCTATACTTATATTCACACTTAAAGACTGCCTAAAACCTGGTATGTAAAGCAGTGTAAATTAATATGGCAATTCTCAGGAAAAATCTAATAACTTTAACACCAATAACAATATGCCTGTTTCACAGGGAGCACGTCTACCTTCAACAACCTGTCCACAGCAGTGTGAAGGTCTGCCACCTCATTCTCATGCCTTTTCTGGAGTGTTGCCATGACTCCCTCCATTCTTTTACGCTCCTACAGAATGAAACCCAAGAAGAGACAACTTGGCTTATATTGGCTCTCGACTGAAAAAGGGTCTTTCATAGAGCTTTATAGAGGAGCCTTTTTAAGAGTTTCAGCTAGCTGCTTGTCCTCTAATAGTTAATGCAGCACATGAATAAACACCGGTGTCAAGTGCTGCACGGAAGTGTCCCTGGTTTCGCTCCACACTTCATGCCCCACTTATAAGACCACATTACTTGACTCTCTCGGTTTTCAATGAAATCGACGAAAGCCTGAGCTGAATGTTTAATTTCTGGAAGGATTTGTACTACACTGACATCGGTCAGTCCTCACCTCTTCCCTCACCCTTTCCTCTACACGGGCGAGCTGCTGCTGCATGTCCTCTTCCAGCTCCAGCAGCTGACTGCTGTTCAGCTCGTCTGTTCTGTCAGCACACAGAGGTACACACTGCTCACGTGTTTCATGTCTGTTCAAAACTGCCCCAAAACATTTTGGGTCCAAACATACATGGTCTATGTATTTTCTTCTAGTGGTAGCCTTTGAGGGCGGGCCTCTACACTACCCAGTTGGACATCATACACAACTTTTGTATGAGCTTTGTATGAATGTAGAATGCAGTGTTTGGTTTTCGCTAGACATGGCAGGTTCCATTTTACCCAGAAAGGTCCACTTTTGACTCATCTCCCTACAGAACATTGTTCCAGAACTCGGGGATCATCTTGGTGCTTTTTGGTTTCCAATATTCTTTGCCATGAATTCCATTTAGCCTAGTACCTTTCTGATGGTGGGTCATTAACACTGACCTTAGCTGAGGCAAGAGAGGCCTGTAAATGTTCTAGGGTGCTTTGTGACTCCTGTGTGATGTTACGCTTTGTTCTTGGACGTTTTTGACAGGATGTCCTTTCCTGGGAAATGTCACTAATGTCCCACATTTTTTAAAGCAGGGCAAAGTTTTTGCATCACTGTGTGTGTGTGTAACACACATGCACAATAGGAGTGTAATCATGACACCCATTTTTCTCAATTAATGAACACTGATAGAGAATATTTTGCTCTTAACGTATTGTTCTAAATTAATCAAAAACATGGATATTAAGACAAACCCTTTTTGAATAAATCCTGATCTGACACAGTATCACCAAATTAATGGTTGAACATTTTCCTGCTATGCTTATAAATCTTAGCATGCTCTATATGAAATCTAAGATTAAGGTGTGCTATCAACTATGCTCAGTCCAAATAAAAAAGCAGGATTGAGGTAACATGGCAACATTGATTGGAACCCAGTAAGAGGGCGAAGAGAAAATTTTCCCACAATATTTGATTGATTATTTATTTCTGAAGAGAATTCCTCCCCACACCCCTTAATATCTGAGCCTATCAATGTCTTGACAACACCCTTACCTTCTCAGAGTGGTTTCAAGCTGCTCACTTTCAAGTCTGTGGTCCTTGTTCTCACAGACAAGAACTTCAACAAGTTCCTCAAATTGTTGCAACATACCGGTAGGTTCTAAAGTGGAGTAAATGGCTTCATACAGCGCAGCCAACTGATCGCGAAGCCTGAAAGAAAGTCGAGAGAACATGGAAAACCGTTTTTCTATGAAGTAAAAATCAGAGGAATTGATAAACATTTACAAAATACACCAACGTAATCGACTTTTATATTATAGGATTTCTGTCAACAGCATTTACGATCACAACCAGACTCACTTTTCTGAGAGACCTGTTGTATCGTCCAATCTGCTCTGAAACTCGTCCCATTGACTCCATTCGTTTTGAGGAGTGGCTCCAAAAGAGGCTAAGTCCAATGTTTCTGAAACCTCTTGAAACCTTGAAGAAAAGTTGCTGTAATCGATACGTCCATCTGCACTGGCTCCGAATTTATTGAATAACATTTTGATTTCTTCCTCAGGCACATTGAGCTCTCGACAAACAACTGTGAAGTCGTCATACTCAATCATACCAGATTTATTAATGTCACAGGCTGAAAACAGTCTCTGGAGATTGGGTTTTTCCATAGCTTTGTGTTTTGACAAATGTGGCTAGATCAAGTACTCTGGAAATAACACCTTGTGTAAAAAAAAAAATCGATAGATGGGCAATTAGCTTATTAACACCATTTGATCCCGACACTTTTTTATCTTATCCTACAGCAGTAGGCTACTCGGAATTTGCTTACGGGCATCCGCTGCTCAGGTGTCCAGAAGTGACTGGGAAAGCAAAGAAGGCGGTAATCGTTTTCGCATGCAAATTTAGAAGTTCTATTACGCTGGACAGAGGAACAATGGGCTATATTGCTCGCCACGTCATCGGACGAAAGTGAGATGGAGCACCCTTCCCGAATCAAACGTTATGTGTGTCACTCAAATACAATGAACGTAAACTCGATTTGGCATGATTACGCCAGCTGCCAAGGCATAACCGCCTCATTGAACAAAACAGTGGTGCGTCCTTGGGTGATGGGCTACATTCAGAAACATACAACATCTATTTTCAGTAAAAAATATGCTTACATTTTACGTTTTAATTAGAAAGTCAGACCCGCGCTATAATCCAAAAGCAATCTGCTTGACTCCACGTGCTAATTATTTTTGTTTACAACCGATTTCGCCGGTGTGTGGGTTTTCCACGACGTACCCGGCTCGTGCGGTGTTGGGAATGTAATCAGCATTCACTCAGTGCAAAACACACCTCCTAGTGCGACCGGGACAGGTAATACAACGCCAATAAGGTGAGGGTGGCGTTAAAGTCTGTTACGGGCAGACTGATTTACAACCATCTGGACTAGCCTATTTCTTGTCAATATATAAAATGGTGTATTTGATGTATGAATAGGCCTATCTTTTCACATCCATAGTTATGACGTGACACGGATCGTACCAATTTCCAGAAAAAGTTATTTGACAGGCCTAATTGTTTTAAAAATATATATATTTCCTTTGCTTACGTTTTTTATGGTAGTTTAGAATTATGTCCCCATTTTCCACGTCATTGTTACCAGAAAATGCGTAGCAATATGGACTGAGAAGTTTCAAAATAACCAAAATGTACAAGCAAACATGAAAAACCCGTACGGAAAATAAATACATTTTGAATATATTTTTTTTAATCATTTTTGGGATACATTTAAAAAGAACACAAAATGGCCAATTAATGTATTTAAGTAAATGTATTTACGAATATATTACCAAATGCATGTAAAATGTATCAGAAAATGTTGTAGATGCATTTGAAAATGTATTAAAAAATACATACTAAACATATTGTTTAATACATGTGGAAAATATTTCTTCAAATGCATTTAATTTATACAATGTACAGTGATGTTTAGAAGGCCATGTCTCAAACCCAGGATGTAGGCTTTCAATGTCAAGTGCGCTAACTACTGCACCAAACAGGGATAACAGGAAATTATGTTATTATGGGGCTACTTACCTATTTTGAATTAATACAATAATTTGCCCATGTATTTTGCCATTCATATGGATGCATTGGTCTTTACGGGTACTTTGTAATTTTGTACTTCAGCCCATCCCTGCCTATGACACCAACGTTTGTATTGTCCTTTCAGGTGTGGACTCCCCTCTTAATCAAGATTACTGGCCTGCCTGCCATTGTTGCGCTGTGTGCACGGCATAGTCTTTCGTTCGCCCCACCCTACCCCGTCATATCTTGAGCCATACCTACAAGTATACTGCCCTTCACTAGCGTGACATAAACGCTATGAAAAATCTAGCACTTGACTGGACTTATTTGTTCATGGTGATAATGCAAGAATGAGCCTGGTGGAATTCGTCAGCAAACAGTGCTCCACCTTAAAGTGACATGGTGTGTTGACAGAGGACACAATGACTGTTCATTTTTCGCTGGTCAAAGAATAGAAGAGATAAAATGTCTTGTATATTTTGACATTGAGATGCTGTACAAGAAAATAACAATTGTATACATTCCTACTTTTATAGTACAATAACATCTTAGGAAACTGTCGATGGACTCCCAAGTCGCGCAGAGGTCTAATGAACAACATTGTAGTATTCAGGGGCCATAACAGCCCTGGTTCAATACCAAGGTGTGCCGCCGCTGGTCATGCCCGGGAGTCTGCGATGGGAAGTCCATATTGGCCTCTGGGTATACTTGCTCTGGCAAGACCGTGCGTACAATCGCATCGTAGTTGTTGGCTAAAGGAATGTTCTCTAAGGTTTTGGTACCTAATAACTTGAGTGAGCAATGTGGGAAGAAACAGAACGTGTGGGTGGATGTGTCCCAGAGGTCTCGATGTCCCAATGTTTGAATCTCCCAATCACTATAACATAGGCTGCAATTACATAGGGTTGTAACAATTATTTGGGCATCACAAATATATATATATAAAAAAAGCTATTAATATGATTGTGACCTCAAATTGGCAGCGTTAGATCAGAATTGAGCATGTCTAATATCTTGATCCCTTTAGTAGGGAACTCTTTATGATACAAAATTATAATGTTCTATATTCTATTGGTCTGCCACAGCATTATAAACAAGATCAATGTAATAAGCCATATGTCCTTTTTTACTATGAGATTAATCTCCATGTCATTGCATAATTCTTGATAATCTATCAAATTCATGAACAAAGTGAATCCAATTATCTTTATTTGAAAAATAAAATAAAGTGCTTTTATGTACAGAACAATAAAAACAACTGAAATAGTAGTGATTTATAATACAAAACATAAAGTTAACAGGTTTTTACATTGGCAGCTCAATAAAAAAAAATATGTTTACATAAAAACTTGATAGGCGGTCACAAATCAAAAGCATGACTTAAGTAGTTAATCAACAGAGGTACCTTTTTACTGCAAGTTGCAGCTTATAACTGCAGTTTCAAAAACCTTATGTAAGTATAATTAAATTGGAGCAGCGGAAAAACAAAAGAGCCTTGTAGTCTGTCTTTCTGAACAAGCCTATTATGATAGATACTCTCACAGGTCCCGATTTGGGTAATGTCTAATTGTTTTGAGTTTAGACCATTAAACTCAACAGATCAGCTGCCATTTCTTTACTTGCAATGTTTGTCACAAAATAAAAAATATGTTTGGTTTTCAAGACTGTTACAACTTCCAACCCTTCAATGACTCTTGCAACAGAGTCTTTGAAACCCTGATGGAGCTTACAAGAGTTTGAGACAATTATTAGTATTAGACAATGCCAGTAGGATATTTCTATACAGGCTGAGAATATATAATTGAAAATACAGTGGTTCAAATAAGTGTCACTCAAATGACACAATGTTATTTGCACTGATACTGGTCATAATCTAAAGGCATTTCCTCAGTGTTGTAATAGTATTGTTGGACATGCCCAGTATAGGACAGTGAATGTTATACTTTTCATACAGATGATGCTGCCAGCTGGTTTTCTATGTGATTGAGTAATGTCACAAGGTCAGGAGCGGACAACTGGTATTCCAAGAGGCACCACTCATGATTCTTGAATATAGCTTGAAGGCATGAAAAATGAGTAGAAAACATAATACACCATTCTTAACAAAATCCCCATTTGTGCTTTGAACTAAAGCTTTCCAACATTCTGTGCAAAAACAATGCCTGGTTAGTGAAGGTGTTTGCTGGTTCTTTGACCACAATAATTATACTTTCACCAGTCCTCTCAAATACAATAAAAATGTACATTATATACACCGATGTGGCAGTCCTTTAACACTATGAGTTTTGCACATTTACTTTGTCAAAACATTGAGGAATTGTATGTCCCTTGTAAAAAATTAAGTTAAATAACATCCAACATTGTTCTAGTTAAGTTATTGTTTTGGAAAATCTGTATCACTACATTCCATAATGTAATCTGGTACAGTCCATATTTACCACATTTTGCACTGAAATAAATCTTTGGAATATGTAATTGCAAATTAAGAATTATTATTTATTTTACTCATGGACAGTTTAAATGTAAACCTATTATTAGATATTGCAATGCCTAAACGAAAGCCCTTGCTTTTGGATTATTGATAATCAAAACGTTAAAAAAAAAAAAAGTTCCAAAACACTAGTTCACAATTGTTGTGTTTGCCTTGGCTCCATGTTAGTAAAGCCCAGTTTACAGTCGTTAATGTCACTGAACCAGTGGCAATGGTGGTGCATATGGCCGAATTCATATGCACTCAATGGTTACACTGTGAATGACTTAAGCATTTATTCCTTGATGGTGAATCAGTCAGGCCCAATAAACATAGCGCATTTATTTGCCATTACGGTTGTGTTTCTTAGGAAAGAAACCTTCTAAGAAATGTTTTTTGGCACAAAATAATGACTTTGTTTACATAAATCAAGGAAGTTAAACTGCCCCCACCCCCCACTCACCAGGACTGGGGATCAATAAAAATACACAAAAACAACGCAGTATCTTCTGTGTCCCAATCAACGTAACCAAGAGTTCTGCAGGCTGACACTATATTGTGTTCTGACACTCCAGCTGTTTTAGTAACCACTGCTGTTCACTGGCTTCTGAATGACAGGGCCAGGGCAGGGCCTTCAAAGCAACTGATTCAACGGGTTTCACTGCCCAACTTGATGCCGGAAGTGATACACATTTGGACTGAAGGAATCAGTACCCAACTGGCACTATCTTACATATCACCAGGACCCCAGCAAAGCTAAAACGACTCCAGGCATAGAGTCTCTTTCTCTTCCCCAGCCTTAGACACAGAAATGGCTCACGATCACTTGCATACGTAATTCTATTTAAGTATAATGCCTCTGATTCTCAGTAATCCAGATTGTGTTGACACCTTTGTGCTTGCACAGTCTCAAGGTGAGATTCTCTTTTGGTGTGACATTTCTGCCCACATCACATTATGTGCATTGCATAGTCTGTCTGCTCCATAATGAACAATATGGTAATACCCGGTCTAGGGTCTTTTGTCATTTCAGGGGTAGAATTCAACCCTGTGAATTTCAATCGTACACATAACTTAGGCACCATACAGTATCTTCCAAAACCTTGAGGCGTACGAATCCTATCTGTGCAACTCTCCATTCGATTTGCCCACTCTCCATCATCCTTAACAAGACATGAATCACTGAGTCCGTACTTAATCCTGTAATGTCCTCATAAAGCAGAGCAGAGGGTCTAGAAGACAATACCTTTCTGTTCTTAAATGTACAGTATGCTATTCTCTAGCGTGGTCTTTTCCACTCAGCTCATTCCAGGTGGTCCCTCCCTCTTTCCATCCTTCCTCATCGGTTCCTCTCCTTGTCTCTCTGGGATGGCCAGCGTGTCTTTTGGCCTGTAGGTTTCATTCTAATGTCTGCTCGGTTATGTGGAGATGAAGACCAGCCACAGTATTAAACTGTATTTGAGCACTAGTATAAAAGGTCCTCAGAAAAAAGCCTACTCTACTATTCTGTGATCTGTGGTAGAGGTTGTTATCGAGTATTTATTGTGTCAGTGAAGGGATCAGTGAAGGGATAAGCCCATGCTAACGGTTGATGTAGATGTGAGAGTAGTTGGTCAGTGGTGAACCGACGGCAACACTCTGCTTTTCAATATAATGACAACATCATTTGGACGGATTAAGTGCCACAAATGTGACAAAACCACGACGACTGTTTTAAGGACAGCATCCACGACGTGCCCAATGCCCACCGAGAGCATCACCGCGCAGTTGTAATAGTCTGATGGCAGTTTGTATAACAAGGAAATGAGAGTCGACTACAGAAACTACATGAAAAAGATAAAAGTGCAACATCGGCGTAATGAGACGCCCCACCCCTGTGAAGAATTCCCAGTGTACCCTCCTTTTTAGTCTTTCTTCCACCACGTCTCTTTTTCTTTACAGTTAAAGTTAGTCACTCAATGTTCGCGGTACCATCTTGTGCTTCAAATCACCTACAGTTGTCCTCACACAATGGAGTCTTTAATCTCGGAGCCCAGTCTCACCCGGGGCCGCGGGCATGTGGGGGAAATCTCTACTGTGCTCTCCTTTAAGTTCAGAGGCCTCTTCTCCGACTCTGAGAAGCTCTTGCTATTTTCCGGCGATGAACATTCATGTGGGGACGTGCTGCAGATGTAGTTGTCATTGAGGGCCTGATAACCCTTGTGGTCCGACACAGATGCTGGAACTGCACTGTTGCCATTCAGAGGCAAGTTTTCTGTCGGCTTGCCCACTATTCTGGGCTTTTTCGGCTGAATGTTGGGACACTCCCCCTCCTTCAGCATGGACTTCATGCGCTCACGGTTCCTGTACACCACAAACAAGGAGAAGACCACCAGGGAGAACCCCAGCAATGCACACACCACAATGAGCTCGTTCCAGTAGGTCTTGGTGTTGACCTGCGGCGACCGCGTCTCTCCCGGGAGGATAATCGTCTCTTCCTTTGGAACCAGAGGGGTACGTGAGCGGCCGTTCAAGGTGGTGCTCTCCTGCCTGGCTTCCCCCTTCACGCAGTAGTTGGCCAGCAGCTGCCTGAAGCCCTCCTCCACTGACCAGCACTCATATGTCTCCTGCCTGTCAGCCTGGGCCACCACCACCAGTCCTCCATCTGGGCCTGGGTACAGAAAGTGACTTGCGCCCTCACTGTACTCCCACCTCCTTTCCGCCAGGTTGGAGCGCAGCTTACAGGGTAGCACTTTGAACGTATTGGCCGGTATCATTATCAACTGGCACAAAGATAACGCTGTGGGCAAAAAAAAAAGAAAACAACATTATTCTTTTGTGAAGTCCCCGACACGTTATTAAAATGGACTGCATTAGTACAGTATGGCCACTCTGATAGCTGAGTGGGACTCATGAGAATTAACCAAACACATTAGCTGGGTACAAACGATGATAGTATGGAACAGCCTAAAAAAGGGATTCATTATCAAATGTTTTCGATTTAAACATCTTCTAGAATATAAACATGGGTATAAACAGACTAAGCAGACTATAAGTACATAGTATAAGTAATAATGGATAGTTGAAATGTTACTGCTAGTCTGTAGATAGCCTGTAGAGCATCTATAGTACAAGATAGACTTTTCTCCAGATTAAATGTTATCCTTGACACTTGTTGCATAATGCAACTTATCTAAATCCTATTATTAACTGATTTCAACCAGTGTGGATAAACTGCACCTAATGTTTTTGGCATGTTGGCAGAACATAAAAAAAGAACTATTCCTCCCAAACTGTCTGACTATTTAGCTAACAAACATACAGTCCAGCTACATTTTCAAATGAATAATTTGACAAAATATCTCCTCATAGCACTTGGAAACCATGGTTGACCAACTCTCTGACCAAATTAGCTGACCTTTCATCCCACCACCAGAAGGTTCATGTTCATTCTAGTATTGTGAATACTGATTCAGCATGTCATTGGTGTGGTTACAGTATTGAGCGGGGTCCAGAACTCACATGTTGGTGGGGATTTAGAGAACCGAGGGATGGGTTGTGTCTTGTCGCAGATACCGGAAGTGTCTGCCTCGTCCACGTCCTGCTGCCAGTGGCTAAGACACAGACACAAGGCTGAATGAGACACACTTGTCTCAGAACCACACACCCAGTCAACAGACTACAGGGTCTACCAATATAACATGTACGAAGGCCTGGGCAGCACAGCTGGCGGAACATTGAACCTACAATGCCAAGGTTGTGCGTTTGATTCCCACCAGCAACCTCAACAAAATGTATGAGAAAACATGTCCTCCCTATAAAATGTTGCCCTTGATAGGGATAGGCACATCTGCGACTGTAGTTGTGATTTCCTGATTGCTAAAAGTCAGTTCCCTCATTTTTGTTTTCTCTCAAAGCAAGAAAACAAGGACTAAATAGCGTAAGGAATCACCAGGCATCTAAATCACCTTTTAATAGAATGAATGGTACAAATGCTGGTCAAACAAAAGAGAAACGGTGTATTGAGTGAGTTAAACAAAGAGTTGATTTGAATGCAAACTGTTATATTATATTGTTGTAATTCAGCTAACTTCCACAAGGCGGAAGCAAATTAATATACATGTACATGTAAAACAACTCATTCTCCTGAATTGTCACTTTTTTATGTTGATTTGTACAGAGCCCTGGAGGTGACATTACATTTTTTATAAAACAAGCTCTCGTTTTTTAAAGTGTGCTCTTGTTTTTTAAAACGTGGTCTCATTTTCTAAAACATGCTCTCGTTTTATAAAAAGTGCCCGTGTTCTTTCAGAAAAACTAGAGCACTTTAAAAAAAAATGAGAGCACGTTTTATAAAACAAGAGCACATTTTATATAAAAAAACAAACATTAAATGTCACCTCCAGGGCTCCGTAGATTTGTCCTAATATTCTGGAAAGTTAAATGAGTCATTATGAAAGTTAAAGGGTTTGCCTGGTCATGCCCCAACCCCCTTCTTCTGCGTCACTCATGGATTTATAAAGAATGGTTGCTGGTGGTCTGGGGGGAACGTACATTTCTGGTGAATTCAGTCTGACATCCAGGCACTGCTTCCCTGCCCAGGCACAGTAAGGGTCCCTGGACAGGATACACTCTCCACAGCTCTGGTAGTTGGAGCAGTTAGCCACAGCGACCTCTACCAGGCCAGAGTAAGAGGATACAAACAGCAGGCCCTGTAGATGAGATACAACCAGACAGACATTCAGAAATGTAGAGACCTGGACCATGTATTCACTGTGACAGAGTCACAGCCCTGAGTCCAAACACAGAGTCACAGCCCATAGAGTAACAGCCCAGAGTCCTAACAGAGTCAGAGCCCATAGTTCTAACACAGAGTCAGAGCCCATAGTCCTAACACAGAGTCACAGCCCATAGTCCTAACACAGGGTCACAGCCCATTGTCCTAACACATAGTCCTAACACATAGTCCTAACACAGAGTCCTAACACAGGGTCACAGCCCAGAGTCCTAACACAGAGTCCTGCAGGACATGATTCACAATGTGTCACAATGTTTAAAACCCATCTGTTTTCAGTTCCCCGGAGAGGAAGTTGCAAGCAATTATCTCAATGACTGTGAGACTTTAGGCTCTGGCTCTACTCACGTCTCAGGGGCCCCCTAAGCTGCCAGTGCCGACATTTAGTGAGCTCATTATTAACCCCACTAAAGGGACACGCTCCAGAACTCTGCACCATACTGTACCTTCTCAGAGTCCAGTTCAATGTGTTGGACAGGCTGCAGGTCCGTGAAAAGTACCATCTCCTCAATGATGTGCATTTTGTTATTGATGTTGATGGCTTTGTGAAGCCTCCCGTCATCTGCCAGAGAATTCGATAAGAGTTGAGTGGTTAATTAATGACAGCTATCGCCCCTCATACCATATAGGGAAGAGTCTACCCAGCAGAGTATTTTCATGGTACCTGTTCCGATAAAGAGGACGTTGTGGTGCTTGTGGAGGGCCTGGACCCTGTGGACAGCTATCTGCGTGTAGCGGACGCTGCGTTTCAGCAGGAGGGGCTGGCTGCGGATCACGGTGTCCATCAGGAAGTGGTCCTTGACAAAGTTCAGTACCTTGTCAGGCATGTGCAGAGAGGAGGGGATGCCTTGGTCCCGAGCCGAATTAGTGATGCACTGCAGTGGGAGCACAGGAAGTCTCACACTGGGCAACAAGACACACTAGACAACCACGCTACTCCCCGCTGCCGAGCCCCCATCAATCTGTGTTTGTATCTTTCAGCTGATTTCAGCTGTGATAAGGCTGCCAGGAAATGAAGGCAGCAACAGCAGCTCTGATAACATCAGGCCTTCAGGGAGAAGGACTGCCAGTGACAGAGGAGGGACATATAGCTGCTCAGGCACCGATGTTTAGTTCAGATTGGAGACGTGACTGAGGGGCAGGCTGGAATGAGGGCCTGCGTACACATGTCTGACTTGGCACGTAACCAAGATTACTGTGTCAGTTGCCCAGCAGAGGGCAGTGATAACTCACCGCTCCCGGCCGTGGATCTGGGATCGGGTGGTTGTAGGCGTACCACTGCTGGTTCTCCCGGTTGACCTCCCGGTAACGGCCATTGAAGGCCCCGTTCACCTGGTCCATGGTGAAGGCACACACCGCTGAGCTGCCAGAGGCCCCTTTATACCTGGGATAACGCCACATCACAGGAGTTAGGCCACACTGTCTTCTAGGCTATAGTGTCGTCCTCTTCCCCCTCTCTTTCTCCACACCCACAGGGGAGCTGATCTAATGTTAACGGTATTTGATCAAAATGTTTTTCTCACCACTGTGAGGTGAAGACCCCATAGAACACAGTGCTCCTCCAGTCTTCTGGGCTGGGCGTCAACACAAACATGTCCTGGATGATGTTGAAGGGGAAGCCATCATCAGGAAGCGAACACAGGAGCTGGGCTTTCAGGAAGGTGGTCCATTTCTTCTGCAGCACCCTCTCTCCGCCTTTGTCGCCCTGTCATACAATGAAAACATCATGTTATAACAGCAGCCCAGTGTCCAGTAGAGGGCGCAAATATTATATCTAGGTTTGAATTTAATAGTATTGATCTAAATATTGGTCTGAATGATGGCATGTCAGTTAACATGCATAAATAAATTTGTTTTTTTTTTGCTTGTTTACCTGTTCACATTACCTGTCCTCAAATATGTATATCTCATATATCAGAAATATAAACAGGTAAACATCATACAATTAATATACTATATATATATATATATATATATATATATATATAATTGTATGATGTCTGAAATGATTCACCCTAGCTGTTAACCTTGAAACAAAGCACACAATATACACAAACACGGCACAGTTTGACTTAAATGAGAGACAATAATCCCATAGTGAAAGCAGCAGACTGAGTGCCACAGATCCGGACCATAACCCACATCCCTCCCAGGGCAATGGAGTTCTAGGTCAAGAAAACAATACAAGACAACCCAACTGGATGGGATAAGAACACTGGGGGAACTAGAGAGGCCAAATGCTTTTCGATGAGAACGAGAAAAATGCCACTGCTCATGCCCAATGCTTCTCAACTGACACAACCGATGTGAACCTGTGTCGGTGGCACCCCAATGCCTGACGGGCTGCGTGCATCTGGGGGAGCGCCGGGCATGGTGGGCTGGACACGCAAACAGAGCAACCAAACCTTTCTTTTAAGAAGACTCTCTAAATCTAATTTGCTTAGACCCTCTACAACCTCCGCATGAAGGTAATGAGCTGTCAGCCCAACAGCTTCAGTAGGAACGCTGTTTCTTCAACGTGTAACAGATGGGCTAACTTCATGGATTGGTTGCGGACATAGCATTGAAAAAAGGGTTATAATTGTCTGTTTAACATTAATTTGAGTCTGCGGCTCAGAGTGCGGCAATTATTCCAATTCTTGTCTGGGACTCGTAGATCTGAAGAGAATCAAACGGCTGAAGGAGGAACGGTACATCATTTTCACAGAACCGCCTTCCAGAGGAGTAAGGAAAAACAAAAACAAGTCTTGGTCTTCATAACCCAGAGCCTTGTAATGTGTGCCTTCATATGAGTCCCCCTCAGCCCAACATTAATCAGGGAAAATGACATCGCTGAATAGGAAAGGGAAATGACACGTGACTAATGTAACTTTCTGAAGCAATTACTTGGTGTACTAACCCAGGCAGATAATGAGGAACATATATTTCCTGCTCTGCTCCTCCTGGCTCTACCTAGTTATTATTTAATACCAGAGAGAGTTTGTATCTAAACTCTCTCCTCCTCATTATTGGATAGAAAATACTCAATTAATTAACTCATTACATACTCTAAGTCTTCCTTTCTAACACTGAGGTAGTCAGCGTTTTAGTAACACCAAAGCATGTTGTCTTTTCAGTCTTCTGCACAGCTGTATATTTTCATTAGCTGGTCTGTCCGGGGGGAAAGGTCTACTGTAAACACCTGAGCAGAACAACAGGGAAGTAACTCCGGCTAACAGAGAGACTTACAGTAAGACAGAAAGGAGGACTATAACTTTTGACTGATGTTAGTGAGGAGGCATTGTTTGTGCAGGAAAGGAAGTATATGCCCAATGGTACAGCGAGTAATTCACCCTAACAAAAGTAATATAACCAATAAGGCACAAGGGATGTTGTGTATGCTGTATCTATTACAATAAATATTGACCATATACCACAAACCCATGTGACATCTTATTGCTATTAAATACTGGTTACCAACAGAATTAGAGCAGTAATAAGTGTGTCCTTGCATTGCAGGTTATTGTTCTGAAACACAGGTTCACTCCTCTCCTGGTGTCTGGTGTTAAGAAGACTAAGACACGTTTTTCAAAAAGCTCCCTAGTCTTTGTAGTTGAGTTAGAAGTTCAATACTTGTCTGAAGGACCTTGCAGTTGTAGGTGAGAGGGACAGAGGATTTTAAAAAGAATGTCAACCACTATTATTTCACACAGAAAGATTCCATGTAACGTACCATGGGATTTCTTAAGTCAATAATTTTTGTTTGTCTGTAGAGGGCGAATACTTATGTGACCACAGTGTTGTTTAATTGTTATTAGTTTGTCAAGCGTGTACAACCGCCTTTTCACATAATGAACCATTTGACCAGTTTCACCAACACATTGCACCACCCCAACCATAAGCTTTTTAAGGGCACCTCCGTGACAGACACTACAATGATCTGGATGGTGGGATGTAGGAAGGAGCAGGTGCTGTGGGCAAGATGCTCTGTACTCTGAGTTCAAACCTAACCACTGATTGAAAGCTTGCCTCTTCACCATCATCCTGTGTTTTATTTCAGGGGGAAATGAAGGGTGTGTCCTTTAGCCTCATTCTGACAGTGGCAAACACGCTAGTATCCATTTAACTGCCATTCAGCGTCAGGACACACCTGCAGACAGCCCCTGTATATAATCATTCTTTTCTTGCAGCTGGCTAAGTCGGGGACGGATGGCCAGTCAACATTATATTACAGTAGCTGTTTGAAACCCGTTTGAAAAATACAAACAAAAAGAAAAAAGAAAAATAATCCTCCATTGGAAGTGTAATGGAAAACATGCCTATCCCTACTAAGGGTAGAAGGCTTAAAGGGGTTTAGCATGTGTGTGGCTGAGGAGGAAATTAAATTAGAAAGACACAGACCCAATTGAAAATGACTTGTGAGGCTGCCCAAAAGCAGAGCTCATTTTCATCATGGTTAATATTTTCTAATTAACTTTGATAATGGGCTTTGGCGGAATCATCATGTTTGTTTGCTATGTATGGAAGGGTGAGGTGCTGTCCACTGGAGCCTTGGACTCAAAAACACAACTGCATGTGCCTAATTATGTCAGAGGCCCAATAGTACTGTTGATCTCCTATCAAAAATAAATGCTAAGACATCTAATATGAAAACAATACATACAGTGGATATAAAAAGTCTACACACCCCTTTGAAAGTGCCTGGTTTTTGAGATGTAAAAGAATGAGACAACTTTTTCCACTTTTAATGTGACCTATAATGTGAACAATCCAATTGAAAAACAAACTGAAATCTTTGAGGGGGAAAAAAGAAAAAGAAAAACCTTACAATAACCTGGTTGCATAAGTGTGCACACCCTCTTATAAATGGGGATGTGGCTGTGTTCAGAATTAACCAATCACATTCAAACTCATGTTAAATAGAAGTCATTACACACCTGCCATCATATAAAGTGACTCTGATAGATCACAAATAAAGTTCAGCTGTTCATTTTCTTAGTTGCATCTCAGAGCAAAAGCCATGGTCCACAGAGTTTCCAAAGCATCAGAGGGATCTCATTGTTGAAAGATTTCAGTCAGGAGAAGGGTGCAAAATAATTTCCAAAGCATTAGATATACCATGGAACAGAGTGAAAACAGTCATCATCAAGTGGAGAAAATATGGCACAGCAGAGACATTACCAAGAACTGGACGTCCCTCCAAAATTGATGAAAAGATGAGAAGAATACTGGTCAGGGAGGCTTCCAAGAGGCCAACAGCAACATTAATGGAACTGTAGGAAATTCTGGCAAGTACTGGCTGTGTGCTACATGTGACAACAATCTCCCGTACTCTTCATATGAATATGGGGTAGGGTGGCAAGATGGAAGCCTTTTCTTACAAAGAAAAACATCCAAGCCTGGCTGAAGATTGCAAAAACAAACATCAAGTCCCCCAAAAGCACGTGAGAAAATGTGTTATGGTCTGATGAAACCAAGGTTGAACTTTCTGGCCATAATTCCAAAAGGTATGTTTGGCACAAAAACTTTTGCGCCAAACGTACAGTGAAGAACACCATACACACAGTGAAGCATGGTGGTGGCAGCACCATGATTCAAATACTGAAAACTGAAATAAAGGGGTCCAAGTTCTACAGTACACATTTTAGTATGCAAACACCCATGTCTCCTAGTTTGTGTAGAAAACCATTTTAGCTCTGCTGTGAATCATGACTGAAAGCTAATATTTGCTGAAATGTGACATCAGTTGAGTTGATTACTGAACAAAGGGACATGGAGAGGATGATCTGAACAAGGACTGTTTTTCTACAACACGAGCCCCTGTATGCCTTCCAGACAAGCCTGTGAACCCAACCCCTCCCAACCTTAAAACCTTACCTCACACACACTTAAACTCACACAACCTCCTCCTTCTCTGATTCTAATAAAGTGAGTGGGCCATGGGGTTCGCTCAAAGGGAAAGATGTTCTTTAGATAGGCCATCGCCGCTGAAGCGTCACTTACCTTACACACGCGAGCGATGCGGGACACAATGGTGTTGTCAAAGAAATCAAACTCCTTTCCCGCTTCGCTGAAGAAGAAGTAAATCTTATCGTCATCTCCCACTGGGTTGCCTTTGGGCAGGCTTTCCTGGATGTAGGCAGAGCCCACAAAAGTTGGGTCTGAAGTAACAAAAAAAGAAAGAACAGGGTGAAACTTCAACCTGGAATCATGACATCCAAGACAGAAATATATCCTGAAAAAGGCTTCTGGTGATTTACTGATTTTGCATCAAGAATTCTTGTCAGTGTTGATTTCACAACATTCCACTGAAATGCCTACAATTCTTGAGAGCTATGCAAAGTGTGAATAACACTGTGACATCTGAGGCTTGTCTCTATTGTGTTCATGCAAGATTTTCTTTCTTATGGGCCTATAGTTAAGATTTGTCATTTAACCCTCAAAGTCAACAACATTTTAGCATGGACAAAACATTCATGATGTTTTCATCTGAATGTCTATCATATTTTAAAAAAAATGCATCTAAACAGACAAAGTCGTTTTGTTTCCAGACTCAGAACAAACTACAATTTGTTCTTCTGATCAACTGTTTTTACTGAGTCTTGATTCATGGCACTAGTTAATTTCCGTTGTTCTTTTGATCTGCTGGCCAAAAGGAACTCTATAGCAGGATTTATACACAGTCCTCTGGCTCTGTGACACAGGAAATGTGCTTCGACCAGCAACTGTCCATGAGGCAACATAGAGCCATGATATGGTGCAAGAATTTAAAAAACATGTGTTATGTTTTAACATTATCGATGAACACAGCTTTGAGGAACCAAAACATACACGACCAACCTCTCTGCTGGACACCTGGATGAATTAGGCCTATTGCTGCAGTATGTGATATTGATACACTGTAGACCTTGCCTTATGGCAGGGAAAAAGTTGACAAGTGGAGCCAGCTATGCAGAAATAAAGAGGGTTTAAACCATGGCAGAATAGTTCACTATTTGTAGGCTTTTTAGCATTTACCAATGTATATGTTTAGGGGGAAACTGTTTATGCAGGAATGTCTATAGTTTCTACTTGTAAAAAAAGGAAAAGTAGAACATGACCTGAAGCAGATAACAGAAATGCTGCCTGAAGATCTGAACTTACCTTGCAGCCAATTCAAGGAGTTTTCTGTTTTTAAGGCAGCACCTTGGCCAAGGCTCTTGTAAATGATGGGTTCATTTCCTTGGAAATTACTGGTTGTACCAGCATACAGCTCTCCATCTATAAAGTAAGGAAGGATAAGATGAAATTGTGTTTGCATACAGATTGGAAATGTATGCAATCACTACTGTACGTCCGTCTGGATAAGGGCGTCAACTAAATTACTAATATTTAATGGAGACAAACCATATCTAGACCAAGAGAGATCCTAACAACCCCTAGAATCTAGAATGTTCTCACCTAACAGCTTGTTAACA
Source organism: Esox lucius (assembly GCF_011004845.1). Classification (NCBI taxonomy): domain Eukaryota; kingdom Metazoa; phylum Chordata; class Actinopteri; order Esociformes; family Esocidae; genus Esox; species Esox lucius. The sequence continues at coordinate 22,088,592 of NC_047587.1, forward strand.
TTGTGAAACACACAGAAATATGAAGGTATTTTCAGCCATACTGGATGAACCATTTAAAAATGGCTGTACACTTTGCAAATAGTTCCAAAAAAATTTAATGACAGTTGGCTTTGCAGGTATTTCCTGTCATTCTTATTTGAAAGACACAGTGAGGGCTAAAAGTATTTGACCCCCGTTGATTTTGTATGTTAGCCCACTGACAAAGAAATGATCAGTCTTTAATTTTAATGGTAGGTTTATTTGAACAGTAAGAGACAGAATATCAACAAAATAATACAGAAAAAAACACATCTTGTTATAAATTAATTAGCATTTTTAATGAGTGAAATAAGTATTCGACCCCTCTGCAAAACATGACTTAGTACTTGGTGGCAAAACCCTTGTTGGCAATCAGAGGTCAGACGTTTCTTGTAGTTGGCCACCAGGTTTGCACACATCTCTGGAGGGATTTTGTCCCACTCCTCTTTGCAGATCTCCTCCAAGCCATTACGGTTTCGAGGCTGACATTTGGCAACTCGAACCTTCAGCTCCCTTCACAGATTTTCAATGGGATTAAGGTCTGGACACTGGCTAGGCCACTCCAGGACCTTAATGTGCTTCTTCTTGAGCCACTCCTTTGTTGCCTTGGCCGTGTGTTTTGGGTCATTGTCATACTGGAATACCAACCCACGACCCATTTTCAATGCCCTGGCTGAGGGAAGGAGGTTCTCACCCAAGATGTGATGGTAAATGGCCCCGTCCATCGTCCCTGATGCAGTGAAGTTGTCCTGTCCCCTTAGCAGAAAAACACCCCCAAAGCATAATGTTTCCACTTTCATGTTTGACGGTGGGGATGGTGTTCTTGAGGTCATAGGCAGCATTCATCCTCCTCCAAACACGGCGAGTTGAGTTGATGCCAAAGAGCTCGATTTTGGTCTCATCTGACCACAACACTTTCACCCAGTTCTCCTCTGAATCACTCAGATGTTCATTGGCAAGCTTCAGACGGGCCTCTACATGTGCTTTCTTGAGCAGGGGGACCTTGCAGGCGCTGCAGGATTTCAGTCCTTCACGGTGTTGTGTGTTACCAATTGTTTTCTTGGTGACTATGGTCCCCGCTGTCTTGAGATCATTGACAAGATCCTCCCGTGTAGTTCAGGGCTGATTCTTCACCGTTCTCATGATCATTGCAACTCCACGAGGTGAGATCTTGCATGGAGCCCCAGACCGAGGGAGATTATTTTGTGTTTCTTCCATTTGCGAAAAATGGCACCAAATGTTGTCACCTTCTCACCAAGCTGCTTGGTGATGGTCTTGTAGCCCATTCCAGCCTTGTGTAGGTCTACAATCTTGCCCCTGACATCCTTGGACAGCTCTTTGGTCTTGGGCATGGTGGAGAATTTGGAATCTTATTGACTGATTGCTTCTGTGGACAGGTGTCTTTTATACAGGTAACAAGCTGAGATTAGGAGCACTCCCTTTAAGAGTGTGCTCCTAATCTCAGCTCGTTACCTGTATAAAAGACATCCGGGAGCCAGAAAACTTTCTGATTGAGAGGGGATCAAATACTTATTTCACTCATTAAAATGCAAATCAATTTATAACTTTTTAGACATGCGTTTTTGTTACTGTGTCTCTCACTGTTCAAATAAACCTACCATTAAAATTATAGACTGATCATTTCTTTGTCAGTGGGCAAACGTACAAAATCAGCAGGGGATCAAATACTTTTTTCCCTCACTGTATCCATGAAATGGCAGAGTGTAACGCCGTGGGACTTAAGCGTCTGCGGAAAGTTTTGATCAATAAAATCAAAAGCTGCACTGAAGTCAAACAGTGCAGCTTCAATCATCTTTGTATTGTTATGCCTTTAGGTCAATCATTAACTATATGTCAGCGCCAAGTAGGTTAAGTGCCGTTCCCTAAGGAGTGGTCAATTGTTTTCTGTGAAACAGTATTGTATTTAGTCATCCAGAATTATGGGGGCAGGTCTTGGGTCAGATACTTTCCTGTAAGCTTAGATTGAAGATATTGTGAACAGCAATATAGTCTGGCACCAAACTCTGTAGGTCACCATCCAGGCTGTCAGCGTTACTTTAGGTTTAGTTTTATGGACGGCCAGAACATTTTCTGGACAGTAAGTGACCCATAGTGAACGTACCACAGATAATGGCGGTGGACTTGTACTCAGGGTTGAACGGGCAACGACTGCGTCCGTCTTCTGTCACAATCTCCCCAGTCTGCGTCCTCACCAGGGTAAAGTCGGCTGTGTTCTGTAAACAACGGGGGGGGGGGGGGGGGGAGAAAGCCTTGATAAGAGAGAAAGCCTTGATAAGACCTACAATAGGGTTCTCATTATACTGAAACTTTATTGTGTTCCCTACTACGGCGCTGTGGTCCGGAGCCAAATGGTTGTTCACAGTCTGTCCCATTGGGGTTGTTCAAAATTAAGGTTGTTTTGAAACTTTGTTTGGTGACAATATGGTTAGTAAAAAAGATCTAACAATCTGGGACCTACAGCCATACAGATTTTCAGCCTGATATCAATGTTATTATGTGGTTCCAAGTCCTGTGCTGACGGAAAGGATGAGGACATGACGTGTCTCTGTGTGCGTGGGCTGAAATAGTAGATGGGCTGAGACAGACACAACTGAGGGGAGGAGGAGATGCTCAGGAATATACTGGTCCGCAATCTGAAGTTCAGCCAACCGACTTCCTCGCTCCTCACGGCCCCTCTGTACTACATCAGGACAAACATTTGAGATGTTTTTGACCGTCAATATTTGCTCCATAGGTGGAATCCATTTAAAGATGCACTTCCTCTCAAATCTGTGTGCTGTGAAACGTCTTTATAAAACCCAGAGGCACTCATGCTCACTAAGCATCTGTGAGGGGTTACACTGGAACACACTGATACTGAGGAGGGGAAAATCACATACTGAAGAAAAGCTGCACTTTGATTGACAGAGTGAATTACATGGCTAATTACATCTCTCTACAGCACACAGGCATGTTGGAGCTCCATGCTATTTACAGTGCCAGAGTAAGAAATCAAACACACTTACTATGTATGCACAGATGGGACTGAAGGCGTACGTCCCACACACATATAAATGTGTACTGTTCACACGCAGTAATATCTTGATGTAATTGAAGCAATCAGTCTGCATTAAGGACATGAGAAGAGAGAGGATTGTTAATTTGATTCATAGCTTCCAACATTCTGGAGGGAGAGTTCCTCAGGTTGAGTGGAGAAGCTCATTGGGCGACCCTCCAAGCATATTTCCACATTACTTGGCTTTAATTAATTGCTTTCAAATAGCCTGGGAGGACCTTTGGCAGCAGTGTGACAAACGTCTGAGTGACTATCTCACAGAGAACGCTGATTAGAGGGTCTTCATCAAGATCCCGGTCTGAGCTCCAACCAATAAATCAAACCAAAAATGGTTTATACAATATGGCCTTCTAATAATATACTTCCCACAGTATCAGGGTTTGACTACAATCACAGGGGTTGGTTAGAGGGGATGTTTAGCAATATGTCTGCAATGTAAAAGTAAAGGAAAACCATGAGCAAATTAAAAAGGACCACTTACATGGAACGTCCAGTGCTACTGACTGAATTCACTTTCAGACTATGGCAAACAATCAACCTGGAATCTGGCATAGGCATGTCAATACTATCACTAGAGTTCTACACATACAGTACAGTGTACTCACCTGTAAGTCTTTGCCTTTGAAACTGCACTCATCTCTCTTCCTCTTAGGAGTGCTCCAGGTAAGCTAGAGAAGAGGAGCGTACAGATGTCAGACAGCTGTAAATAGCACAGTATAAAGCAGTAACATTGTGAAGATGTAAGGAACACTATAGAGCTCTTCGTAACAGGATTGAGTCTCAAGTATCACAGTGTAGAGCTCGAATAAGTGTCACAGTATAGAGCACTAACAATACGGAGAAGTAAGGAACACTGTTTAGAGCTCTACGTAACCGCACCGAGCCTTAAATATCACAGTATAGAGCGATAACATTATGGAGATGTAAGCAACACAATTTAGAGCTCTATGTAACTGCACCGAGCCTTAAGTAGCTTCTTAATAAGTGTCACAGTATAGAGCCATAATTAACACAGCTGTAAGTAACTTTTTAGACCTGTGTCCATAATACAGTATGTCATTACTTCCTTACCCCTGGATGGCAGATGATGCATACACACACACACACACACACACCCACAATACAGTGCTGTGGTGATGTACAGTGCTTTTGGAAAGTATTCAGAGAGTATTCAGACCCCTTAACTTTGCACATATTTAGTTCATTTATAATCGATTAAATACTGTATACATTTTCTGCCATCAATTTGGACACAATATTCCATATTGACGAAGTGAAAACATGTTTTCACAAATGTGTGCAAATTTAGCAAAAATAAAAACTGAAGAATTGCATGCACAAGTAATCAGACCCTTTGCCATGACACTCCAAATTGCCTCAGAGATTTGTGAAGGCATAGTCCTGGGAAAGGTTGTACAGAAACCTAAAGCATTGAAAGTTTCCGGGAGCACAGAGGACTCCCATCCTAGTGAAACTGAAGAAGTTTGGAACCAGTGAGACTTCCCAGAGCTGGCCGTCAAGTCAAAGAAACCTGGCAAGAAGGGCCTTGTTCACTGTGGTGCCGCCTGAAGGACTCTGAGAGTATGAGGGAAAATATCCTCTGGCCTGATGAGAATTGAACTATTTGGACTGAATGCCTATCGCTACATCTGGCAAAAACAAGGAAACACTCATCACCTTACTAATACCCCCCCAAATGGTGAGCATCATACTATGGGGATGCTTCTCAGCGGAAGGGCCGGGTCAGGACTGAGGTTGGATAAATGGAGAGAATTACAGAGAGGTCCTTGAAAATAACCTGCTATAGACCACACCGGACCTCAGACTGGGAAGAACATTCATCTTTAGCACGACCAAGACCCAAAGCACATAACCAAGACAATGTTGGAGTGGCTTTGGGACAAGTATGTGGATGTCTTTGAGTTGCCCAGCCAAAGCCAGTACTTGAATCCCACTGAACATCTCCGGCGAGATCTGAACATTACGGTTCACTGCTGCTCCCCATCCAGTCTGACAGAGCTTGAGAGGTTCTACAATGAAGAATGGGAGAAACTGAAGGAGTCCTGGGGTGCAAAGCTGGTAGAGGCAAACCCAAGAAGACTCAAAGGCATTTCTATAAAGACTTAAATCATGTTTTTCTTGGTCATTATTGGTTATTGTGTGTTGAGTGATGGTAAGAAATTTTAAATAAGTTCTGTCTATAAAACAAAAAATATATATTTTAGTTAAGGGGTCTGAGCAGAAATATTACCACCTCCAGAAAAACAAATGTGTTTAATGATTCATATAAACAAGATAGTGAGCCTACATACATTCCTTTGTAGCTTGACACTGCTGATATCTGAGAGGTTGAGAGCAAAAAGCTCTTCTCGTGCCCCAACATAGAGCATGTTATCTTCTTTACTGAGGAGCAGAGAGGTGTAATTGAAGACACCATCCACTGAGAACATTTTGGCTGACCTCTCTTTAGCATCTGGGGAGACAAAAACAAGAAGAGCAGGAGAAATATTAACAAAGCGAACGGACTACTGCAATAGGAGCCAGCAGAGATCATGCGAAGAGTTGCCTGGACAAGAATTAACTAGAATGAAACGTTTGTTTATGGGTACCTACTATGTGTGTGTGTGTGTGTGTGTGTGTGTGTGTGTGTTTGTGTGTGTGTTAGATCCATGTCTATGTGTACATAAAGAAATCAAAACCTGAAAGAAGGTTTTTCAGCAGGTCCCCACTAGGCCATCTGTGTTTGTTGACATGGCCTATCTGTTGCTACAGGTCAGCTACAGCAGAAGGACAGACTCTTCCACCTTGTGATGATTATACCTACAGACTAAGAGTAACAGCTGGAGGACTGTGTGTGTATGTGAGTGCGTGCTCAGTCAACAGTGTGTGTGTGTGTTAGCAGTGTGTTGTCACAGAGGCAAATAGACACAGACAGAGAGAGGCAGCCAGCGAGTCTCACTGCCCTGACACTGAAGCTGTCACTCTGCCAGTAGCCACGTGTGAATTCATTGGCTCCCTTCATGAGCTTTTAGCCCGGGTGTTATGGCTCCACGTTCAGCACACCGCTGCTGAGTGGATGTCTTCTGGCACTTAGTCTTAACTCCAGTCCAACATACACAATACAGAGAAATGCTGTCGTGCAGACAGACTTTATTGCATATGAAACATTACTAAGTGGTCCTCAAATTAAATTACCGTCTTGTGGATTATGCCAACTTTGTATTTTCATTTCTTTTCAATCAATTTACAGTATGAACATGAACTTCAATGTATGCTACACACACCATCATCGGAGAGCCTGCAGTAAGCTTATGTCTGCATCTCATCACAGGGACACATTTTAGTATTTAAACATTTTCTCCCACAGAAGATTCCATGTCTCTTAAATGGGTTGTGTACGCAAGGTTCCCAACTGCCTGAAAACACCACCACAGGGGGCAGAAGGTGCATGGAGAGTGTTCAGCTTCCCCAGTGAAAACAGCAAACTAATAGCAGTGCATCTCTTCAGCAACAGGGGGCCTTGTTACTGCAAAATCCTGCTTTAAAACCACAAGATGATCCTCTCCAGTCAACACAGAAGAGACCAAGCCCACCGGGACTGCTCTCTGTCTGTGATTACAGGAAGAGGCAGCACTGCTTAGCTCTCCTCTTCCCTCTCTCCTCCCCTCCCCTGGAGCTTTAGGCAGGTTTAAGATTTACCCAGGCAAAGACAAAGGCTGGAGCCTGAATCCAAAACAAGGGCTTAGAGGGCTGTCTACAGAGGAGGATATCTAAACAGTTTCTCTCTTGAGTCAGATCACCACTGTCATATTCTCCCAGCTCTGCTGAGGGAGACACGATGAAGCGGTTAATTGTGTACCATTAAGGGAATCCATGTGGGTTTTAAATAGTCTGACGGTATTTTAGCTATCATTTCTGCCAGTCATTAGTTAAATTTTTTATTTAATCAGGATAGTCTTACACATCTATAATTGTGAAAGCATTTTCTACATTTGTTAATGTTAGGCCATGGATTATCCTAAAAATTTGATTCTATAGCACTTCCTTATTCTTTCCTATTTGGCGCATGGAGATATATAGAGAGCACACTAAACTGTGCACCAGTTTGGAAAGAACAACAAAGAGTGATAGAATAATTGCACAACAAAGACATCCAGCAATTGCTAAAAACCATGTGCTACCTTCAACTTCCTTGAAACACGTAGGACATACAAATGGAATAGTTGATTTTGTCCATTTAAAGATTCTGCTCTAAGTGCTATTACAACTGCATCATTTAGTAGCAAAATATATTGCAACCAGATTGCTGAACTCAACTGGACAAACATAACTTTGCAATAAAATACAATCTAGCCCTGGGACTACATTCTGCAACAGTCAAGGGTGACAGCTGTGAAGGGCTCAGTCAGACAGTCAGTCACCGATCCACCAATGGCCCTGTGTGTGTGTCCTCTATGCTCCCGCTGTGCTCCGGTGGCGTACAAAGACACGGACACACAGACACCATATTATCCGTCTCACAGGCACCGCTGTAGTAGCTGACATTTCTGAGGTTGACTCCCAATCCTGGCAGCCACGGCAACGCTGTGCCGTAGCGTACTCTGGGAAGAGAAGGGCTACGTCGGCCCGTCGGGTCTTTTCGAGGAAGCTGGACAGGCTGTTAGGAAAGGCCAGCGAGTGGGTGCCGTGTCATGACTGAAGAGGCACGACATATCGTCTCATGGGTTTGGCCATGCCCTGTTCTGCCCCCACTTCCCACCCTGTGTCCTGCCCTCAGAGCTCCACAGTACTTTCATCAAAGGGACATGTCCTTTTTGAGGCCCACAATATCATTTACAAACAAAAGAAACTAAGATAATAGAGGAAGGGTTCAAATAGCAAAACGCTGTAATGACATGACATGCTAGGCTAACAGCCATGCCTGTGTGTGTAGGAAACTGCATTCACTGGATTCTCTTTTACATTTGTTTATTTGGAGGTCTCAGTACAGAGTTGACATTTGGCCATTCAAATCTGCTGGTCTCTGTTTCACAGATGGACTGAAATGGAACAGACTCATCACACTTTTAAAAGATGCAGATGTTTTTCAGTTGTGTAATTGGTGCTCATAAGCCAAAATCGGTTCCAGTTTTTGTGTACTACATTTATCCATTTCCTATGATATGGTATTACCAAAAGAAATCCCACTCTAAATGTACAGTATATGACCGCCACACACCAAACCACACCACCACACAAGTGGTGCATGCACTGATGGAGCATGGCTGAACCACAGGCAGCTGTAAGCAATATGAGATTATTACCATAATTATGTTATTAAATGTCATTTTTGCAAATGACACAGCTAACTGTATTGTAATATCCACCCAGCCTTGTTCACTAATCCATTTAGGGGCAAATTAATGTTGTGGGCTTTAGGGATCCCTAGTCTACATTTTGTTTCTGTGGATTTCCCAGTGGCACTGAGTTCCAACATTACAACGTTGATTAGAAGCTCAGAACATCCCATCTGAAAGGCAAACGTGAAGTAATCTGCCCCGTAGTCTAATTTTCCTTAGTCATTTTGCAGGGTATCCGACTACGGCAGTGGCCTGATTCGCTGAATGGTTTCTCTTATGAAGGGTATCAGCTTTCACAGCTGTGGGTGGAGGGCTTTGAAGTTCGCATTCCACATTAGAGACACATTGTTCTTGTTTACTTCGGTGATGCAGAACTTTTGAGAAACTGTGATGGGCACTGGCAGGACAAATCACTAGGTGGGTGACTGAACTGCATTTAGATATGTCCAGATTTAACAACAAAACCAGAATCTTAACTGGGGCCTTTCTTGGTGAAAAGGGACAAAAAAGTATTTCAACTGATGAACTCTCTTTCCATTCCTCAAGCCCTCTATTCCTCCTCCTCTTCAGAACCTGTGTTATTTCAGCAACTGAAATAAATAATTCACAGCTCCCTATTGCTGCCATAAGACCCACTGTATGTTCAGTCTTCCATTTGGTGCCTGTCATACCAGCAGATGACCTGGAAACTATTGAAGGTCTTGTCACTGAGAACAATAGCACGCTATACAGTAGAACCCTGTTGGTGCATCTTTAAGGGGACGTCTGAGGCCCCATTTCCAGCCGTCTGTATAAGCATGGCCTAGATTCTCCTGTGAAGAGAAACAAGAACAGACTTCTGTGGCAAAAGGGCAAAACGGACAAAGGCCTGCGCTTGCAGCCCGAACACACAGGAGCTCAGGTCTCGGCAGCACTCAACATTCAGTACTGTAGAGCTAAATTAACTGACAGGGCCTCCACAACGTGTGGTTGTTAAGTTAACCCAAAAAATGTATATGTCCATGTCCTGCTCTTGGGAAGTTGCTCAGTAAGGAGTAACCACTCTAAACACATCAGGCTATTTCCAATGTACATACATGTGGCCCTAACTGTGAATCCTCCCCCTCATTTGAGGAAGTAGACAGAGGAGTTATTTTGTTTGTCAGCATGTTTAATATTAAAACCAGTAACACCCTGCTAATTCAGTAACGACAACATGTATTTACTTCATTTACAGTAAAACATTTGCATGACTATACAATTATTTTATTTTCTGATTTTAGCGAAGGAATAGATGCTGTGCCTTGAGAAGCACACCACATCATAGAGATGATTACCGACAGGTGACATTGAGGGAGGCAACAGACAGACACTATCCACCATTAAGGGACGGGGGAGACCGGAGCAGGAATATGAAGCTAATTCAAGCTGGCTAGCTTTAGAAAACCCAGAGTGTATGACGATTCCTTCATATTACCCTCTTCTGAACTGGAAAACACTATCATTTGGGTGGGGTCTATTGAAGGAGTATATTGAATAAGTAGGGATAATTGAGCATTAGGCTAAGCTTTGAAGATGGAAATCCTGATGGGGTCTATAAACAGGTGGTCGAGAAAAGAGGTTGGTGAATGGCAGTAATATTTTACCGAAGCCAGACAAAGCACAGTGTATCATAGATTGACATCTGAGTTCTTTAGCTGACACTCTTATTCAGAGTTACTAACCTACAATAATGATTTCTCATCAATTTCAATGAAGGCATTCAGTTACTTTTGAAGTTACAGGGGGTGGAGAAGGGATGAATAAGCCTGTTTGAAGATAGTGAGGATTAGTTGACTATGATGTTATTAGGGTCAGTTCGGAAATGTGTTTTGGACACTGGAGTTATCACCCATTCTTTTATGATAAGCGCCATGGGACCTTTACTGATCCCAGAGTTAGGACACCCGTGCACGGCAATGTCCCCTTTTGCCCTGGGAAGTTGGGATTTGAGATATGGCCGGGTGGTGAGTTTTCCACCTCCACCTGCCCTTTTATCTCACATCTCCACACATATCATATGATTCTATCAGCACGAACATACACAGTCTGTCATCACCCCACCTGTTCTTACGGGATCCTCTGTTCTACAGGTCATTTTTTAGTTGTGAGCGTAGGCCTACAACTGTGACGCAGTGCAGAAGAACTTACAAAGAACATTAAATGACCCAACATGTTGTTTGGCTCACAGAGGAAGTGGTAGATATCCAACCGGTGGGAAACTGTACCAGGAACCCCTACCACAATTGAAACATTTTCCCAATGGGGACAGATGGAGTAAGGGGCAATGTCAGGTCACAACTTCCCCACAGTCCCATCTAATCCTATTCTCTCTGGACAAACTGCAGGAAGAGAAACCCACATCAGACCCTGTTCATTATGAAGTCCAACACCCAGTGCTCCGGGACATGGCAGCTCAAATTCGGGGAATTTGTACAATACTGGGTGGCAGGCCATGGAGGAGAAAAGGCAGCATGAACTATGAGCCATAGAGTGATTCTGGGCTGTGGCATGAAGAGCATTAAGACATCAGATGTACAGTACCTGATGATTAATCAGACAAGTTGTGACTCCGCTGTTCGTTTAGGAAAAGGCTTGAGTCTCGGCTGTCAGGAAATGATGGTATGAAGGGATGGCTTGTTGTAATCAGAAGATGAAAATGTTGGCTGAGCCAAATGGAGATGCACAAAATCTTGGCATGAGCATTTAGTATCATAGGGCTCAATAGAATAATATAATTTAGCCTAATAGATAGCTTGTCATTTACTAGGCAAGGAGGGGCAGAACAGGTTTCCTAGAATCATAATAACATCTAATGTGAAAAATAATCAAATTAAACTGCAAATTTAAACAGGGAATCTGTTTCCAAAAGCCATAAAGCCTGCAATTTACTCATGCCAGCTATAATTAAACTAATTCCTAAAGGAAAATAAGGGTGTCCCGCCATGATCTAGGACCAGGTGTGCTGGTCACAACCGTGCGTGCTACTGCTGAGTTCTGCTGACCCTGCCCCTCCTCAGTACGCTGCTCCACTACCAGCCGGGGCCTCAGGCTGCCGGGGTCATGACCCCGTCATGACCCCAGCCGTCCCGGAAAGGCTGAGCATCTGCACCGTGTCACAACCTCATAACTACAGTTATTAAGATCGGTGCTCCACTTTATAGTGTTACCAACTGGGGAAGAAATGGCCTACCGACCAGGGGTCTGGCACGAGAAGCAACTGGGACAGACAGGACTGTCTGCAGCTGGAACATAAATTATGTACACAAATTGACCATGAATCAGCCCAAAAAGAGATGGTATTTAAAATAATTACAATAATCTCATCCCTCGATTATATTACATATCATGTTATTTGTGGGATTATTTGGGATGAGATATACAAAATATTTTTTTTTTTTTACAAAAATGATTAGTGACTGTCCTGTCTGACCCTAAATTCTTTCAAATATAAAAGACTATCTTTTACAGATTGGATTTGGACATTGGGCAACCTGTTGCCAACCCCTGGCTAAGATCTTTTGGAAACAGCATGCAAGAACAATCTCTAATAAAAATTGGAAAACATCAACCATACACACTGTATCTCATTTGTCATGGGTGACATAATGAACAATCTGATAAGCAATGTGCAATGGGCTAACAGTGTTCTTTTGAGAAGTATGATGTATATCTACACAGAAGCTCAGCTAGCTCTCCATGCAGCTGGCCTTAAATGGGCAGTATGCATGTTCCTGCCAAGGCGTTGCGGTCTAGTGGAGCATGTCTAAGCGCACTGCCAGACCTCTCCCATAGCCACACAGAACCACAACTATGGATGGCCATTTCATGCATACATACAGGAGAGAATGGTGTAGTAGTAACATTGTTCAGCCACATACTGCACATGCTCAGTAGAATCCTTATCTCGCTTCACAAGGCTGCCATCATCAGTTCAATGTGAGTGGCTCAACAGGCCTGAACACTATCCTATAGTAAGTGCTTTCAAATGAACAATGCTTTTAATTATTAGTGCTGTGGTGCTCTATAACCTGACTGGATGCACGGTGTTTAGCTAACAGAGGGGTGAAGTGATCCACAGCCCTAGAGAAAGAGCCAACATAAACCGCTTATAGGTGTCCCTTTAAATAGCATTCTATCACACTAAGCTCTCCGGGCGGTTCTGCATTAAAGCCAGGAACAAAAGAGAAGAGAAAAGCAGATGTAGGCTCTCCTCCCTGAACCCGTGATCCGTCCTGATAGCCACATAATGAGAACCAGACCAATGTTCACACCATAACACACACAAATCCCCATTCATTATTCATGGCAGATTAGCCTCTTTATTAAGGCTGGGGGTGGGGCACTGGGATGGATGGATGGATGGAGGGGGAGGGTAGAGAAGAGAAGGCTGTCCAGGAAAATGCTGCTGCTGGGCTGAGGAGTGACTGTGTAGGGCCTGGTCTGACCACACCACAGGCCTAAGGGATGCCGGCTCACATATTACCAGACAGGAGGACTGAGGGCCGGGGTTTGGGCTCTGTAAGTACCTAAGCCTCAAGCAAGGGCCTCAAGCACAGAGAGTTGCGTTCATACAGTAAACACAGGATGACACAGCCCTTCTGCAGCCATCATGAAACATGTCATCTCACCAGCACTGACGTTAGTAAGAAGACAGCCAGCTTTCACTTAGTCATGAAATGGATTTTCTCATCAGAAGGGGGTTTGCTTAACCAATGTTGTGCCTATCCCCAAGTGCCTACAGCAGTTAGCCAACTCCAAAGCTTGTGTCGGTTGTTAATATTAATGGGCGTCTCCATTTACAGGTCAAGTTTTCAGTGCTGCAGCTGGTAAACGCATATACCCTTATTACTGTAACTGGGTCAATTTTAACTTGGTGGTGGTAAATTACATCCATTGACACCATTTAAAAGACTTTCAGATGACTTAAGGATGACTGAAAAGGCATTTCCAGTTTTATTTAAATGCTAATTAATGAGAAAGGCCTTTGAACTGCTAAACACGGGCGTGTATCCACTGCAGAAAGAAGTCATCAACAGTAGCACATTAGTGAGTGTAGAAATGTCTACCATGTAAAATAGCAGATCGTAAAGAAAAGTGCTGAATCTATTGGACAGATGAATAAAAACAAAGAAACCTATTCAAGTAGCTTTTTATCTTACTAGTATTGTCCGTCAGCATTGTGTAATTCGGGTTACCGCCTTTACAACCACAGATTATAGATACAATGACATTGAGCATTCTCTCCCCGTAGTAGACTGTTATCAGGGAAGGTTCAGTACTACAGAAAAGTATTAGCTAATCACAACATTTTAGTACACATTTTAGTCCATTATGAGCTTGTTGTGTCTTAATTATGTTGTCACTTGGAGATAGCTAATGAAGGTACAATAATATTGTAAACAAAATGATTAATCACCACTTGAGTAAACTATTATTAGATTTTGAGTGGCTTTCTTTTACCTCAAATGTCTAACTGGTGAATACATTTTCTTACATACAGCTGTGTTACTTTGTATCTTGTTAGCGCAATGTTACCTTGTGATATACCCATGTACATTTCAATCAAAAATAATTTTGGCAAATAAGTTCACTTGTTCCAAAAGCCATGCATAAATGTCACTGTAATTCTGGAATTACCCATATGTAACTATATGAAGAGCAGAAGACTAGTTTTGATCTTTTAATACTGGTCTTGTAGTTAAAGACGTAGTTGGACTGTTTGCTAAATGTGTTGACTAAAGGCATGGCTCTTCAGTATAATAATGGTAAGACTGATTATGGCTACAGATACGAGATATTTCTAACCCACCAAATGGTCCTATATCGTGAACCTGAAAAAAATGCAGGCATGTTGATATTATTGACTAGTTATGTGCCATTTTGGGCCTATATATTTTATGGTCTGCATTCAGGATTAGTGATTCATCCAAAAATGAAAAATATTTTTTCAGTCCAAGCAGACTGTGAAGTGTGAAACGGCTGAAAGGGTCTTTTCAGGTTCTGATTGATGATGGGTACTGTTGTGAAACACTCCATCAGGGCTGTGCTGAGGGCTCTGTGCACATTGGCAGGTGAGAAAGATTACCTGCGACTATAGAGGTCCTAAAGCCAGCCAGGACGCAGGCTGAGACAGGCACGACAGGTAGGCAGGGATTCAAGCTGAAGGCTATGTGACCCATTTCAATTCTCTCCTATCCTTTAGAAGAACACACACTGGCTTAATCTAATGGAGGTGTAGACATTATGACAAAACAATCTGAACACACTGTCTCTATGCCAGTATGTGCTTAAAGAATATAGCTGATCCTAATAGGTGAGTCACTGGGATCAACAGAAAACTAACCCCACATTCCTGTGTTTGTGGTCTGGGATTACAACCACTCCACACCATGTGTCCTGAAGTCTATGTTCTTCTATGAAAACTAAAACCATAAAAACAACAAAACAAAGAAGTATACCCTCCAGCTCAACTTGTAGTGCTGCCTTGCACAGAGCTGTATCTACTGCATCTAAAATGGCCAGCTGGATGTACTACCCCCCAAACAGCCCGCTGGATCTACTACCCCCCAAACGGCCCGCTGGATCTACTACCCCCTAAACGGCCTGCTGGATCTACTACCCCCCAAATGGTCCGCTGGATCTACTACCCCCCCATACAGCCCACTGGATCTACTACCCCAAACAGCCCTCTGGATCTACTACCCCCCAAACGGCCCGCTGGATCTACTACCCCCTAAACGGCCCGCTGGATCTACTACCCCCCAAATGGTCCGCTGGATCTACTACCCCCCCATACAGCCCACTGGATCTACTACCCCAAACGGCCCTCTGGATCTACTAACCCCCAAACGGCCTGCGGGATCTACTACCATGAATGGCCAACTAGACCTGAGACCATGTGCACCATGAGGAATTGGGTGGTAAATCAAAATTATCAATGGTTCACACCAAAGGCAACGGCAACCATCTACAGCTTCAGCATTATATGCACTCTGCAAACCTGGCAAATCACTGGGACGTTTATGCAGACTGAGTTGACATTACAATTGTTTTGTCTCCTTCCAAAATTACAAATCAAGAAGAATATTTACATTTGAGCACAAAGACATTCAAACCATGATGACTGTTTTCCTGCACTAACAGGAAATGGTTTTAACATGGATGGTGTGAGTATTATTTCTTGTGTTTAAACCAAGTGCACAGGTGTAAGTGGGAGCCGACAGAAGAGCTCTGTATTGATGAACACTGTCTGTCACATTAGTCCATGTCACACAGAGTGCAATGATCAGATTCATGTAGTAACTACCTCTGACCTGACCTGAGAGACCCACCTGATGGAGCTGCCAGGGACGGTCTGGAATTTAGATGGATGCACTGATATGGTTACACTGATACCGATACCAGAATCGGGTATTGGGCCGATACTGGGCTCATGTACTCATAGAAATATGCCGATACCACATCATGGAAACATTAAGTGAAACTCGATGTATAGAATATAGAACTAACATAGCTAACCTTCCCAACTCAATGGCAACAAAGGATTAACGTCATGAAGGCATAGAGATTCGGCAGCAAAAATAAGACATCCGGTTTTCGTAATTTGCCTTCAAAATAAAAGCCTGCGATGGCTTGCGTGTACTGTTTATATTTTCAAATAAAAAATAATGTTAAAATATAAATGAACCAAATTTCTATTTAAATAATACATTAAATAAGGATAAGAATATTATAAGGTGGAGCATATTGAGAAATGGTTAGACCCTAAGTTAACTTAGAGAACTGTCTTTCTTATATAAATAAAATCCGATTTTTTATGTTATTGTTGTTAATTTGCTTTTGGTCATTCATTTTGGAAAGGGATAGTGTTATAAATCTAGGAGGGGATTCATGAACAGTTTCAGTGAATGATTAATTGAGGGGGAGTACTTAGGTTAGTAGGGAATTATGTTAAATAAGTATCAGTTGAAAAGGAAGAGTGACTGATGTAAAGGGATTATATTATTGCAATACATAAAAAACATGTTGGTAACATCCCATAGAACAAGAAACCAGGCAAGCCTAGTTCAGCCGACCTGCAATAAAAACTGATATTTGAAGCCCAAGTGAGAGGCAGTGTCGTTAACCACTACACCACGGAGCTTTACATTGGGCAGCTGTCAGTATAGCCTCATGTGTTTATCTTGAACAAAACCTCTTTTGCCACTGGCCGTTAACAGTTAATTGGCCATTTGTGAATGACATTGATACAGTTAAACTGACTAACGTTTCTTACTAAGTTAACCTCAGCCGTTTTAACAGCGTATTAGCCAGTAATAAGCTTTATTGGTATCTACTAACTTACTGGAATAGTCATAAGAAGTGAGCAATTGCTAGCGAGTCTGCCAACGCTGTTTCATTTCATGGGATTAGAACGTATTTATTTCTTTCATGGCATAAGAACATACTTTTTTTTAAATTAATTAATACAATTAATACAATAACCATCAATAAAGGTGCCGATAACTAACTTTGTGAAAAGTGAAAAGACGACAGAATCGTGGAATCCACCAGAAATAAATGATGTGGCTCTCAACAGATTTGAACTTAGGTCTTCCACATGAGAGGCACTGTCCTTAACCACTACGCCACGGCATTACATGGTTCAGGAGTCGCTAGACTCCTTTGAGGAGTGTGTTAAACTGACTAACATTTCTTATTAAGTTCACTTCTAACACAGCGTCTATGGACAGTATTGCTTTTGCCACTGTCCGTTTTAACAGCTTATTAGCCAATAATAGGCTTACTAGTATCTACTAACTTCCTAGGAATAATCATAAGAATTGTGCAATTCTTAGCGAGACTGAAGATGAACCTTTCCATGAAGGTTTCAAAGAAGGATGGTCAGATGGCGTGATGGTTGGTCAGATGGCGTGATGGTTGGTCAGATGGCGTGATGGTTGGTCAGATGGCGTGATGGTTGGTCAGATGGCGTGATGGTTGGTCAGATGGCATGATGGTTGGTCAGATGGCGTAATGGTTGGTCAGATGGCGTGATGGTTGTTCAGATGGCGTGATGGTTGGTCAGATGGCGTGATGTTTGGTCAGATGGCGTGATGGTTGGTCAGATGGCGTGATGGGCTTTAATGTCTGTCATTCTCCTAGGATTTTCATTAAAGTCTATTGGATTCGCAAGTTCCTGAGTTGAAGTGCTTTTTTTTTTTAGTCATTGTGGACTTGGTTTTCCACAACACAGGTTACAGAACAGTATCTACGAAGTAACAATGTATCACTAAGACCTCGCAGAACTCACTCTGTCCTTCTCTTTAAACAGGAGACCATTCATGGTGTGAGGCGCTGTCCAGAAATATCAACAACTTTCCAGAATCCCAGCCATTATGGAAATGTTGCCACTGAGAACACACTGAGCTGGTTAGGGCTCGGAGAGGAACAGTATGTTTATCAACAGAGTGCCAAGCATTACTGTCCCTGAGCCCCAGGCCCTGACCAAAGCTCAGCTCTTCGCAGCAATTCCACTCAAACCCCACACTGTTCCCTGCTGCTATTTTAGAGATGAGCCACAGCTCTGAGAGGGTAACAGGCTAAGGCTCCTTTACACGCTTTCCATTAAATGGATGACCTACTCTCTGGGGTCACTGGGGTGGGCACGGCACGAGGGAAAACACTGTGGCCTCTCTCTCTCCCTCTCTCTGTCTATCTCTCTTACATTTTGTTTCCCCAAAATGTAAGGACCGCTTGTGTTTCCCACAGTGAGGTATGACTGGTTCTTGGTATAGAGAGGTGCATCAGGCAGGCTCCAACAGAGACCTTTTTCAGGCTGAGGGCGCGAGCGGACAGTGACACATACAACTAACGGAGGGAAATCATAGTCCGATTTTTTGTAAATCTGATTTTACAAAGGAGGGTCTTTAACATTCATTCCTATACTCCCCACAGTTTGGGCAATGGTTGTGTTAATGCAGGGCAGTGGAGGATGCCTGTGATTTGCCACTGCAAGGTGAGCTGATTAATGATAACAGTACATCTTAAATTATATATATATACAGTATAATAAAGGCATGTAAACTTGTTTTTGTTAGAGTGGGATATTTTGGAGTTCAAGTTAATTTCACTCTTCTCTACAAAAACCTCTGAATGAATCCACTAGGCCTATAATTTATTGAATACAAAGACCAATTAAATGTCTCTTTTTATTTCACCAGGTTAATACTTTTTATTTCACCTTTTTTATCCGGATCGGTTTTAATTGAGATTAAAATGTAATAATAACTTATTCAATAGTATTCTATTATTAAAGCAGTAAGATCAACTGCAGGCTAACTACAGACATAAACAAAACCAGACGCCAGGTATAAACACAATGACTGTTTGTACAAAACAATTAATAGAAAAACCAGAGCCTGACTTTAGATTCTTGGCTATAATTAATGACACTATTCAATGTTCATGCTTTTATACAGTCAATTGTTTAAAATAACCACATGCCAACATAAAAACCTCTGAATCTGCGATGTATCTCCAGCTACTGTCTGTCTGTCAGCCCACAATATGAATACAGCCGTTACGTATAGTGGTTACTTTTGTAAATAACATACCCGTCGAGCCAATTCATTGTTTATTGAATAGTATTGCAGTAAGCATAGTTCTTCTTGGCTGTTGTACTCGTCTCAGTTAGGAAAGGGTAATATAAACTCATTTATACAGGAGGTGTAACTACCCAGAATTCAACAAAGAACTATAAGCCCATTGGCTAATTACAGTCGCAAGCTTTGACAGAGTGTGATTTCCTGTGAACGTGACTTCCTGTGAATGAACACATGTTCTGTTGTTATCTAAATACATTTAACATAACAAATCAAACATTCACATTACCTACATTAATAACAAAATTATATATTTTCTTGTTATGTTCTGATATGTGCCCATGAGGTATCATGGTGGTTCTACTCACATATGCACATACAAACAACATAGACATCCAGCCCAAAATGGGAACTTTAAAAATAGTTATACTGGAGAAGTCCCGGCTCTTTAGTAAAAGGGATCCAATGTTGTAGTTCAGTTGGTTAAACATGACTCTTGCAACACCAGGATGTGGGTATGATTAGGAAAATATACTCACTACAGTAGGTCACTCAGGATGAGCTGAATGACATGAATGGAAATGCCTTCAATTCTGCCTTTAAAGGGAATATCTATTCAATGTTTGCAAATAGTTGAATAGGGAATAACTATTCAACTAGTTGCAATGTCTGTTCAAGCTCAGTAATTAATTACAAGTGAACTAATTAAATACAAGTGAACTAATTAATTACAAGTGAACTAATAAATTACAAGTCACTCGAGCTCATAGGCATACATCAATTTACTGACCGTGAATAAAACGCTGTTCTAAAATCATCAAACACCCAACACGAAAAAAGACTGTGACTACACTAAACCTTCTAGGCACCCAATAATTATTGATTATCCTACAAGGCACGCTTCAGGTGGCACAACAAGTGACCTGCGTGGCTACACACTAAATTCACTCCGCCACTGTGGTCTGGTGCAGGACCAGGTCCTGCGTTAGTGGATGGGAGTCAGTATGAAAAACAATAGGAGGGAGTGGGATGAAGAATCAGACCCATGCAGATCTATCTGGTAAGCACAGCGAATGTGAGGAGGGTCTGAGAGATAAAGTCGCCCAACTGTCTTAAGGGTCAGGAAGGAAGGAAGGAACTCTTACTGTAAGTGAAGCTGAGTCTTGGAGTGACATCGTCCTCGGTGGCAGCAGCTTGGACCAAGGCATAGACCAGTAGGATGGTGAAGGCCGGGAGACAGAGCTGGTCTATGCTTATTGTCCCCATGACTCCTCTACTTACGACTGCCGGCCAACTCGCTCTGTTCGTCTTTCGAGGTTTCGTGGAATTCATGAAGTGTCTTTATCTCCCCTGCATTTATTTCCTCCCCCTCTCTTCCTGTGGGTCCGGGGCCCTGAATGGGAGACCTGGGCTCTGTTGTCAACGTAGAGTTGCAGACAAACGGGGGCTGCAGACAATTTTGGACTCGGAGTGATGACCATTGATCTCAAAACGGGCCTACCAGGACGGACGGCCTCCTCCGGTCGACCTCCATGCGCTCACACCACCCCAGGGCCTCTGCGGAGATCTGCGCACATGGACAAAAGAACATTCACATTGGTGTACAGCGCAACACAGCTCACAGGGTTCCTCTCTTTCTCACGACACATTGGTTAGTGAAAACCCTCCTCTCTCACACACATCTTAGTACTGGCAATGGCTTTAGCCATAAGGCTGCTACAAAATTATATACATATAGCTACTTCAGGCTGAATTCAATTGCATGTGTTTGTGTTTTTTTTGAACATAACTGTCTTAACTTATATTAATGTCATAGCCTGCAGCCATGTGCATGTTTTTCAGATGGGCAGACTGCTTTCTTTACCTGGACCAAAACAAACACGTCATCCCTCCCTAAATGAGCACTGCCCTAAGACATGTATTTCATCAGGTAAGGAGTAACTTCAATTAAAATTGATTTTGTCACCTCCTGACAAAACGCCCTCCAGTGCCAACACAGCTATCTCCATACATACTGTATTAAGGCTGGATGTCCTTGGTGGTAGAAACATGCAACCGGAGTAACCTGTTTGTGGGTCCTAGTACAAGACAAAGAAAAGACTTGTCCCTATTAGATAACAGCTCGTATTGCTATGAAGGTCAGAGGCACTGTCCTCCTGAGGCAATCTCAGTCCCAATGTAGAGATATAATCTCATCATATCAGAAATGTACTTTCCAGCAATAAGAGAATCCTGGGCCTAAAACATCTCTTACAACCCTGTTTCCAAAAAAAGTACCAGTTTCCAAAAAAACTTCCCAAATCAGAACCTACGTTACTCTTTATAAAGTGCATCGTAAATTCTACGTTACGTCCATTTGGAATGGAATTAGGCCATGCTTGGTGTTTGGAATGGTATGTAGACTATTGCATGTAGATAGAGCTTGATTACTTATCAGATGCGTATTATATCGCTGGCAATGTATTCTACTACTACTTAGGCAATAGGAAAATGTAAAACTCGAAAAAGTTGTGAAATGTAGTGTGGACAAAACATTATATCCAACTAATGGGATGGACTTCAGCCAATCAAAATCATATCTCCGGAAATCGACCATGACATCAAATTATCAGTTCCTCTGGTAGCTATATAGAATACTTAATTACTATAATACTAGAAATACTTAAATCACATAGCAATCAACAAATTATAGGTTAAATGGGAATATAAAGCACAGTTGGAAAGAGAAATCAAGCATTCAGAGCTGAAGAAAT
Source organism: Esox lucius (assembly GCF_011004845.1). Classification (NCBI taxonomy): domain Eukaryota; kingdom Metazoa; phylum Chordata; class Actinopteri; order Esociformes; family Esocidae; genus Esox; species Esox lucius. The sequence goes on from NC_047587.1 coordinate 22,110,382, forward strand.
CAATGTTATTCTTTACGGGGTAGAGGCACCAGCACCTATCTATAAAATATAGTAGCCCATGCGGGTGTTTAAACACGTGAAAGATCATTTTGAACACTTTTTCTTAATTATTTACTCGTTTTAGGGACGTTTTTCTTCATTCTCTGTTGACAACTGCATTCAATTAAATTCTGTGTCCACTCACGCACGTATTATAGAATTTGTCTAGACTGAATAAATTGGTCTAAATTAAAACCATTTTGATATTTTTTCTATTGCCTTAATATTGTTTGCAATCACTCCTCTCAGGGAGGCGCTATTTCACAAAACCAGTAAAATGCCTGTTTACGTGCATCTTACAATCATCTTAGTGCTTTGGGAAACCAGGCCCTAATTAGTTACACAACATTTCCATATTTTTTTGGCCTCTGTCACAACTTTTTTGGGACGTGTTGATGTCATCAAATTCAAAGTGGCTGTTTATTTTCAAGAAACCATACAATGTCATAGTTTCAATATTTCATATTTTTGCTTTGTACTATTTTCTATTGAATATAAGGTTTCAATGATTTGCACATCTGTTTTTATTTACATTTTATGCAGCATCCCAACCTTTTGGGAAAAGGGGTCATGTATTATTGCAAGCAAGTAAGCAAGCCAGTTCATTAATATAGCACAATTCATACATAATCAATGTACTTTACAATGAAAAAAAATGCAATAGAAATAAAACAGTCTGATTGTTACAATTCTCTAACTCAGCTGTCTCCAGGGGACTGTACATGAACTTCAACACTCCGGTATCTCAATCCTCGCATCCCAGTGCTAGGATGAACCCGTCAGTCCCTTTATGAGATACTCTTTTCATCAATGGCTTACTTGGCTCTCTCCAGGGGGACATTTATGCCATGTCTGTACATGCATTTTATATTCATCCTCAATGAATTCCAGTTACCATAACTGTTTACTGTATCACCCCGGCATCTCAATCCTCGATGTTTAAACAGCATTGTTCATTATTGTTCAATTTGCATCAGAGATTCAAGCCCAATAGCAGTAGTCAGAAAAGAACAGTTTGGACTTGTGTTTATCTAAACTGATCATAGGATGTTTGGGTTTTCTTTGTACATAAAATACTTGCAGTTTTTATGATGTCCTCTTAGAACCTGGATTAGATGGATTTGGAACAGGTCTGTAGACTTGTGTGGTGGGTATTGGTGTGTATTGATAAAAATGTAAAGACCAATCCCCACAGGAGAAGCCTTTGTGATTAAACATGGTTGGACACAGGGTAGGAAATGTACATTGTGGTTCCTTTTTTAGCCACTGTGGTTGGTGGACGCCCACATTTTACCAGCCACTCAACATTTCTACCAGAGACATTTTCAACTTACAATAATTGACCAATGATAGAAAAAAACACGGATGTTTTTGAAAATCTTCAAACAAGGTATATTGAACATGTGTTTCAAAGAACAACAAACATGATATTTTTGTTGTTCTTTGACAGCATCGGACAAACATTTAATATATAAAACTAGTTACAATGAGGGAAAAAATTATTTGATCCCCTGCTGATTTTTCATGTCTGCCCACTGAAATTATAGACTGAAATTATCAGTCCATAATTTAGGTATAATGTAGGTTTATTTGAACAGTGAGAGACAGAAAAACAAAACAAAAAATGGGATTTAGGTCTGGAGATTGGCTAGGCCACTCCAGGACCTTAATGTGCTTTTTCTTGAGCCACTCCTTTTTTGCCTTGGCAGTGTGTTTTGGGTTATTGTCATGCTGGAATAGTTTTCTTTTCTTCTGGTCCCAGCTGCTTTGAGATCATTGACAAGATCCTCCCGTGTAGTTCTGGGCTGATTCCTCACCGTTCTCATGATCATTGCAACTCCACAAGGTGAGATCTTGCATGGAGCCCCAGACCGAGGGAGATTGACAGTTCTATTGTGTTTCTTCCATTTGCGAATAATCGCACCAACTGTTGTCACCTTCCCCACCAAGCTGGTTGGCCATGGCCAAATAAATTTATATAATTTCTTTGTCAGTGGGCATATGTACAAAATCAGCAGGGGATAAAATAAATTTTTCCCTCACTGTATACATACTATGAATAAATAAATAAATATATATATATATATATATATATATATATATATATGTATATGTGTGTGTGTGTATATATATGTATATAATAGTGTACAGTGTATATATATATATATATATATATATATATATATATATGTCTGTGTACATATAATTATAGACCTCAAGTGTAACTAAATCTCCCTGAGTCTTGGAATTATTTAACAGGCTGCCCCCTGAAGTGTAATAGAGACTGCTTCAGTGTACTGTGTAAGCCACTGGACCTAATGGGGATGTCTGGATCAGGTTACAGTATGATACTAGAAAAGCCTTGCCCTTTGCCACTCTGTCAATTTCACTGGTTCAAGTCATGTTTATAATGCTCTTATGAAGCTGCTTTTTGGTTTTGTCCTTGTGTTAACATGTCGTATTGTCTAAATGGTGACACAAGTTATCCACTATTGCTCTTGGCAAGTACATTAAATATTGAATAGCCTATCATTGATCCAAGTAGTGGAGGCAGTGTTTTAGCTGTGTCCAACCAGGGTAGGAAATGAACACCCGCTAACTGCCGAATGCGGGTAATGTTTTGCTTTGGCGCGTAGATTTTGGAGCTAAACTACCCCGCCACTGTGGCGGATAGACATTAGCCAAAAAGACGATTCAGAAAATACCTCCCAACACGTGTTTATCCTTAAAAAACACAAATCAACTCCAATTAATCTGTCCAGATTCTCCATGTCTCTCTCTGATTGGACATTCAACCACATATATAATGAACGCATCGCTTGGTTTGTTCGCAAGTGTACTGGCTCAAAATCTATTGGTGCATTGCAAGAAAATTGGTATTGCGGTGAGCGATTATAGCTACTTATACAGGGCGGATATATAAATTTTGCTTTCATTCTAGCTAGCTTGATAGCAGAAAAGTAATGCCATATTGCTGGGATTAAAAAGGCCAGCAGCAGTAAAATTAACATCAGACAAAGAAAACTCAAACCCTATCAAAGCAAAGAACGTTTATTTTCTCAAAAGTGGCGACAGGACGACTCCGGATGAACCATCAGAACAAATGTAGCCTACGGTTCACACTTTCGCCAGCATTCATTGTACAAACACCAGACAAATCCAATAATTATGGTAACCGCAGTGAGGGAAAAAACTATTTGATCCCTTGCTGATTTTGTACGTTTGCCCACTTTCAAAGAAATGAACAGTCTGTTATTCTATTGGTAGGTTTGTTTGAACAGCGAGAGACAGAAAAACAACAAAAAAATCTAGAAAAATGCATGTCAAAAATATTATAAATTGATTTGCATGAGTGAAATAAGTACTTGATCCCAGGCTCCCAGGTGTCTTTTATACAGGTAATGAGCTGAGATTAGGAGCACACTCTTAAAGGGAGTGTTCCTAATCTCAGCTTGTTCCCTGCATAAAAGACATCTGTCCACAGAAGCAATCAATCAATCAGATTCCAAACTCTCCACCATGGCCAAAACCAAAGAGGTACCCAAGGATATCAGGGACAAGATTGTAGACCTACACAAGGCTGGAATGGGCTACAAGACCATCACCAAGCAGCTTGGTGAGAAGGTGACAGTTGGAGCGAATATTTGCAAATGGAAGAAACACAATAGAACTGTCAATCTCCCTCGGTCTGGGGCTCCATGTAAGATCTCATCTTGTGGAGTTGCAATGATCATGAGAATGGTGAGGAATCAGCCCAGAGCTACTGGGGGAAAAGGATGTGGTCAGATGAGACCAAAATCGAGCTCTTTGGCATCAACTCAACTCGCCGTGTTTTGAGGAGGAGGAATGCTGCCTATGACCCCAAGAACACCATACCCACAGTCAAACATGGAGGTGGAATCATTATGCTTTGGGGGTGTTTTTCTGCTAAGGGGAAAGGGCAACTTCACCGCATCAAAGGGACAATGGACGGGGCCATGTACCGTCAAATCTTTCCTCAGCCATGGCATTGAAAATGGGTTGTGGATGGGTATTCCAGCATGACAATGATCCAAAACACATGGCCAAGGCAACAATGGTGTGGCTCAAGAAAAAGCACATTAAGGTCCTGGAGTGACCTAGCCAGTCTCCAGACCTTAATCCCATAGAAACTCTGTGGAGGGAGCTGAAGGTTTGAGTTGCCAAACGTCAGCCTTGAAACCTTAATGACTTGGAGAAGATCTCCAAAGAGGAGTGGGACAAAATCCCTCCTTAGATGTGTGCAAACCTGGTGGCCATCTAAAAGAAATGTCTGACCTCTGTGATTGCCAACAAGGATTTTGCCACTAAGTACTAAGTCATGTTTTGCAGAGGGGTCGAATACTTATTTTCCTCATTAAAATGCAAATCAATCTATAACATTTTTGACATGCGTTTTTCTGTCTCTCACTGTTCAAATAAACCTACCATTAAAATTATAGACTGATCATTTCTTTGTCAGTGGGCAAACGTACAAAATCAGCAGGGGATCCAATCATTATTTCCCTCACTGTACATGGTATAGCTATATTTAGTGTTTGTTTCCTATGAATATATGCAATACTTCCGTGGACAATGTCTGAAGCCCGAGGAGGCTGAACCCTGAGACAAAGTTGAATCAGGAGAGTGATGCAAAAATAGGATCCTTTCACTAGATTAACATGATCACACACTGGAGAGTCCTTCCCAGGGTGTTAGTTTGGAACCCATTAAGAAAGATATTACTTGAATCGCAAAGAACAATATTTTCAGAATAGCCCTCACAGAAGAAAGAGGAGCAAATCATGTCATCAGATTGCTTTTTTATTCGCCATTGCGTTTATTGTGTTCAGGCCAAACTGTTTTTACTACAATTGTTGAGCAGCGCTGTTTATAATGTAACTGGTGCTGAAAAAACTTTTATAAATATGTATCAACGTAAGAAAGCCCCCCAGCTAAGGAATGACCCCCACTCACCCCCCATGAATCCCTACACGGATCAGCAGACAGCCTCATACTCACTACAATGAATAATACAGCATCTGGATGAGACAGGAAACCTGTTTTACCCAACACTATGGAAGGTTTCCAGTCCCCTGTTTCAAACTGATATCCAACTGAATCACTCTACTGTAAAATATTCAAATAAGGCCAAGTTAACCATTTGCAAATCTCCAACCTGGCTGTATTTGTTTCTAATCTCATGCAGAATTCTAAAGGCTATCAGAAGAGAGATCATTGAACTCTGGAAGACAGAGCACAAACAGAGAGGCACCAGAGAGTCGGGACCGTCTGCTTGGACACACTGAGAATACGGCTACAGCCAAGCGGCCCTGTCCTTTGTGTGGGCGGTTGCGTGCCGTTAACTGGGCCTCGGCCAGCAGGAGAGGCAGCCACAAGCATCATTAGCCTTCTTTGTTAAGAGCAAATTGGAGTCAAGTCCCACCTGACCAATGAGAAGCCACTGCATTAATCCTTCTGTTGTGTGACGAGCAGAGGCAGAGTCCTGCACATTATGTACTGTGTTAAGCTTAGGCACGCTAACAATTGAACTCAATGGGAGTAAGTACTACTCTATCCAGTAAGGTTTATTTAAAGGTACTGATTTATCCCAGTATCTCACTATCATCTGTTTCACACAAAACACTTAGTTATCACAAAGAAAAATATGACACATCTGAAAAAAGGATGTCATTCATATAAATGCTGCTCTACACAATCTGGTTTTAGTCCCTTTTCTTTAAAATACAATCAGTTTGAAGCAAACCTTTCTGATATTGTAGGTCAAGGTTGTGGAAAAGTGCTGTGTGTAAGTTTCCCATGTATACAGAGGGAAAATAATATATCTCTGAGAAAATGAAAAGAGCAGACACAAAACACTCAAACACTTCAATTTCCAAAGGAACAAAAACATGAATTATCCTGTCTATGTAAATGATACCATCATTCATTGTTGAGGCCTAAACTTTTTTCTATCCAAATACATGACCATTCACACAGAGCATATGGCCTGGCACAACATCCCTTCCATACAGGTTGGCCTCAGAGTGACCATGGCATTTCATTGGAGTGAACTTGCTGAGTTAAGTACTTGTCATCTGATTTAAACCAAGCAAAATGCTGTGAGACAGGGCCCTGATTGGCACAATGTGACTGCCTCAGTGTACAGCTCCATCATTGCTTTCAGGATTTTGAATGGAAAGTGGATTGGAATTGTAGATGGGGTAAAGATTGCCTTGTTTCGTCACGCTCTGTCAACTTCTTATGGGAGGCCTGCAAGCCCAATTGTAGTTGTTGGCTGGGGAATGGACTCTTCTCCTGTGATAATGTGCCAGCAAATACTTCCGATCTGAGCATAATGAGATAAGCAGAAATGACGCAGAAATGAACACCTTCCCATTACATCCAGCCTAGCCTGAGCCAAGCATTATAAACAAGACATGCTAACTAGTTAGTAACTTACAACACTAAATGCATTGTTCTTTCAGTAAGCTAGCTGGCTAATGTTGAAACATTCCTTTCATCACAATTAACAACTCATAATTCGCCAGTAGTTACTGCCATATTTTGCCATGAGTCAGTTCAGTATTGAGACAGCTCAGCTGCGGGCTTCTGTCTACAAGTTTTAGTTTTTTAACTTCCTTATTGGCTAACAAATTGTTTCAACAGACCTTCCCTGCTATTAGGCAGAAGTCATAAAGATTATCTTTATTAGACTGAGACTGGTCATCAGATTTTTGGAGGGGAGATGGTCTATTAAATGAGCAATGCTTTCTCACTCAGTCCACTGGGAGAAACCAGAACATGCAAGAACTGATGCAGCCTGTGACAAAAGGGACCTAGCAGCAATCCAATAGTGTTGGGTGGTAATAGAGACGCTCTGCTGCATCATACAATGACGTGTCACTATCAGAGGCATACGCCATGGAGTTTTTTACTGGAAATGTTTATAGTGTTTTCCATTTCACTATTATAACCCGTATAAAATGCAAATAATTACAGAATGCAATGATATGAAAATCATCTATCCCTATATTTATTTGAAAATAGTAGAAAGACAACATATCAAATGTTGAAACTGAGAAATGTTGTTGTTTTTGGAAAAATACATGCTTGGTTTAAATTTGATGCCAGCAACACGTTTCAAAAAGATGGTACAGGGGCATATTTACCACTGTGTTGCATCATCTCTTCTTTTAACAATACTCTGTACGCATGTGAACTGAGGAGACCAATTGCTGTAGTTTTGAAAGGGAAATGTATTCCCATTCTTGTTTGATATAGGATTTCAGCTGCTCAACAGTTCGGGGTTTCCTTTGTCGTATTTTTCATTTCATAATGCGCCAAATGTTTTCAATGAGTGACAGCTCTGGACTGCAGGCAGGGCAGTTTAGTACCCAGACTCTTTTATGATGGAGCCATGCTGTTGTAATACATGCAGAATGTGGTTTGCTGAAATAAGCAAGGCCTTCTGTGAAAAAGAAGATTTTTGGATGGTTGCATAAGTTGCTCCAAAACCTGTATATATTGTTCAGCATTAATGGTGCCTTCACAGATGTGCAAGTCACCCATGCAATGTGCACTAATGCACCCCCATACCATTATGGATGCTGGCTTATGCACTGTGCTCTGAAGCCGGATGGTCCCTCTCCATTTTAGTCCGGAGGATGCGACGTCCATGATTCCCAAAAATTTTGATTTGTCAGACCACAGGACAGTTTTACACTTTGCCTCAGTACATCTTAAATGAGCTTGGGCCCAGAGAAGGCGGTGGTGGTTCTGGATCATGTTAATATATAATTTCTTCTTTGCATGGCACTGCATTTTTTTTGCATTTGTGGATGCAGCGACGTACTTTGTTCACAGACAATGGTGTTCCCAAGTGTTCCTGAGCCCACAAAAGAAACGTGTCTGTTTTTAATGCAGCCCCGCCCGAAAATCATGGCCATCCATTACTGGTGTTCGCCCTTGTCCCGAAAGTACAGAGATTTCTTCGGATTCTCTGAATCTTTTAATGCTATTATATACCATTGATGACCTCTATTTGTAATTTTACATTGAGAAAGCTTATTCTTAAATTGTTGCACTATTTCCCTGTGCTGTCTTTCACAGAGTGGTGAACTCCTTCCCATCTCCCCATCTTTACTACGGACAGACTCACCTATCATGTTACTGACTTGTTGCCAATTGACCTAATTAGTTGTGTGATATTCCACAAGGTTTAGCTTTTTAGCATTACACAATTTTTCCAGTTGTTTGATGCCTCTGTCCCAACTTCTCTGAAACGTGTTGTTGACATAAAATGTTGAGATGCTGCAACCAATAGTGGTTGAATGAAAGGAATCTATTCCGAGCAGACCAAAACTGTCCAGCATAGACACACTACATGATATTTTCAGGATCTAGTGACTCTATCTAATCTGAGAACCTCTCACATTTAATGATTTTGTCAAGCCAAATTATACTGTTATTAAAGGGGTTGCCATGTTTGCCATAAACCCACAAAATTGGCCAAATATTCAGACCTTTCCGACAGATTTTCAATGGTCATTCGGGCTAGAAATTCCACTCAAATCTGTCAATCCGGCAATGCTTTCAGACTAGCATTGCCACAGCAGGTAAACAAATATTTGAGTTAGAATTTTTTTTTTCTAATTACTTGTAGGTTGTTTAAGAGATTTTACAATAATTAAACATCTTCACATGCTAATAACTTTGATATCATGGTGTATATACGTTTCCATGCTACCATCCCGCTGAGTTAAACATGCACCTAACCAGCCAGCCTGTCTAGAGAGAGCTTTGCAGCATGTGTGTTGTCGGTTGCTATCCTAATATACAGACAGAATGTAGATACATTTTAAATGTATTTTCAGATATTGGCATTATTTAACAATGGAAATAATAGCAATGTGTGGTTTGGGGAGGATTACCCCTTTTAACTTGTAACCATAATACACACCTCTGCATTATTACAATTAGATTACCAAGCCATGATCTGTTTGTTTGCTGGACATGTGTAATAAAGAAAGAACTGGTTGCCAAGGAACTGGCTGCAGCCCTGTATGTAAATTGCTTGTAAATTATGAAGACCAGCCAGAGATGTACAATGGTGTATGTATAATAACATTTATATTTAAGTTGAATCAAGGTTTTTGCAGATGTTCTACATAGTTTATTAGTAAGCTATTCTGCATAGCAAATGTAGTATAACAGCACAGTTTAAAATGTGCTATACTGTTAAATCAGGGTCCTTGTGACATTTTAGGATGACGCTGAATGATCCTGTTTTTCTTTATTATGGAGTCAGGACTCGATTGTTCACCACTAGTGTGTGCTATGTTTAGAAAATTAATTACAGGTTTAGCACCTGCTCTAAAACAGTAGACTATTAATTTAATTGAGGAACAATGTGATCAGAATCTGTATGTGAGTAGCCATGGCCCATTTGTAACATTGCTGGCTCTGTGTGTGCCTTGCTCCTAGAAACCAAAGTTGAACACCAGTCACAACCAATAACGACAAAACATCTCCTAATTACACGAGAGGGTTTTATGGTCTCCTTTAAATAAATGCATGATCTTATAAACTGCCTAGAAATCATCATCATTTGGCATGCAGATGAAACTTGGAAGTTTGAAATATAAAGAAATGATGGTCCAATGAAGATGGCCCAATTTGTAACAAGGTAAGCCTAATATGGTGTTTTCGGATTAAAGAAGATATTTGTAATTGCAGCCCTTTAACGTCTAAAAGGGGCATAGTAAACAACACGTTTACAACTCTAGCCTTAGTAGCTAAACAGGATAACAGCTAGTTAACTCGGCAATCTATCGTTATAAAACGTTATACAGTTTGTGGTTTGGAATTCCTATTTTTATATCCTATTCTGTGTAGTGTAACTGAGTAAGCAAACACTTTTGGTATACAGTATGTATTTCATCTGTGAAGGAGAAATTTGGCTAACCAAGCACACTTTTCAGGGATTAATGGGGGGTGATGTATAACACACGGACCAAAATACAGTTTGGTCCAACTGTTATAACCTGTTAGTACTGACGATATAGGTTTGTTAAATCCAATGTTTTTCAAACAAACGCTCTACTGCTCAAAACATTGTTGAAACCATGACCTCTATATTTTGGATGGTCAGACCTTGAAAACTCTGTCCAAGTCTAATAATTTGAATTAAACTTTTAATATACAATAGTCCAGCCAACCAGCTAGACCGTGTGTGTTCAACTTAGAGAAGTAGGTCAATCGTTTTTGTAGCTGACTGGCTGAAGGTGTCACACCCCATAATTGTTCACACTTGACAATATTGGCCTTTTTTTTATCGTATTTAATAATCTTTCAAACTCGACAAGTTTCTTTTTTAAATTGTATTTGGTAACACAAACACAAGACAACATTAATAACAAGAACAAAAAAGACTAGATACTGTTTAAAAAAGCTGGTGTATATAATATAGCTGGTGTACGAAATTGAAATTGATTATTTGGTGATCACGATTTTTTGAGGAAGGTAAAATATTGGACCAGATCAAGGCCAAGTTAATGATATTATTTGGAAGTGATAGATCCCTACACCATTTGGTGTTCATGAATAGAGGTTTGTTTACAGCTGTCAGTTGATAAGTGTATGACATGGTGTATGGTTACCTCTGTTCCCCATGAACAGGGTTGGGTAGGTTATTGCCCAACAATTTGCATTTTAACTCATGGGTTTTGTACAGCGCCTTTGGGAAGGGTTTCTAAACCATTGCTTTATACTTCAATATGATTGGGCTACATCTCTACATTACACGCTAAAGGTCTGTCAGATATTCAGTCGTTCCAATTAATCCAATAACCCCCGATCTTCCAGAATCTGGCTGTTTATCTGAACATGACCCAAAATCGAAGGATGTGTTAACCTTTTCTGTTATTTGTTTTATTCATGTTTATTGCTTCAAAACACTGTTGAAAAATAAATGGCAATTTCTCAAAACGGTTATTGATATTGTTGCATATAAAATTAAGATATACGTAGCTTTTCACGCGTACAATAATACAGTAGTCTGATGTTTTGCTCCACAACCACCAACATTGTGAAAACGGTGCAGAAAGGCACGTGAACACCCGCACACAAATACCTTTACCCGCGCGAACGTAACATGATTATTAGGGCCACCAGTAATTGATTTTCAAATCGCAAATTATAGAAATAAACTGTAATTATACACCTGCACTCTTAGTTTAAAGTCAGTCTCGTCAGCAGCCAATGATAACCAATGGACGCAATATTCTGAGATGCAAAGCAAGCAGAATCATGTGGCCTACCTGTATGGACGGAGTTGAGGTGGTTGCGTCAAATGCATATCGTCATCCTTCGTCAGAGTGCTTCCCAACACAAATTTTCTCCTTAAATATCGTGATTAATTCCATATAATGTTTTATCTTGAAGGCAGCCCATGTTACAGCTATTTAACAAATAGTTGCCTAACTTCAAAAACATTTCCTGTCGAGTTTTTCAGTGCAATTCTTCTCGGCTGTGTTGTTCGGTGCATTTGACAAATTTGAAACTTATATAACACTTGAATATATTACACGAGGAAGGCCTATCACCTATCATTGTTCTGAGAAAGATGCGTCGAGTACAGCAAAATCACCTTTAAATGAGTCGGCTAATATAGATACATATTGTTTTTACCAATTAAACTATCGCTTCATCAGTCACTAAACTGCTTATGTGCGTCCACATTTTCGCGCATGGTGATCACACCCTCAACAACTATGTTTTTAATACATTAAATAAAAAGAACAAGCGTGCAGCCTGTCATAATTATTTCGCTCACCTATTTTCCGTTGAAGTAATCCAAAAGTAATTATATGTTTTTGTAATTCGATTACAATATTTTAGTACTCCCGTTACTCCCCAGCTTTTCCCATGAAGCACCATATTCAACATGTTTTAAATGCATTGGGAAGCTGTAAGTGCCACAGTAGCCTTCACCTGCAAATAGTGTATGTAAACTTCCTGGACTGTGGAATTAGTTTTACTGTGAGTTTGCTACATTTTCATATGTTTTGGAATGGACTTTCCTATGAATTAAAGGAGTTCACCGTAAGATCGCCCATAGATCTGGCAAAAACATGTAGTGTCAGCCTGATCTAATGAAACAATTACAGATATTAAGATGATCAACACTTCAGCTGTATCCGCACATAAGGGCATTATCAAATACAGCATATAGAGGGACTTGAGCAAAAGAGAAAGTGGAATTTGTATTTAATCATATCAGGGAAATTCCCTAAAGAGTCATTTCCTGTTATACAGTTTATGTTGTAAATTCTAGTGTATCCTTGAATTGCAAAGTCCAGGAAGCTCTAGATATAAACTTGTGTGACTCATATAAATAGCCATGCTGAAACAGGTGGTATGACTATCAGGTTTGCTACTCGAGCTGAGCTGGAAGGTTCAAGGCTTCCAGAATTCCACTTTGGAAACTGTTGACTGGAAAAGCTTTGACTGATAAATAGCACGGCTGTGATCTATAAACCGAGACACACCTGTAAACACAAGCACTGGCCACCTGCGTCTCACACACATACCATCTGGCCATTGGTCACACGCTCCCAGATGTGTACTGAGTTCTAGGGTGTGTTGGAGCCTCCCCTCCAGTACTCGGTTGTGGTGAAGCAGCGTCAGATGTCTGAAGAAGCAGATGTGTGACGGGGGAGGATGTGTCATCTGTCAGGAGGGGCTTTACTTGGAGACACATATATAGACCCTGGGCCTGATGCCTGGGCCAGCTGACTAGAAGGCAAGGGGGGAAACGCTGTTGACACTGTCCTACATTAACCTCTCCAGTTATTTCACAACCAGTCATTCACAAAGATACCACCACTGAGGAAGATATGAGCGCCAACATCGATGCTTTAGTGACTAACTGACAAAGCAATTCATGAACTTCAACAGAGTAGGGGTCACATCGTCCCGTGGACACCAATCACATTCCGCTGCGGCCGGATGGGAACTGCTGTCCATCTGTGTGAGGAGGTGACCCCAGGGGTCCGGAAAGACAACGGCACTCTGCTCGTTTAAAACTGCACTTCCGGGCTCAGAGTAATTAATGGCTAATTCATTCATGAGCGAACCATCCAGCAGTAATTATGACCATATGCTATTCCAAAGATCTTTAATTGCCTAATTAAAAACTTCTGATCAGAGATGGGAGACATTTTGAACTTCAGGTTTAGAGAGTGTAAAATGAATTAAGCTGTCTTACTACAGGGACTCTAGATACATGGTCTGTAGTTTAATCACAACTGCTGACTTAGATGAAATGGCTCCTATGTGAGGATATGAGCTGCTGTCTGCAAGCTCATTGATAGATTAATGTAATATATGGCTGTGAAAGTGGATAAGAATATTTCATCACCGATGACTATCAAACTGCTTAAATCAACCAGCTCTCAGAAGTGGAAATATTTTAAATGGTATTCCATTTCATTCTTTTTGTCCTCAGTGCTAAATGTCCATAACAGATGTAGAGCCTCCAGGAGCATCTAGCTGGCTGATTGAATGGAAAATAATCAATTTCTCTGTCTGTCGGTCTGTCTGTCTGTTTCTCTGTCTGTCGGTCTGTCTGTCTGTTTCTCTGTCTGTCGGTCTGTCTGTCCGTCCGTGTGTCAATCTGTCTTTCTGTTGGTCTGTCTGTCGGCCTGTCTGTCCGTCCGTCTGTCAGTCTGTCTTTCTGTTGGTTTGTCTGTCGGTCTGTCTGTCGGCCTGTCGGTCTCTGCCCAGCCATACAGCACATCATTGTTCTTTGTGGCAGAAGGGAACAACTACAATTAATTTACCTGGTAGGTGAAAAAGTTGGTAGGTAAAAATGTATTTGATGAAGGAAATAAAAAAAAGGATTGACAAAATGTCTCAGGATTCTGATACTCTCGGTAAAGGACCTTAATGAGTTGAGAGAAGCATTTTCTAACAAACAATTCTGCGATCTCAGATGTGAAAACTTTAATGCTGAAAGTCTCAGAAACATACTTTTTGCCCAGAACCTTCTAGTCCCAAGCCGCCGATAAAGAGTGTGATATTTCTGTCTGCTTTGCTGGCCTAACTGAGTGAGGCTCTCACACCTACTTCCCTCCTGCAGCCAGGCAAGACTGCAGCCAGCCATGGCTTTTTTCTTGGTAGTGTGGCCAAATCTTCTTGTCAAAACACATCAGGCAGGGTCTCAACCAGGCAAATTAAAAGCTCTTGTGTGTTGTCATGAAGAAAGTTTCATAACCCCTTTGAATTCAGAGGGATTGACAAAAACTTGAAAAGCCAAGGGGACGTCCTTCAAATACACCTGAAAAACTTCAGCAAGCTGATCTACCCTTGGGATGTACCCTGATGGTTCAATAGAAGTGGCCTGATTTTTTTACTACAATATGTTTTGATCTTGTCAGACCTTGTGTTGTAAACCTATACTTCCCCTTCACTAAATAAGTATCTGGGACCATTGGATATTTGATATACAGCCACTGTATTCCCTTAGTACGAGGAACAATACCGTGGGACTTCCGGAACGTGATTCTGAAAGCATATAGTGGGCGTATAATCCTAATTAAGATTCCCCTGGGTGAGTTTAACATGGGAACAGTCCTTTGCTCCAAATCCATCCACAATAGATGTATGCCCACCAGTGCATGCACATCAGCAACAAATTAGATCTCTCACTGAAACACCTAACCCTTGCTCTGTCCACTGATTCCACTCTAATTGTATATTATTATTCACCCACTTTGTTTCACTCTGTTCCCTGATTTGTCCAATTGAATATAAGGACCTGTCTCACCGAAACAACTCCCAACATATTCGAGAGAGTTTAAGAAAGCTACAAGATTAGGCAACCAAGCCATTATGCATTTTCCCCTCACTACTACTCCAAACAGAAATTCCCACAGTGGAACATGTGTGAATGCACTCTCACGCATCTGACAACCTCAATAAGCTTTTTAAGGAGCCCGAGACATCTGAAGAAGTCGATAGACCACGACAGGACAAGGAAGTCCCTGCTGAAGACACATCCCCACTCCTTGGGGGATGGTGAGCTATTCACAACCCGGGGGGGCTGTGGGTGAAAGGCTTCCTATACAGCCTGGGTAAATATTTTATGCTGACATTTGTTTGGAAACACAATAAGGAGAATGTTAACATCTTTGAAACTCCAGGTGGGTTTGATACTGGGGAGTTATGAATGTCTGGGTGAGCATATAAAGTATATCTGGTGCAGGGACATTTCACTGTAGAATGACTTACAGTCTATATTAGAGCCCCTCATATGATTACAGGCACTTCCAATAGACCCCCTTGACCATATCACCTTCAATTTAATATTGGAATTTAGACTTTTATTAGAATCCACATTTAATCAGGAGGGAAACAGAACTATAAAGACATTAAAAGTATTACAATGCACAATAAGACATTATTAACAACTACACTTTACAGCTATTTAAAACGAATAAATAGCAAAAAATATAAATAACAAATTCAAACAATTCTTCCTCTGTGGATTTTCACCAGGAGAATAGTGCAGTAAGGCATCAGTTTAATTATACAATCCAATCTGTGCTCAACCACTGCAGAATGTCCTTGAGAAAAGTCTGAGGAGGCATTTTCAGATGTCAAGGTGTGTTTTGTTTATGAGGGGTCACAGCATCAGGGAGACAGCGGAGGAGTGGCTCTAAGTAGGTCAGAGCAGACCTGTCCAAATGCTTACCGTTCCTGCTCTAAACGCTTTCTTTGGAATTGTTTATCTGTATCCTTCTTACTGCATTTTCTGCAGGGCAAATATTGACCCTGATACGCTAAACCACTGATACGTTTGTTACCAGCAGCACAACTCTGTACTATCTATCTTGCTTTAGTTCTGACTGCAGGTGGTAGAGTGGTTACTAATGCAAGTGCCTGCATGAGTACTAATGCAAAACATGACACTATATGTGAATGCTTCATAGCATTAATGCTATTATTAACATTTTGGTCAACTGTTTATTATATGGTCATTCAATAGTCACTCTAACAATCCATAGTTACTGATCACCAGATCAAGCCTGAGTTGATATATATATATTTTTTAATTCTCACAAAAATCCCTCTGGAAAAATGTGGAATAAAGGCTTTGCAAATATAATATATAGTGTATATAATAAGAGAGGTGAGCAAAGAGGGTTGTGGAGAGGGGTGCAGGGAGGGGTGCAGGGAGGGGTGCAGGAAGGGGTGCAGGGAGGGGTGCAGGGAGGGTGCAGGAGGGGTGCAGAGAGGGGTGCAGAAAAGGGGTCCAGAGAGGGGTGCAGAGAGGGGTGCAGAGAGGGGTGCAGAGAGGGGTGCAGGGAGGGGTGCAAGGAGGGGTACAGGGAGGGGTGCAGGGAGGGGTGCAGAGAGGGGTGCAGGGAGGGGTGCAGAGAGGGGTGCAGGGAGGGGTGCAGGGAGGGGTGCAGAGAGGGGTGCAGGGAGGGGTGCAGGGAGGGGTGCAGGGAGGGTACAGGGAGGGGTTACAGGGAGTGGTGCAGGTCCCCAGTACTCTATTCCAATCTCTATTTAGAATCATGAACTGGGTTCCAACCAACTGGAAAATGTATTCAGATTTGTGTCTGCTTTAAAAATCGATTAAGATGGTGTGAATTGTTGAACTGCTGTAAACAATGGTGTGTGGTTATCCCCTCATCATGTCAATAGAGAGAGCGCACACATTCCAGGAGCTACCCAGTGCATGGCACTTTGCTCAGACCATCCATCACTGTTTGAGACTGATAAACGGCTCAAATACAAACACTCATCCCCACCTCCTCCTCCTCCTCTTCTTCCTCCTCTTTTTCCTCCTCCTCCTCTACCTTCTCCTCCTCCACCACCCATCTTTCCCTTTCTCATCACTCTCTCGTCTCAGTGTGCTCCTCTTCTGTACGCTGAGCACAGCATTGCCTTCAATATCAATCAAGAGCTTCAAACATCTAATGTCCTGTGGCTCAATAAATGTTTAGAGAGGCAGTAGTGTTGTCTGTCAGTATTACCTGCTGCCATTAACTACTTGTAGGTTACACAGGTTCAGTTCATAGCAAACCCTGTTAACATCCCTGTTAACAGATTGTCAGAAGAGCAGAGAAAGCAACTGACCTCAACTCAACATGCACTATGCACAATATTACAAAGCAGATCACACTGATTATTTAGACTAACTTACTGAGAGATATGCTGAATGTTTACTTCGTTAGTGATATCATTGACTTGTGCAGGAGCTGTCTGGAGCGCAATACTGGCACTGTTTTTTTTCTCTGCAACAGCGCACCAGTGACTTTTATGGCGCCTGACTTGTGATGGAACTTTCCAGAGCACATCACAAGTGTCTTTTTTTTTGCAATGGTGAGTAGGCATTCAGGTCGTGCATCACTCGCCACTTGTCTGTGAATCCTGCCTAACCGTGCATTATTACACATCCGTAAGGACATAGGATGCTATGTTCCGAGGAATATCTCTTCTGGGGTCCACCATCCCTGTCTCCCTCCAAAAAACCAGTGAATTAGAAGGCCAGTGGTGCCTCCTCAAACTCTGAACCTGTTCTCCAACTGATCCTGAGACGCTGTGTGTGAGCAAATCCATCTGCTATGATCACCTTACTTGCAGCAAGGTAAGTTATCATTATTTAATGTTATTTTTGTTACCTAAGCTAAGCATTAATGTCGCTGCCAGTCGCATTTCCACCCAAACATATTTTAATAGGGGAATTAACAAAACAACTTCCATGCTGTGCATAAATTACAGATCTCCATTGATGACTGTTTGTGGGTAAACATCGTTAGCGACCTTGCCTTCCTATGTCATTAAATAAAGACATTTGGCTGTGGTCAACCATCCATCAAGAAATCTCCTGTTTTCCGGCTCCCATCTGAACCCCATTCGAACCATATTTTAGCCTAACAATCAAAGGACAACATTAGATTTCTTGAGGTTTGGATAAATGTTTAAGTTAGGGTCAGGGATAGGAGATAATTAAAACGTTACCGATAGTCAGTAATCTACAGATACACATTTGATACTCACAAAAAGTGTTATGCTAATGCTTTCTCAACATATTCCTCAAAATTAAAAATAGTTGAGCTCTGTCTTTAACAGGTTGCCACTTGTGTGCGTTAGACCGGAAAATGAAACACTTAATGGTGATTACAGTCAACCTTGCAATCTTAGCAAGCATGTAGGCTAGCGCATTTGCATACTGCAGAAATTCCATAATGATTATTACAGCAGTAGTGCTGTACTAAATAGAGTGGGGAGAACAAGTATTTGATATGCTGCCGATTTTGCAGGTTTTTCCTACTTACAAAGCATGTAGAGGTCTGTAATTTTTATCATAGGTACACAAAAATCCAGATAATCACATTGAATGATTTTTAAATAATTAATTTCATTTTATTGCATGACATAAGTATTTGATCACCTACCAACCAGTAAGAATTCCGTCTCTCACAGACCTGTTAGTTTTTTTTTTTAAGAATCCCTCCTGTTCTCCACTCATTACCTATCAAACAGACTCCAACCTCTCCACAATGGCCAAGACCAGAGAGCTGTGTAAGGACATCAGGGATAAAATTGGAGACCTGCACAAGGCTGGAATGGGCTACAGGACAATAGGAGTTCAAGATGACAATCAGTCTCCCTCAATCTGGGGCTCCATGCAAGATCTCACCTCGTGGGGCATCAATGATCATGAGGAAGATGAGGGATCAGCCCAGAACTACACAGCAGGACCTGGTCAATGACCTGAAGAGAGCTGGGACCACAGTTTCAAAGAAAACCATTAGTAACACACTATGCCGTCATGGATTAAAATCCTGCAGCGCACGTAAGATCCCCCTGCTCAAGCCAGCACATGTCCCATCTGAAGTTTTCCAATGACCATCTTCCAGCATGACACGACCCGAAAAAAACAGCCAGGACAACTAAGGAGTAAGAAGCATCTCAAGGTCCTGGAGTGGCCTAGCCAGTCTCCCAGACCCTGTACCCCAATAGAAAACTCTTTGGAGGGAGCTGAAAGTCCGTATTGCTCAGCGACAGCCCCGAAACCTGAAGAATCTGGAGAAGGTCTGTATGGAAAATCCCTGCTGCAGTCGTGTGCAAACCTGGTAAAGAACTACAGGAAACGTATGATCTCTGTAATTGCAAACAAAGGTTTCTTGTCCCAAATATTAAGTTCTGCTTTTCTGATGTATCAAATCCCTTATGTCATGCCAATAAAATGCAAATGAATTACTTAAAAACCATACAATGTGATTTTCTGGGTTTTTGTTTTAGATTCCGGTCACTCACAGTTGAAGAGTCCCTACGATAAAAATTACAGACTTCTACATGCTTTGTAAGTGGGAAAACCTGCAAAATCCCCACTGTATCAAATACTGTTCTCCTCCACTGTATTATATTTCTGCAAGTTTCAAACTGAATGCAGTTGTTGTTGTAATATGCAGACTGTTCAGTCCTGCCTTTGTAGTCAGCCTTGGCTCAGAATGATGAGCAGAGTCCCTCTGCGTCTGCAGACAGGAGAAAATGTACTCAATACATTCAGAGGTGGAATTCTAAACTCAGTTACAGTGCACAGATTGCTTGTCTGATAATATTTTTCCAATCAGTTTAATAAAATCAGTTGTACAAGATATGCAAATCATGGGGGCAACAGTAGCAGTAGTATACAGTGTGACATGCTGATGTCTGTGGTTTCCTCCAGTTCCTCTGCTTGTGTCTCTGCTCTGGATCATGATTGTAGGAATACGGAGCCCCTGTTTGCCTTTATCTAGGTTTATCTATCAGTCCTTGTTTTAACTATTGTTATGTGTGGGGGTGTTGGCCCCATATATACATTGACCTCACGTAGGACGGGTGTTACTCATTCCTAAAGAGTCACCATGACTGGTATCCCAGTCATTCCCAGCCATGTCATCAATCTTTTTCAACACAGATATTTAGGGTACATTCCACTCAACAACAGAGAGAGCTTCCTTTGACCCCAAGTTGCCTAGTTGACAATCTGGAGGAGACACGGCCATGTCACTCAGGCATAAACCAGATAGACAGGGAATGCTAAAGTCGACCTCCTGTTTAATACTGAAGGTCATCATATCAAATATAATTACGTATCGGAGAGATCCCTGGGTTGGATGCTTGAACTGAAAATGCATTCTGGCTGACTGCCCACCTTCACTGGACCAGCATAATAAGGAGATTAACCACCAGCCTATCAGATTACACTATTCAGTTCAGCTGGTTGCAGGTACATACGGGAAGATCTCTTATATCACAAGGGTTCACTCAACCAGCACTCCAGTGTGCAGCAGTAGATGGTAAATGGCTTAAAGAAACTTGATAGGGTACACCAAACTATAAAAAATACAACCTCCACAGTGTCACTGCTTGCAAGTTTTTGAGTTTTGTTTGGCAACATTTTGTTTAGATATTTCGTAAGCCATGAATTTGGAATAAATAAAAAGAAAGGCGTAGATACATATATGCCATAATAACCAATTAAATAGCAAATGGTGACAATTATCATTCAACAATTCAATAATTATAGAACTGCAATAATACTATGTAAACACAAACGCGTTTGGTACATAGAAAACAATTTGTCATAACCACTAACAAAAAATGGAACACATCTTTGAAAACAATTCTTAGACGAATGAATTCTTCAAAACCTACAGTTTATGAGAGAGGGTAAGATAAAACAAAAGTATAGCTCAAGCAGAGACACATTAGGCCTAAACCATGACATTCAAAATCATCTAATAACTTCAACCTCTAGGAAGGATGTTATTTTCAAAAACCGACTTTTATTCACTTACGATTAATACTAATATCAACTTAAATATCAACTATCACAGTACATACCATTATTGCAATGGAGGTTATAATGTGGCACGGAGAAAAGGGCACTTTAAAAGGACCCTTGACGTTCCTATGGCATTGAAGGGCCCAGCCTTAGAGTCCAGTGTGTGATGCCTGTGAGTTCAAACTGGAGACCCAACGTGTCGACAAAGCTCAGCTCTGTTTAGGCCCTGGGGCTGCAGACGTGGAGGTGGGAGCTGATGGCCTGGTGAGATGGCACTCAAATGATCTGCTACGAGAAAGCTGAGGCTTTTTCAATTTCCTAAATTATTTTCACCTACTTTCCAGTGAAACATAGGTGGTCAGGACATTTTGAACCATAGGACAGGCCCCATGGTGCCATCTCCTTTCCAGACATGAGCACAGCTAGACAGGTGCTGCTTTAGTTTCAGCATGAAATAATTAAGAAGCACAGTGTGTAGCCATGAGACAAGAAAGATGGTGGGCAAAACCAAGATATTGAGAGGCAAATGTCTGTTGTTATTTTAAATGGGTTGCACTGTCAATCTTTCAGGTAGTTACTGTAATGAATAGCAGGTTTAATTGTCTTTGCTTGAACTCAGAGCTGGGTCTGAACAAACAAAATGTATTCCTTTTTTGACTGAATCCTAAGGGAGCAGGAAGACAAATAGTCATTTTTAAGAAGACCCCATTTAAATGAATGAGCAGACAATATATCTTAGAGCCATATAAGGCCATCTACCAAAATAACCTGCAACTTCAAGGTGAACTGTGACAAAACTAGTGAAAAACTAGAAAAAACTAGTCTTTACTGCTTTGTTATTGCTAACACATGCATTTAGCTCTTTCTTTTGGGCAACCCCAAAACAACAAATAATACAGCATCCTCCGAATAAAGCACACCTATGTTTTTTTAAAGAACAAAGCAAAGCTGATTAGAGACCACATCAAGCTGTGTGACCTGAACCAGTTAGACCAGTAGCTGACTTCTATGTCCCACTGACTATGTTGACATTTGTGGGGAAAAGATCTTCAACGCATCAAAAGTGTTAGCTCC
Organism: Esox lucius; assembly: GCF_011004845.1. Lineage (NCBI taxonomy): Eukaryota > Metazoa > Chordata > Actinopteri > Esociformes > Esocidae > Esox > Esox lucius. Next base: position 22,132,343 of record NC_047587.1, read on the forward strand.
TTCATATAAGAGACTGCTTGTATGCTAAGTAGCTAAATTTCCCCAGATGTCTAAAAGCCATGCTTGGACCCCAGTCAGAAGCAGCATATCTGTAACAGTCTCCCAGACCAGACCAGCCAGACAGTGATGTGGAAAGGTGCCAGGATGGAGGGAGGAAATGACAGAGATCTGAACACTGCAGTCACTCACACTAGAAGAAAGTGCCAGGATGAGATGTTAGCCTCTTTTAAAAGGCCACTGGATGCCTTGCCCTAAGTTTTAATACACCACATTTTCGATCCAATTGCATTAATTATTCAGACTACACTGTGCCTACTGTAGCTCCCACTTCAAACAGCAGCACTGCCTGTCTGCCCTGGGTTACAGTGCTACCATGTGAAGAAGCTTTTAGAGTAACACTGTCTACTTTCAGCTGCCCAGTAAAGCTTCCTTCTCATATTATGTGTAGTGCTAAAGAGGTATGGGCTTTGCAACATAGATTCAGAACAGAAAATATAATGTTGCTGAATGATCATGCAGTAAAAGAGGTACATCTTACGAAGGAAGATAACGCTCTGTGTAAAGTTTTGTTAAGTGGGTCATGAGCGATGATATGCTGACCAAACTCAAGGCTAACTACAGTCAGGGCTTGGCGGCATTAACATAAGAAAGGCCGAGCTGACAGAGCCTTTGACTCTGGGCAAGGGGCTGTGAAGCGTTGGAGCTGTGGCGTGCATCATGCCCATACAGCAAGACATAAGGAAAGGAATGCAGCAGTGCGGGTCTTCTTTCATGCACATAGCTATAGAAATGTCAACTAGGGGGTCAAACCACGATACAAGTCTCAGTCAATCATTTGTTTGTGGATTCCAGCTATGTATGAAACGGCCAAAGACAGTACCAGACCGTTCTCTGATCTCCTCTACTCCTCAAGAATGAAGAATTAGTGTACAGTGGAATGCTTGTTAGTTTTTATCTTATTTACGATGATTTCTAGGCCCGCTATCAAAAGAAATTCCTGACTGGATAACATGTGAACAACATTCCCAATTGGGCCCTTGTAGGATTCTTCAGACAGAACCGTAATAAACATGTTACTTCTTAGCCAGGCCTGAGCTAAATATTCAGTTGGCCTTCAAATAATTGGATAATTGATAGAAATAAACACATGATTGCAAGTAAGGAGGTCTATTACTGGCTAATAGTAGAAAAGCATTATAAAAGATGTATATGATCAGTGGTCTCCAATTGGAATTTCTGGGAGGGTCAGTAGTGCCATTAGTGGAGTAAAGGGCACCACCTGGAATGCTGGAAGATATCGACTCACTCTGGCGGGGGAGGGGAGGCTCCCATTGGCCAAAGCTGATTCCATTCAACAAACACAGCAGCTCTCATACTGATGTCTGAGAGGACCAACACATCTCACACTGACAAACACATCAGATGTTTGGAGGACGCTGTGGCTGGTAACACATCAGATGTTGGAGGATGTTGTGGCTGGTAACACATCAGATGTTTGGAGGATGCTGTGGCTGGTAACACACCAGATGTTTGGAGGATGCTGTGGCTGGTAACACACCAGATGTTTGGAAGACGCTGTGTCTGATAACACATCAGATGTTTGGAGGAGCCTGTGTCTGGTAACACATCAGTTGTTTAGAGGATGCTGAGGCTGGTAACACATCAGATGTTGGAGGATGCTGTGGCTGGTAACACATTAAATGTTGGAGGATGCTTTGCCTGGTAACACATCAGATGTTTGGAGGATGCTGTGGCTGGTAACACATCTAGCTTCCCTGCAGGTCCAGCATTATATATACTCATATGCTCAAGCTCAAAATAGAACTGTACAATGTGTGTAAAACAGATATGCACAAAGAACAGGTGTGAATGTATGGTTGATGGCCAGCGTGCCATGAAAAAAAGGGAAAATCTTGCAATTCTCGCACTAACTCATGAAAAATGCTGACCCACTTGTCAACATTTTTCTTTTTTCTTTTTTTTACCTATATTCAGTTTTTAAGTTGAAATAATGGAACTGGTGAGGTGATGTGAAACCCTGAGGTACCTTACAGTAGACATGCAAGTGTGTTTCTGATTAAAGGCTGATCTGAGGTTCTTAAAGACAGCAGAGCAAACATAGGGTTCTGGCTAGTATCCCAGGTCCACAGTCATTTCCCATGTCATGCCACTGTGACTGCACTGCTCCAGACTGAGAAAAACACATGAGGCTGTTTGCTGTGCTCCCTAAATGCCTGTTAGAAAAGTTCCCATCAGTAAGCACACATTAATAGGAGTCCCTAAAGGCCCAAGTTTAACCTTCAGGCTACAAATGTCTGACCACTCTAGTCCATCCCCTCTATTATCTGCCTGCTATTAAGACAAACCAACATGTAGCACCATCACGTAGCACCACCACATAGCACCACCACATAGCACCACCACGTAACACCATTGTGTAAAAACACCACCAAGTAGCACCACCATGTAGCACCACCATCATGTAACACCACCACGTAACACCACCATGTAACACCACCACCAAGTAGCACCACCACATAGCACCACCATGTAGCACCACCAACAAGTAGCACCACCAAGTAGCACCACCAAGTAGCACCACCACCAAGTAGCACCACCAAGTAGCACCACCACCAAGTAGCACCACCATGTACCACCACCGTGTAGCAACACCACCATAGTAACACCCCCATCATGTAACACCACCACCATGTAACACAACCATGTAGCACCACCACCATGTAGCACAACCACATATCAGCTCCATGTAGCACCACCATGTAGCACCACCACGTAGCACCAGCACAGCAGAATATCAGATCACCAGAAACCCTGCTGGGTTTGCCAGACGCCAAGTGGGGCAGCCAGATGTCATTGGTTGATGCGTCCTCAGGCATAAACTGATTGAGTCTAATCACATTAATTAACATGGTTCTTCATTGAGCTGAACAGACGAACGGCTATTGCAAAAGGTGTATGGGTTTGGTGAGGATTTAGGGTTTATTTATGTAAATTCCTTGTTTTTACGCCTTTCATTACCTAATATGGGATCGAATTCAAACACACACACACACACACACACACGTGTACAAGACTTGTGCACACCCAGAGCCACATAAACATGCAAACATACAAATTAACACACACCCGCACACAGTCACAGTGCCTCAGCAAACAAAAGAAGAAAAGAAAAGATCCTCTGGTTATAATGAGGGTAATTGGAAGCATGTGCTAAAGCAAGCCAGGGAAGGGTTGTACTAGATTGGGGCCAGAGAAGGGTTGTACTAGATTGGGGCCAGAGAACGGTTGTACTAGATTGGGGCCTTAGAAGGGTTGTACTAGATTGGGGCCAGAGAAGGGTTGTACCAGATTGGGCCAGGGAAAGGTTCTGCTAGAGAAGACCAGGGAAGGGTTCTGCTAGAGAAGGCTAAGGAAGGGTTCTGCTAGAGAAGGCCAGGGAAGGGTTCTGCTAGAGAAGGCTAAGGAAGGGTTCTGCTAGAGAAGGCCAGGGAAGGGTTCTGCTAGAGAAGGCCAGGGAAGGGTTCTGCTAGAGAAGGCCAGGGAAGGGTTCTGCCAGAGAAGGCCAGGGAAGGGTTCTGCTAGAGAAGGCTAAGGCAGGGTTCTGCTAGAGAAGGCCAGGGAAGGGTTCTGCTAGAGAAGGCTAAGGAAGGGTTCTGCTAGAGAAGGCCAGGGAAGGGTTCTGCTAGAGAAGGCCAGGGAAGGGTTCTGCTAGAGAAGGCCAGGGAAGGGTTCTGCCAGAGAAGGCCAGGGAAGGGTTTCAAAGAGAATAGAATGTGATATATATCTTCTTTTCTTCTTTTCTGAGCCGAATCATTAATCTGTTACAGGTTATACATTGCAATCACATGGTGAAGCTTCAGTGCACTTCAGTGCACAGTTTTTCTTATTTTGCTTTGTGCCCCTTTCAGCTGCTGGAACAGCAAATTAAAAGATGAATTCAATTGTTCATGGAGAGAGTTGGGCATTCTGCTGATTGTGACTGTAGCTAAAAACAACCAAGAAATGCTATTCATTGTGTTAACAATATCACATTTACATTCAGTGCCACGATCCTCAAAACCAATAAATGTTTGACAATGAACTTTGTTATAGAAACTACATTTCTAGTTTTATAAGTTTATTAACAGTATCTTACAATGAAAGGTCCATCCTACATCAGTTAGTAGCTGGAGTGTAGATTTGAAATATTGACATAACAGGCACTGTCCTATACCAACAAGCCAAACTCTTTGTGACAGCAGCATTATACAGGCAGCTCATTGTCAAGGCTTCTGTATGCAGAATGCTGTTGCTAGCTGTTTTCTTTACGGATCAGACCAAAAGAAAACACCGGGGCAAGGTCATCAACACAGACAGGCTTTTCTTTTCCTTGCAAATGTGCATCGGACAGGGACATCAACGTGTTTCCAAATGAACAAGGAAACAGAATTCCCGGTTCTATCCATCCTTCTGTCCTTTCATTTTGAGAGGAACTCCCTGTGGCTGTTTGTTGTAGAAAGCTTCAATATCCCTACTGTCGTTCTAAAGTTACTGTTTTTATCTTCTATACCAAGCCCGGTTGGGATAAGTGTCCCATGTACATAACTGGACAACACCACTAGGCTAAAATGAATTGGCCTTTGAGGGATATTTCTCATTCCACAGTGGTTCAGAGTTCACTTGGTTATTCTGTATCTAGCTATGCTAGGTAGTGATGAGTAGATTAATACATTGACATCTTATTGTGTCAGAAAAGTAAGCTCTGGTCAATGTGAAGCAGTCACATCCTGGTCAATGTGAAGCAGTCACATCCTGGTCAATGTGAAGCAGTCACATCCTGGTCAATGTGAAGCTGTCACATCCTGGTCAATGTAAAGCAGTCACATCAAGACTGTCTCAAAATTAACCACAACTATTAAGTAATGTATAATATTATTAATATAATATTATTATTATTAATACTATTAAATAATAAGTAATGTATTGTGCACTGTAGCTTGAATAATGTATTGCACAAGTAATGCATTGTTCCCTATCCAAAGAAAAACAAGGTAACATGCACTTTACTTCTTCACATCTCCCTAGACTGGATACAGTTTCTGTTTAATGAACACACCTCTGCTTCACAACTCTGATAACAGCAGAGTGAGAGCCAGGGGTTTTCTCACGCAATAACACCTGCAGGCTGTGGATGCCTTGGCAGACCCACAGCATCAACCCCTGACTGGCATCACAAACCACCCGCATAGTCCCGCTGCACAGCACAGCCCTCATACACTACGGGAGGAAAGGCATAATCACGCCAACACACTTTCAAATGAGACCTCATGTCGCTTTTTTTGTTCTTTCCCCTCATTTACAAAGCCAACTTTACCACACGCCACAGAGTTCACGGAAAGTTCCTGTGCAGGGAGAGGATTTGAGTGCACTGGCTGCCACATTCACTCACTCCTATATGTAGGGAGAGGCCCTATTCCCCGTCACACGCTCTCTGGGCTGTAGTCATCCTCTGGCTTAAGGAGCTGTAGACACTGAGCCAGTTACAATACAAAACAACATTGCCTTACTGTGGACACTCATGCACAGGCCAACAGCCCTTTATATGGGAACACAACCAGGTAAATAGTAATGTTTTAAAGTGAGAAAAATACTGAGTCAAATCCCAACATCTCTTTAAACAGGAGGATCTAAACACCCAAATGTATAGCAACCCAGGCAGAGACAGCTCTTTAACAACCCCTCTGTTCTGCTATCACCTTGTGATAAATAAATACAACTTACTGGAGAGAGGCTGTCTCATGTCAGCACACACTCACTCTATTCTTGTGTACTTAAGAGGGAGTGCCAAAAAACAGGCAGGCAGCAAGAGAGAGCCATAAAGTAGTCCATAACACAGGAATAGGGAGGAGATAGAAAGCAGAGAATGTCATCGTTTCACAAGGTAACCCAGACCCCAGGAGACACATCAATGATTAACAGAGGCTAGCACAGTTAATGAACACCGGGCTGCCAGTATAGTGTCAGGCTTGTACTTACATTCTTAGACTCTGTACCCAGACGTCCTCAGATTTGTTTTAAAGGTTTCTTTTAGGTTGAATCCTTCAGGGAAAGGCTAAAACAACAGCCTGCAAGTTATCCAACGCGGGGCAGCTGTAGAGCCAGTGGTTAAAGGGCTCCGGCTGCCTGATCCCAGTCTGCTTCTGTCTCCCTCTAACCGTGTGACACGCTGTCGTAGTACAGGCTGCCTCCCTCCACTGGCCACTCGCCACTATAGCCCCTCCCTAGATACACTTCTGTCAGAGATGGAGGGAGTGGAAAGGGAAGGGAAGGAGGGAAGGAGGGAAGGGGAGGGCGTTCGGATACATTGAATCTATATGAGAGGTTGAAGGAAGAGGACAGAATGTTATTCTCTTAGTTTTGATCCAAGAATCAGACTCAACTAGAATTACCACTTTAAACAATGGATCCATTAAGAACGGGTTTGGGAAAAGGAAAAGAAAAAACCTAAGCCTGATAGATTCAATTAAAAACGTTCCTTTGTATTTGTCGTGTTACGTAGTATCTGTGTCACTGTAAATTCAATAGACTACATGTCATAAATCCCCTAACCCTTCAATAGACACAGACAACTAGGCCTATTATAATAGTCAGGCTTTGGGTTACATCCGTTTAAAAAAGACTGTTGACTATATCTAGAAAATTCTGTGGGAAAGAAATATCTTGCACAATTTGTTTAGAGTATCAGAGTATACAATGAAAGCAGTGAACTGGTTAAAAGGAACCACTTGTGTGTATTCTTCATTAATCAGAGGAGCCAGTGGCAGTATATGGGGCTGTCCCTGACAAGGCGGTGTCATGAAGCACTACTAAAATAATCCACAAACTGCCAAGGACAATCTTAAAGGCCAAGACACTGAGTTCTACAGAATTGGTGACTCTAACAAGTCTCAGTGGGAATTTCATTCAGAACCAAGAGACCATTTCATACACTGAAAAGAGGCCACTGTGTTCTAGTGAAACCGTATACTCCCCATGCTAAACAGACACAGCTTGGATTTGGCTCTCGGTTGAATAGCATTAGGGAACGCTGCTATTCCTGCATGAGTGCTTCAGAAAATTCTGAAATTGAATTGAAAATGGACAAATCATATCACTCAACCATCACGTTTTTCTTTTGCTTTATCAACGAAAACAACCATGTGTGCTTGGTAGAAAACAGGTGCATTTAATGCTCCTAATTTTAGAAATGGACTCAGTCCAATTTCACACTTACTGTAGGAAATACTGTATACGTCGTGCAGTCTCTGATGCATGAAATGACTTTTGAAACTATAAAAAGCCATCCATGTGAACACACAGAGGTGTAAGACAGGCTGTTGAGGGAGACACCGGCTTCTAAACTAGCGGGTGTTAATTATACTTGGGCTGCAGTGCTAAGCAGGCAGACGGAATGCCAGGTTTAGAGCTATTCGGAATGGGAATGCCAGCTCTGGGAATCTCGGTGAGGAGGTAATAGGCTGAGATTCCTTGTTGGTCACTTGAGAACTACTAGGACTTCTATGGCAAGGCTAGCCTGTTTATCAGACGTCATACTTCCAGTCACTCGGCACCGTCAGTCCTGAAAGAGACTACAGCACATGCTGGAGACAGGCAGTCAGTTTAACTATAGATTGTGTGTAGGACAGTTGAGGTAGACCACCTGTCCTTGCCTAAACATTCCACTGTGCAAAAGACACCCCTCGCTGAGGGGCAGCAGACGTCTAAACATGTAGATCAAACTGGTCAAACAAAAGGAGACAGAGTTGAACATTAGTTTTTCTGTTGGTGTCTGGGATCACATTAATAGATTAGAACAGTTCTCTCTTGACTTCCTCAGAAGTCACTCCGATCCTCACATACTATTGTATGGACAGAACTCAGGCTAACTGAAAGACTCTACTGAAAGGTTATTTACGGCTGCAATACTGTATTCTAAGCTTGAAGGACCAATCACAAATGTCTTTTGCATGCAGACAAGTTTGGGCTGTCAGTGAGATGAACCCTTGATTGCTCCTATATTAAAGGGCAATAGTTCATTCAATGAACATAATATCTTCTTGGAAGGAGGGGAAGTGGTTGACCAAGGAGTATCATCTTAAGAGAATTGGAGTTACGTACATAACCTTCAATTCTCTTTCAAATCTAAATTAGATCTAAATTTATTACAAATTGCAATGACTTGCGTTGAATTATATTAAATTACAGTATTAGAAGACATGCTCTAATCTTAGGCAACCTCTTTGAGGGACTGAAACAGAGGACAGAATGCACCAGAGATGTCAGTGCCCAGGCATCCTGCAGAGGGCAGTGCAAAATGCTGAGCTCTGACCGGGGTTGAAAGGTGGAATGCTGGAAGATTGGCTTGTCTCATACTGCTCTAGAAACTCATTTTGGGGGGCTGTTAGTCTGCAAGCTCAATCGTGGTAGAATGCAATCTCTTCCATGTTCATAGATTCTGTCGAATGCTTCCTGGTGGAGTGGTTCAATGAGAAGCAGAACGACCTCGGAATATTAGAGGACACAACAACTCCTAATGGATGGAGGGGAGATAAAGATTAAGGCAAGCGTGTGTGATGGTAATTCCATGGATAGGAACTGTTCAAGAATTTCCATAACACGTGCCTCGTAGGTATTCATATTAAGCAATTCTTCATGTTTACACACTTCTTTTCCAATCAGGACGGGGGCATGCCGATGACCTTAGTTAGCTTTGCAGGTGCCCAAGCCACCTGAGGATGCCGCTTGAGCATAATGAAACCATGCCCCATTGAAGAGGCCTGCCCAAACCCTGGGCAATGCTAGCCAATTTGTTATGTCTGTGGTGCTTTCCAACCATTCATAAGCTAGTTAGGCCCTGAACCTAAACACTCCAGTGGCTTCCAATTGAAGCTTGCATCCACTATATGACCATGGAGGTAGCCTATGGAGCATCAAGAGGAAATGCCACTGCCTACACTCCCTACGGGGGATCCCTATCTTAAAATGAATGTTAATTGTAAGTGTAAATATGAGTGTCTGCTAACAGACTCAAATTTTAATCTTGCTTGTGGAGGTCAACAACCGCACCAAACGGCAGACCCTTCAACTCCTTGCTATTGTCTTATACATGGCTGTATCCATGGGTGCTTGTTTTCTATGCTCTAATTAAGCTATACTATGTATGTATGCACCCAGCTGATATAGCAACACGGTGGAATGAGACTTTTCCTCATGCAGAATATCCTATAGACCTCAGAAACTGAACATTGGTGAGGAATTTATTTTTGGTCACATCACTTCTGAAAGATGTGTGGAAGGTCACTGAGAAGTGAGCTGCATCCAGATGTAGTCTTTCAGGGTCCATAGAGCAATGGTTTCCAAGTATGGGTGGAAGATTCTCACATTTGCCTGGGACAGGAGATTCCTTTTAAGCAGTAATTGCCAAGATAATTGTCTCACTATCCAGATTGTCCCTTCCCAGAGCTTACCAAGATGAGGGATGCGCCTTCTGTCTTTACTCTGGCTAGAGTCTCCATTGGGAGTTGTTGTGCCAATAAGAATATGATTCCTGGTGCAATAGCCATTGGCTTAATTAGCTTAGTTTACTAACCAATCTCCCAGAACACATTCTGCCACGTCTTTTGCATCCAAGCACCAATCGCTACATTGTAAATTTGTTGGGGACAGCTGAGCAGCAGAGCTTTCTCAAAGATATTGCACCGAGCCTGGAATAGGAACTGCTTCATTAAAACAAGTTAATTAAGAGAAACAATAGTATAAAATACTATCTGAAAAAAAGACTATACTCAGTAAGCTCACTCTTAAAATGAAATGGTCCCTCTTACTAAGGTCACCTTTAAAGCCTACCCACAGGCTCATGGTGTAGGCCCCAAGCCTTGGACGAACCGAGGTTAGGTCTGTGATGACACAGATCTCATCTCAGAGATTCTGGTTTGAGATGCCAACCTGACATCTGTGTCAACTCAGCCCGGTAGTGTAATGCAGTGACATCACATTAAAGTTTTTTACTGAAAAGCAATTTTCTCCAAACCTTGTAGTGCTTTCGCTATGAGAGAAGAGGTCTTGGATTTAAAGAGATTAGCATTGCCGTCAGGGCCTGGACACAGGGATCGATTAGAGACACCCACTTACTACCTCAGACCTTGCTGAAGATGCAATGGAGGCAAACCACTGGTTCCCCGGAGAGAGAGTAGTACTCTGACTGAAAGTCCTTTGGTACACTCTGACTTGAGGAATTTGAACAGACAAGGCACGGTAGTGGATGCATTATCCTGGTTGATTGCAGCTTGCGCGTGGTCAACATCCAGACAAGCAGTGCACAGGGTATGTGTGTCTGGCTTAGCCAGGGGAGACCAACGTTTGCACAGGTATGAATGGGCCTTGTTTGGTTCCCCTTGAAAAGGTTACGCTTCCTCCATGGCACAGTGAAAAATGTATCTAGCATGAAGTCCAGTAGCTGCAGACCATGGTAGTTACCACAGTTTTAGTGGAGAAAAATGCAACAGTCTCCATAGATCCAAAAAACATAGCTATGGGACGATGGGAAGCTAGTGGAAGCTAGCTGTAAGTCATGGCCAAAAATTGCTTTCCTCTCTGTTGCGATCACGTAGACATTCTCCCTCCAAAGGTTGAATAGAAATAGATGCTAAACCCAGTTAACAGAATGTGTAGCTAAAGCATCTGCTAACCTACAACCACTGGCATCAAACACTGAAGGAACGCTCACCTTAAAGTCAATGAAAGCTGCTATACAGTCTGCATTGAATCGTGTCCTTTGGCAGCATCCAAGCTCAAGAAAGACCAAGTTTTGATTCTTGATAGATGACACATGCTTTCATTCTATCCTGTGAATTGAAATAAAAAGGAAAATACAGTTACTTTTGGTTGGTTTCTGGTGTAGGAAGTACAAGATCACACTGGCACAATAGAGGGCAGCATTGTCTAGTGGTCAAGAACGGTCGGCACGTTTCTTTCGAGCCTTCTTCATCTTCACCCGCTTATCCAGTATTGGGTCGCGGGGGCAGCAGCTCCAGCAGGGGACCCCAAACTTCCCTTTCCCGAGCCAGCTCTGACTGGGGGATCCCAAAGGTGTTCCCAGGCCAGTGTCGAAATATAATCTCTCCACCTAGTCCTGGGCCTAACCCGAGGTCTCCTCCCAGCTGGACGTGCCTGGAACACCTCCCTTGGGAGACGTCCTGGGGGCATCAACCAGATGCCCAAACCACCTCAACTGGCTCCTTTCGACGCAAAGGAGCAGCGGCTCAACTCCGAGTTCCTCACGGATGGCTGAGCTTCTCACCCTATCCCTAAGGGAGAAGCCAGCCACCCTTCTGAGAAAACCCATTTCAGCCGCTTGTACTTGCGATCTTGTTCTTTCGGTCATGACCCAGTCTTTCGAGCCAACAAGGTAAAATAAAAAATAAAACGGATAATAATTATTTATAATAATTATTATGTGGCTAACAAGATCAAGGAGATGAGAGATAACTACACAGCAGTTGTTATTACCACTTTGCTCAGGTATGAAAACCATCACGTGCTCAGGACAAGGCTGAGGATGCACCTCCAACCACAAGGTGTCAACGTCGAAACTCTTTGCACCTCCAGTGAGACATACGCAGATATTTAGATCTGGAGAAACACTGGTGACTGATGTGGCGTGAACATGATCCAGGCAGATCTCAGTCGCGTCCTCCCTCCCTCTCTGTCTCACCTTGCAGTCACACATTATCATCATAGTGTGAGGTTCACTACACCAGCTTGAGCAATTTGGAGCAAGGAATGCTATTGAATGCTCCTTTAAAAAATAGAAGGTGCATACTCTGTCATTCTGACTTCTATAGACAAAGGACAGGTACTACAAATTACATGGAATACCATTGAACCACTTGACCTCCCCTCAATATCAACTCTGAAAAGAAAACCATAACGAGACATTGCACATAATGGTAATGATTCGTGCTAATATGTCAGCACTATGTTAATTGAGTTTTTATACTAATTCTAGAAACCTATGGGATTTTCTTTAAATCTCTCTCTTCTCTCTGTTCTAAGGTAAACTATCGTATTACTGGAGTTAATCTGCTCCAAATCACTGTAGGATTAAAACTCTAAAGCATTTACATCATTATTTGAATTACTACAAAGGCTTATTACAGCGTAGCCTTAATTAGAATTAAACAATTAAACTAGGCTACGGTCCTTCTCACACAGGACACCGATAATAATGTGACATATTTTCGATACCTGGAGATCTACAGGCTGGAATGCCAGTGCATAACAACTCTGGGGGTAAAGGAATCATCTTAACCTGAGAACAGCCAGTCACGTCAGTGGCCTTCTTAGATGTCTGATGAGGAACGTTAAACCCAGCTCACTATAGGTTAATTTTTGGATGATACGTTGTATATACAGGACCGCTGAATGACTGAGCTACGTTGGATTTTTTCATTCAGATTCACCAAATAGAGCTGTACATTATCAACCTAAAAACTGTGAGTCCCGGGGGAGGTATAGTTTGGGCTGTGATACGTGCTTTCCGGCAGGACGTCAAGCTACTCCGTCCCAGCCTGGGTAGAGTAATCTGTGTGACTCACTACATGACATTGTTCTTATATTAGAGGACTAGTCCATGCAGGTTTCGCTGTTTCACAACTCACTGTGTCACTCCCATTGTGTTTCAATCATTAAAAGCTCCTTCTCGTCTGGCATGTGATCACTTTATCAGCTGTGCATCAGCCCTGTTTCATTCTAACTCTCCACAACTTTCACACATCTCTATCACCCCCTCTCTCATTTCCTAAAAAGTAGCACAATGCTTGATATAATAAGTAATTTGTAGTGTAGAATGAAATAATCACAAGGGGAAAATAATATTAATTGTGCTGTAACTCACTCAGATCTCTCTGTCTCTACTGATCTATCCTCTAGCTTCACAGGAACAAGCACCTGTTCAGTCCTTAGATGGGGTACTGAGAAGAGAAACCCCTGTGCTCCTCAGGTGGCCTCCATGTCCAAATCAAAGGACGCCACGGCTCCCTTTCATGTCTCCTCTACTTCATTCCCTTTGATGGGAGAACATTGCTTTTCCTACTCCAATAGAGTGATAAATCAATTAGGAAAATTGATCGCCACTTTCACAGCCAGTGATCTGATGCTGTTTCAGAGTACAGCCTACAGTTTAAACTGGCCACATTTCTTGACTAATATGACTAATAGCCCATTGTTATGTATTATTAATTTAAAATCAACTCTGATCTATTGATCAACCAACTTTTCCTTGGCTGTGGGTAGTGTGGGGTTGCTGTGGTGCCCCTCTCTGATTCAGGACCACCAGAGGTCTGTTGGGGAACTGGGGAGCTCAAAGGGGAGTGCCATGGAGCCATGTTGCTCACTAGGGTCAATTCAGTAATGTATGCGTTTATTACCATAAGTCCCTCCAAATAAGTCTGCTAAATTACTTAAATGTAAAAATAAGTGACTCGTAAATTTGAAGGGAGAACCCAAGCTGCGTCAAAACAAACATAAGTCTCTAAAAAAGAAAGACTATCTGCTGCTAAGCCAAAACCTAATGGGTATCAACATAAACATATAATAACATTTAGAGGAAAGTCTTTAATGCAAGACAGGTCTTTGGGTGCTTAAAATAATACACTAATTAACTCAGACTAATGAAATAATGACTAACTTCCCCTATTTAGCACAAAGACTTCGAATGTGTCGTGTGAGATAAAAAGACATCAAAACACAGTCCTAAAGAGACCTAATGAAATTAGGAAATATCTGTACAGAATAAGTACAGCAGATTGATTCTAATGCTGGCATTTGCTTATAAAATATTAATTAGATTGTGAATTGGATTAATAGTCTTGAGAAACCAATGTTTCATTTTCCAAAGCTCTTTAATAATGTTCAGACATATCAACTCTATGAATGTTGAACTAGTTTGCACAGATGATAGGCCTAAAACACACAGTACATTAAACGTTATATTATATATTTACAATAATCTCAGTATAAAAAGTGACTGCTCTATAAAACCAACTACCAACATTGAATTTTGGTAAGTCCACATCCCACACCTCAGGGCCTTCCTCCGAGGACTAAGGTATTAGTGGGTAGAAGGATCTGAAACAGTAATCCAGGCAGCAGGTAGACTAGTGGCAGGTGTCTTAGCAATTAGGAGCTTTGGATAAAAACTACGGGTTCGCTAGATTCAAATGAAGAGTTGAACAAGGTCAACAAATCAAATGTGTTGTTTTGCCCTTGAGCAAGGCATAGTTACACATTTAATGGCCCCATGGGACCCAATGAGCCAGCACTCTACATATTTCCAACCGAGCTGAAGTACAATCTTTGGTTGGACCTTGCATGATAATTGACAACTAAACTAATGGAGTTCTTATTATTTAGCCCTGAGAAAGGTATTCTCCTTGTATTGTCTTAATAAAAAAAAGCCACTTCCATAGCAAATTCTATTTGTCGTTTCATTTCCCAGGAGCTGTTTTACACCAAAACACCTGCAGCTCGTAGTTCTATATTCAGCTAACACATTATAATGAGCAAAGCCATTCATTTACAGAATCCCTTTCTTGGAAGAGATATACTGGTGCATTGAGTTTTTCAGTTAAAGAGATCATGGGCTTGTATTGTGGGCTGTTGAGTTGTATGATATAACACATTAATACTTTGATAATGGTCATTTGGTCAGAAAATAAAACTGAAGGTCAAAATGACAGATGGAAGCTTGAATTTCATTTCTGTCCTCAACAGTATATCACACATACTGAGGATAGCCTGCTGACTCCAAGTATAACAACAAATGACATTTGGAAATGTAAAACTGAATATAGGTTGGATGTTTATGTTGTGTATGGTGTGGCAGCCAATTATATTCATTATGAACCTGACTTCTTCCCATGGGGAAATCATAGGATGACCCCGAACAACCCACATGATGTTCCCTGACCAATCAAAGCATAGGATTCTTCTCAACAGGAGGTTACCTCTCTGCACAAAGGATCCCCAAATATTCACACCTTTTTGTGTTTTTCTAGAAATGAATGTTTTAAATAAAATTATATAAAAATCTAAAATAACATCTGCAATGTTTAAAGTTTTTTAGTATATTGGGCAAAATGACAAGCAGCACAATGAGATAGTGCTTATACTGTCCTTAATTACAGAGTGGAGAGTGGGCAGACATGGGTGTAGGTATTCTCCTCTGACAGTAGAGGAGGAAAATCCTCTGGATGAATTAGTTATGACCACATCCACATGTGGGACAGACAAGATATGAAATATTAACATTGCATCAGACAAAGTACCAGAGTTTAGCCTTGGCAACCACAAAATGAACTTGCTGCATTCAAACTAGCAAATCTACGGAAGCATTCGCAACAGAAACACAAGCAGAGTTTTTTTTTTTTTTTTTGGACTAGGTGATCACGTAATCATGATGCATAAAACCTGCACGTCATCAGATTGTCTCCACTTTTAAAACAATCATTGACCTTAATTAATGAAAGACACCCGGCATTCATGCACAGAACTCCAACTGTATCACTCATGCAGACCATTGTCCAAAAACACACCCACATATTAACACAAGCTGAGAAAATAGTATTCCACTTCCAACCTAACAATCTAAAAACGTATTGTTCTATCATTTTTAACAGAACAGTCACCCTGTACCCTTGTTCTTTTTATAAACATTTTCACATCTGTAATTTAGAAGACAATAAATCTTACTGTATTTCTCCAGAAATATGACTAGGAAACAGGAATCCCCTTTCCAAAGGTACAGTAGCTCTCCTCTAGACATGCTGAATTTGCTCTGAGCCAGCACGAAAATCCAGCCCATCTAAAATTTAACCATGGTAACCAACACCTTACAAAACGTATAGAGAGAGAGAGGCAAAGAGAGAGAGAGAGAGAGAGAGAGAGTGGGGGAGAGAGAGGCAGAGAAAGAGAGAGTGGGGGAGAGAGAGGCAGAGAAAGAGAGAGAGTGGGGGAGAGAGAGCCAGAGAGTGGGGGGTGCGACAGCAGAACCCACAGGGAGCTGAAGTCAATCTATTGCCATGGCAGCCAGCATTACAGCGACAAGAAGCTTTTCGCCGCACAGACCGATTCATTCAGCAGTTCACTGGACACCAAGCCAGGTTTCTACTGTGTTCCTCTACCCAGCTGTCTCTCTCCCTTCCATTCTCTTTAAAACCTCGTCCTTGGAGGTGCGCCAGAGGAATTACCTTGAGCAATAGAGGACAAGGTCCTGCGGTGGTCCGTACCAGTAGCTCCCAGTCAGGCGGTGACAGAGGAACAGAAGCTCCGCAGGGGTCCCCAGAGATGCCCAGGGCTGCGGCTGAACTCAACCCGTGCGTGGCTCCCAGACCGAGCTACTACCACTACTGTGAGCAGCCTCGGCAGCAGCCGAATAGAAAGGGGAGGGGAACACATCCAGAGCAGGAGAAGGGATCGCTCTGTCAGTGGCAGCCGCATTACATCATAGGCTGTTCCTGTGGACGGGAGGGAGAGGGGAGAGGTACTGCCCCCCCCCAAACAGCAGTGCTCCCTGTCACTGGTGGCCTCTTCAGCACACACGCACCACAGGGAACGCACCGTTAATTGCCTGAGGTCATTGACTCCCGGTGCCCTAATGTTACCAATACCAATTATCGGAGTGTTTCTTTAGGGTGCGTTCCGTGTGTGTCTGCTTTTACGGGCGAACAGGTGTTTGCGTTGTGTGCGCTGGTGGTATTCCGTTGTGCTTGTGTGTTTGTGTGCATGCTTAGGTGCCAGCAGGTTGATATTCAGTGCAGGTTGATACTCCACTGGTACAGAAAGGTGCTTTTACATTCCTTACAGGAATGCCTTTCAAAGTGGAAAGGTGCATTTGCTGCTAGTAGACCTCGGCTCAAGCTGATGATTTCCAAAATATTTTGAGGACTGCCCTCATCTTGCAACATGTCTCAATGACAGGGCCTTGTAAGGTAACAATATACTTCTCCAAATATACTGAAGAATTTCAGAGCCGATACATTTTGTAGTATATTGTAGAAAGAGCGCACTCTCCAGAATCTACAGAACCTAAGCCACCAGAATTCTATCCAGTTTAAAGGGCTGGATGCAGATTGCATGTTATGTATGAGTCACGTGGCTGCATCGCATCCTGGAACAAATGTTGTTCATCTCTACATTTTCTTTAAAGATGGCAGACAAGGTTGCTTGTATTCAATCAGATATGGATTTTTATTTGCTATTTGGAGTTAACACATCCCTGGAATCAGTATAAGGACAATGAAGTCACATTCAAAGGAGGTATGAGGAGAACTTGAAATGTAGGCGACAATGCAAAGCTGATGGGCACAACACAGCATGTGAAAACACTGCCTTGCCATAAGAAAAACACACATTTCTATACACTGAGAAAAAATGCAGAGATATGACAAAATTATATGCTGTGGCATTATTCTGCATGTTGCAGTTTTAATATGTTAACAAGCAACACATCACTTGTTAAGACTCATGTTGACTACAAAGCCCACACTACAATCCATCCATCCATCATCTTCCGCTTATCCGGGGCCGGGTCGCGGGGGCAGCAGTCTAAGCAGGGATGCCCAGACTTCCCTCTCCACAGACACTTCCTCCACCTCTTCCGGGGGGACACCGAGGTGTTCCCAGGCCAGCCGGGAGACATAGTCCCTCCAGCGTGTCCTAGGTCTTCCCCGGAGTCTCCTCCCGGTGGGACGGGACTGGAACACCTTCCCAGGAAGGCGTTCCGGAGGCATCCGAAACAGATGCCCAAGCCACCTCAGCTGACCCCTCTCGATGTGGAGGAGCAGCGGCTCTACTCTGAGCTCCTCCCGGGTGACCGAGCTTCTCACCCTATCTCTAAGGGATCGCCCAGCCACCCTGCGGAGAAAGCTCATTTCGGCCGCCTGTACCCGGGATCTTGTCCTTTCGGTCATGACCCAAACTACAATGATCTCTCGTTTTTTACCTGAGAGGCTTGGTACCTAGAGAACATCTATACAATAATACCAAAGTTATTATCAGCATGATTTTTTTATGTGACTGAGATAGCAAGCTAGTAATTGAAAAGCCTGCATTGCAACCACTTTTGATAGTACAGACAACCAGTCTTTTTACATAGTAACTATACAAAAATAACTAACTCGTTCTCAACTGTCCCTCTTTCAAGCTGAACAATACCATTTACCTGTGACTGCCTTCAGGAAGTATTCTGGATGCCCCTTGAGCCCTATCGTTTTAATAGAAGACATGCTTTCCCCAACTTCATAAAAGTTTCATAATTTTGAATCAAATGGATATTTTCAAAATCAGCAAATAATTCACAGCATGGTCAAATTCACTGGATTTAGGTTTCGTATAAAATTGGTGTTATTAATTGGCTCTGGGATCCAATCCAGCAACCTTTGGTTTAGGTCAGATGTTCTCATCACTAGACTACCTGCTGCTCATATGTTGTTCATGTAGTGGTTGTAATGCAACATTGACTGGACTTCGTTACAGGGATAACTGCAGTTGTATTCAGTTCATAGATATATCTGCTTAGATTTAACTTCAAAGTTACTTTTCCTTCAGAAGGCTAACAAGGGACATTTCTGTAGAAAGCTTTACCAGGGCCAAGCCAGCAAACACATGGATTGTAGCTGAAAAACAAGGACCTTAAACAAAGAACATGGATCAAGTCAATAGTGAATACATATTAAAATAATCTTCAAGGGCCTGTGTCAAGATTCAAAATACATTTCAAATATTCTTGAATGGTTTGTATATGACACGCGGAAAGTGTTAACATACTGTACGTCTCTGAAAATCCTAATATTAAGAAACAATTCCAGGGAGACTAAACCAAAGCATGTATTCCTGTCATACTTGTTCTGTTCAGACTGTTTAAAGGATAAGGATGCCAGTGTACTGTTTTGAAAATTGTGTGAACTATGCCTTTGACAAAATGTACATACCATAACGATATTAAGTATTTTCATCACTAGACCCATGATAAGATTTGACAATGGCAGAGAGAACAGTTCATTCTACGGGGAGCTGGGTGAGATTCTTTGCATATAACATGCCTCTGTTTGAGAGTAGGTGAGAATCAAGCGTGATTGAGGCAGAGGAGCAAGTAGCATACTGCTATTATTCAGCATTGTGTAGCGAAATATAATAGATTTTTGTTACCTCATCTTGCCTATGGAGAGTGTGGATACTGGTAACAGGCCGATGAAGCAGCTAAAGACACATATCCCTCAATACATGGTACATACCACTGTAAATGCCATATACATGCAAGTAAGAGTCTTCTGTAAAATAAGACACGTTTCCCTTTTGTTTACGCAAACGATAAAATGGCTAAAACAGTCTGTCACAAAGGCAGAAATGATGGTGGTCCTTCCTACTGTAGTACTCAGCTGTTCATCCCCCCACCAACAGACCCGCCACATGTCCTAAAACTGTTCAACTATGTAGCCTTATCCTATATGTTTTAATTTAGAAATGGTTCACCCGATATGGATGTATATTACCTTCACTTAAAGTTGACAGTCTGCACTTTAACCCTATGGTTAAATGTAACATTGCAAATGTAAAATGCAAGGAATATATGTCCAAACCCAATTTAATTTAAGTGTATATAATTTTTTACATATACTATCGGTCAAAGGTTTTAAAACACCTTTTCAGGTTTTATTGAAATTCACGTCTTAATGCAATAATGTCTTTAAGCACTCTGAAATTAAAGCATAGAATAAATAAACAATGGGAGACAAAAATGAATTATGGAATCGCTTGGTTTAACAAAATGCAATCTACAAACCCGATTCCAAAAAAGTTGGGACACTGTAAAAATTGTGAGTAAAAAAGGAATAGAATCATTTACAAATCTCATAAACTTATATTTAATTTACAATAGAATATAGATAACATATCGAATGTGGAAAGTGAGACATTTTGTAATGTCATGCCAAATATTGGCTCATTTTGGATTTCATGAGAGCTACACATTCCAAAAAAGTTGGGACAGGTAGCAATAAGAGGCCGGGAAAGTTAAATGTACAGATAAGAAACAGCTGGAGGACCAATTTGCTACTTATTATGTCAATTGGCAACATGATTGGGTATAAAAAGAGCCTCTCAGAGTGGCAGTGTCTCTCAGAAGTCAAGATGGGCAGAGGATCACCAATTCCCCCAATGCTGCGGCGAAAAATAATGGAGCAATATCAGAAAGGAGTTTCTCATAGAAAAATTGCAAAGATTTTGAAGTTATCATCATCTACAGTGCATAATATCATCCAAAGATTCAGAGAATCTGGAACAATCTCTGTGCGTAAGGGTCAAGGCCGGAAAACCATACTGGATGCCATGATCTTCGGGCCCTCAGACGGCACTGCATCACATACAGGAGTGATACTGTAATGGAAATCACAACATGGGCTCAGGAATACTTCCAGAAAACATTGTCGGTGAACACAATCCACCGTGCCATTCGCCGTTGCCGGCTAAAACTCTATAGGTCAAAAAAGAAGCTGTATCTAAACAGGATCCAGAAGCACAGGCGTTTTCTCTGGGCCAAGGATCATTTAAAATGGACTGTGGCAAAATGGAAAAGTGTTCTGTGGTCAGACAATTCAAAATTTGAAGTTAATTTTGGAAAACTGGGATGCCATGTCATCTGGACTAAAGAGGACAAGGACAACCCAAATTGTTATCAGTGCCCAGTTCAGAAGCCTGCATCTCTGATGGTATGGGGTTGCATGAGTGTGTGTAGCATGGGCAGCCTACACATCTGGAAAGGCACCATCAATGCTGACAGTTATATCCAAGTTCTAGAACAACATATGCTCCCATCCAGATGTCGTCTCTTTCAGGGAAGACCTTTTCCAACATGATAATGCCAGACCACATACTGCATCAATCACAATGTCATGGCTGCATAGAAAAAGGATCTGGCCAGCCTCCAGTCCAGATCTTTCACCCATAGAAAACATTTGGCGTATCATAAAGAGTAAGGTGCGACAAAGAAGACCTAAGACAGTTGAGCAACTAGAAGCCTGTATTAGACAAGAATGGGACAACATTCCTATTCATAAACTTGAGCAAGTTGTCTCCTCAGTCCCCAGACATTTGCAGTCTGTTATAAAAAGAAGAGGGGATGCCACACAGTGATAAACATGGCCTTGTCCCAACTTTTGTGAGATGTGTTGATGCCATGAAATTTAAAACAAACTTATTTTTTCCTTAAAGTGATACATTTTCTCAGTTTAAACATTTGATATGTCATCTATGTTGTATTCTGAATAAAATATAGAAATTTTAAACTTCCACATCATTGCATTCTGTTTTTATTCATTGTACAGTGTCCCATAGTTTTTGAATCAGGTTTGTACATTTTTGACTCATCAAAGTAGCCACCTTTTCAAAGTAGCCGAATTCACTCGTGGCTTTCTTACTTCAATGGATATCAAACATTGTTCGTAAAATTTATTCAACAACAAGTTTCCACAAATGTGTTACCCTTCTGCCCAGTGTATCCCAAACCAACTTGATGCGGTTTAAGTCTGGTAGACTGCGCTGGCCATTCCATGATTTTCAGCCTACCGTCTTGTAATTTTCTTCTAAGATAGCTCTGATATAGCCTGATGGTATGTTTTGGGTCATTGTCTTGCACACCCTGACCAACTACGCTTACACCAGAGGTATTGCATGTCGCTTCAAAATACTGTGGTAGCCGTTTTGGCTCAGGGTGCCACTCTGGGCAAGTTGTCGACTCTGGATTCATCAAAAGAGCCCCAGACCATCACGCTACCTCCTCCATGTTTGACAGTTGGTGACACACACTAAGGAAAAAATTGGTCACATACTCAAAGGCGTACAAAAAACATGCGTGATGAATTGGTCCATAAGACCTTTTTCTATTCTTCAGCAGTCCACTGGCAGTGCTTCATGGCCCAGGCCATCCTCATATTAATTGTTTAATCTTAGCAATTACTTTCTTAGTGCCACTTGACCTGTCAAACCTACAGCTCGAATTCTTCTCTTCACAGTTGAAACTGAAACTTGCTTACTTTGACCAGTGTTATCCTGTGCTTTAATCTGTTGTCCTGTATCTAAGTGGCTTTTGATGGTGTAGGAAACTGTACTCACAGACACCTTGGCTTTTTTTGCAATTTCTCTAAAGGAAAGACCTATACTTTCAATGGTTAAAATGGTCTGTCTGTTTTCCTTTGTTAATTGCCTTTTTCTTGCCATTATGATTGCAATAAATATTATTTCCTACAGTACAATAATGTCCAAATAATGTCCAAATAAAGCTGTTCCAACACAGCTTTTATATAGACAGAGGGTTTGTACTGTAAGTAATCAACAAAAGTCGGGACATCTTTAGGAATTGTTAGCATCAACTTTCAAGGCTAAATGTACTTAAATTGCTGTAGAACAGCTGTAAGTTAACTTGTTTCCTGAAAAGGGCTTATTTTTATAACTGTACATATTTTTCTGTTTTTGGTAACCTTTAACCTTTGTTTAACTTCCAGCAGTTAACTGCTCACTTTTGTGCCATTTCAGGTCATTGATTGGACTGGACTTGTGCTGCTTGAATTTCAATAAAACATAAGAAATGGGGCTGTTCTAAAACTTTGACTGAAACTGTATATATTTTCTAACACTGAACCCTAACTGACCCTTAACTAAATTACCCTTAACCTATATTTTCCCTAACCCTAAATCTTGACACTTACAATACCCACTAATGCTTGTTGTTTTAATATCCTTGTCTGGATTTTTGGTCCCCACAAGTAAAATCTGAGCACATACAGACAGACACACACAAACTACTGGCATCCTGTCCCCACACCCAGCCTGTTAGATGAGCCAGTCAGCAGGTGTGTTCAAGAGGTCCTGAATGAGCACACTGAGTCCAACAGCAAAAATAATCTGCCTTCTCCCAAGCTGAATCCATATGCACTCCACAGCTCCTCAGACACCCAGCTATTACCTATAAATTAAGGGAAGCATTGACACCTTTGATTTTTATCCATATAGATCCATAAACAGAACTAAAACAAGCCATATTGGCTGACGATTTAGAATGAAGACCACGAACAGAAATGGGGACCTAGTGTGAACAATCCAACCCTGTACCCCTCTCACTGCCCCCGCCTCACTCATCTTCAAACAGAGACAAATGGTATGCCTCCCGACTGTGTCATCATGTTATTGGGCACTCTGTTTACACAGCTAGCATTCCAAGTTAAGACCTGTCCAGTAGGAAACATTATTTTCCTTGCAGCCACACTGCCTGCAGTGTGCAGTTTCCTATAAGATTACTCATACAGTAATTAGTGTCCCCATCTGGCCAATTGTTGTTGATAGATAACCGATAGCAGAGCTACCTTCACATTTTGTGCCTTTCCCAGCATTGTAGCACTGCCTAAAAACAAATACTACTGCTCAACATCAATAAACACAGGCTGTTTAAACTTAGTGAACCCTAGAGACAATTCTATGAGACAGATGTCCTGTGTTAGATTTAATGACATGTTTTCAGTACAGCCTGTCACATCCTGGAAAACAGGTCAGAGGCATAAGGATGTCCGGGGGACCTTGGTGATACGCCCTTTGGATTTCGTGTACGTCCTAAAGACTACCTTTCATATTCAGGGGTGTCTTTGCAGAAAGACTAAGGTGAATTGGGTGAAATGCAGTGCTGGTGACATGAAAACCAAGCTCACTTTTCAGAGTGTGTGTCAATAATTAAGGGCTACTTGAATAATATTGAAGCTGAACTTCCACTGATTACCACAACTAACAGAGATTTCCCATTATACACATACAGGTATTGATTTCAAATAAAATAATTTACTTAACTGTAGCTTTCTGAAAAAGCTAAATACTGTAGGTCCAGCACTGCATCATGCAGTTGTGACTTTCACTTCCCAACAATATAGCACATCTCTACAGTAATACATCCAAACAGAATGAGAAAATAAAGAACCATTGTGTGTGCAGTGTAAAACTTAATTAGCATGACTGACAAGGGAGCAAATCAATCAAACCTCTATTCTTTAATCCGGCAAGTCATTTGTAATATTCTGTCTCTTTTACAAGGCAAAGAATGACATTCCCAACATGCTAGATACAGTTCGTTGTGTGGAATGTAAAACAGAAGAGACTTGGCAAGGGACAGACAGACTGCATGATGTCCACTGTGTGTCTGTGTGACAATATTGAAGAGAACATGGCCTGGGGAAGGCCAGAATGTAAGCAACAATCCAGATGGAGATGACCCTGCCACCAAAATGGTTGAAGACTTACAACCGCAGGGGACAGCAGTAGTGAAATAGTATTTCTCAACACACAGCTTTCTCTTTTCCTTCCAAAAAAAAATTCATTTTTCCAAAGAATTGAGTGGCTACAAAGTTGCATAAAGATTCAAGTATGCAGCTAAGGAAAACAATGACACTATACAAGTTGAGGGCATGACCTGACAAGGCATCCAAACAGAGGAAGATTATACAATTTTTATAAAAGCCATCTTACTAATAAAGTAGGATATGAATACAATTTGAGTGAAGTACAATTGTGGAATGTTAATCAAACAGAAAACAATTGTGGATGGTGTAGCCAAAAAAATTAAGAATCATGCAAATTGGAATTTTTATTGAAGAACGTTGTAATATAAATAGCATCATGAAACCATGGAGAATGAAACACCAGTGGAGATGCTATTAGATCATTATAGGAGCTATGTCATAATCCCTTAAAGTTCCAGAATGAGAGGCGTTTTGAGAAGGGAGAAATACAAACCAGTCTATTTTGAAGAAATGTCAGTAGAGATGCTTTCCCTGATGTTTCTAAGGAAAATATAAGTAACAGGTTTTGCATCAAACAGTCTGCAACTGGTAAATTAAACAATGTCATAAATTATGTATACTTCCAACAAGTTCCATAAAAATATATGTAAAAATAAAATGAATACAGAATTAGTGTTTTTTTTAGAAAGCTCTTGCTAATTAGCTGTGCAAATATACTGTATATTACAGATTTCAGTAATCCCTTTTTTGAAAAACAACAGGAAAGGCCTACCTTCTTTTGGCTCCTAATAAGCTTGTGTACATCACAGAAAATACATTCTATGGAAGTTATTGTATCCCAAATGGTTTGGTCAAGTTGGTTCTCAGAAATTCCTATATAAAAAGCTATCTTGTAGGTTGCTGTCATATGCTCACGTTGTTTAACAAATTGTTTTACAAACAATTTAGTGAAGATTGTCTTCTGAAATTTCTCCCTTTCATAAAACACAGAGATTTGCCTACTCTTGAGTGCAATGCGCTTGATACAGGCTTCTGTAATGTGTCAGTCATAGTGAAAAGAACAAGAAGCTTCTATCATCAGCACTGGAAAGAGCTACAGTGCTGCTTGAATGGTTTGGAACATTACAGGGATGGTCATAATTTTTTTATAAAATATACAAATAAACTCTTGTTTATTGTAGTTAGGTTTGGACCTAAATGTTGTAGTTCCAGTATAGTTTTGTGTAACAGAAATCTATCATGTCTTTTTTTTGTTTAGGAAATTTTAAAAAATTGGCCTTGTCCCTTGCATACGGAATTCTCAGAATCTTTTAATGATACTATGTACGTAGATGATAAGATCTCAAATTTTACATTGAGAAAAATGCAGTCTTTCACAGAGTGTTGAACCCCTCTGCATCTTCACTTCTGACAGATCCATCCTCTCTGGAATGATCTTTGAATACCCAATCATGTTACTGACCTGTTGCCAATTGACAGAATTAGTTGAGTGATATTCCAGCAGGTTTAGTTTGTTAGCATTACACAACTTTTCCAGTCTTTTGTTGCCTCTGTCCCAACATTTTTGAAATGTGTTGCTGGCACCAAATAAAAGTGGGCATATATTTTTCAAGATCTAATAAAATGTCTCAGTTTCAACATTTGATATGTTCTATTTCCTATTGAATATAGGGTATAAATGATTTGCACATCATTGCATTCTGTTTTTATTGACATTTTATGCAGCATACCAACTTTTTTGAAAACAGGTTTGTACATCAAACTATTTTGTCATCTTACTTCTGATGAGAAATGCTCCAGGGATGTAACACTTCCTTTGATGTAGTCTGAGCGAACCCACATGCAGTGTGAGCTGACCATGTGCTGCTGTCAGTAAGAGACAGAGGCACAGCAGGTGCAGAATTGTCAGGCCTTGGAACGCTTTCCGTAGTTCCTGGCAAAATCTGAGGATTAAACCATCAAGCCCCACCCCTGGCATCATGTCTGAATGCCCCATTGGTCCCCAGCCCTGTACCCCCTATTAGGGAGAAATGTGCTCTTTTGGGGTTGGGGACGATTGTTTCACCCCTGTATCCTTAGAGCACATATATTCTCTGTAAGACTGTGGGACAGCTACTGTAAAAGAGCTTTTAAATGTATGATATTCTTCTGGCAAAGCTTCTGAAACAACCAATGTGATATGGTCAATCAAAATTGTGTTAAAATTGTGTTACTGAACTACAGATATATATACAGTAAGCAACTTATGCATATCTCCCACTCTCTCTCTCGCTCCATCTTTTTAATATCTAAAATGTCCCATGATGCAAAGCTCAGAATGGCTTGCAATGTACTTGAACAAGGCTTGCTTATCATTGTACTGAATGTGTTCTCATTTTCAGAGAGATAATAATTCATTGATTACATCCCCTTAAACATACAATATGCATAACAATTCACTTTTACAATCTGGCAAGAATAAAAGCCATTCATCTCAATCAAACTGCCACACCAAAGCTTTCACTATATTCCCAGGCACCCTGAAGTCATATAAATCGTTTTTTCCAGATACCTGCAGAATACTTTGCACTATATCAATGTCTTCGCTTGAAAGTCACACACACACAGCGCCTTTGGAAAGTATTCAAACCCCTTCACCGTCTCCACATTTTGTTGTGATTTTGAATTAATTTATAGTTGAGTGCACGTTTTTCCATTAATCTACAAACAATGCTACAAAAATGACAAAATGTTTTTTTTTTTTTTAATGTTCAGATCTACTCACAGATTTTAAAAGGGGTTCACATCCAGGCTTTGGGTATGGCCAATGAAGGAGATAATCAGAATGTTTCCGATGCCACTCCAGCGTTGTATTGGTCGTATGATCTTGATCATTGTTGTGCTGAAAGATTCATATTCTTGATTAGGTTTTCATCAAGAACAACAATTTTGCTCTGATCACCCTTCCCTGAATCCTGTCCAGTCTCCCGTCCTTGCTGTTGAGGAGCATCCCCATAGCATGTTGCTCTCACCACCATGCTTCACCTAAGAGTTGGTATAAGATTGGTGATGAGTGGTACATCATTTTGCCTTTTTTTTTTATAGAAGTGTGAACTTCTATAGACAAGTGTGTGCCTTTTAAATAAGTGGAGAAGGCAAGAGGAATGCACAACTGTGCCATTACACCATAAATGACACGTTCACTGTGCTGTTTGACATACTTGATCCATTCAATCAGCAAACAACATGACTGTGATTGAAAAACCGAAGGTAAAAGACCAAAATAGCAGTAGCCCACACCATGCAATGCTGTGTTGCTTCAGGGGGTTACTCCTGTTACACTACTAGTACCTGTCCAGCTCTCATACCTACTCTCTCTGCAGTGTCCTGTTCCCTGTTGCCTAGGCAACACAGCAGTTATGTTCTCCTCTCCATTCACACAGCACTCTCGTCCCCCTAAGAAACATTCTAGTTGTCAGCACACTGACAGAACAAAAAAGACCCATCCACATGGCAATTTGAGAAACGCTGACAGTTTCACTACAACAAGGGGAAAAGCCCCTTTACACTGTGGGATATTTTTAGCTGTGATGTGTTAAAGAAGTATTTGCCCTCCTTTTCTCTTGATTTCCAATTTGTACTAAGCTAAAATATGGAATTGTTTTAAGATAGTCATAACAAGGATCATTCAGCATTTACATTTTTCTGTGTTTTTATTAAACACCCAGAAGGGCAGAAACAGGGCGTTCTCCACAAAATGTGATAATTAGTAGCTTAAATGGTTGAGGAATTACAGATATCTTGACTTCTGTCTTTTTTTAAACCTTTTACTATGATTAAACAGAGCAATTTGATGATATGACACTGTCTCACTGGAGAGACATTTGACTAGAGAGATATATTATGATCAACCCAAAGCAGTTTATTCCCATGTCTCAAGGAAAGGGAGGTGGAACAGATGTTTTACTATGCTGTTTTTCCAGCATGCTGCTGTTGCTGTTTCTTTATCTATTGAATACGGTATGTAACAGTTGTCCCTATTCTCTTATCTCTTCATTGGACAGCTGCTGAAATGTACTGTTCTAATGATAACCAGGTCAAACAGAGGAACACTGTTACAGTGGTGAAAACCCCTTCTAAACATTACATTAAGTTCCTACAGCTCTCTATACCAAATGATTGATCACAAGAGTTACTGTATCTTCCAAATTACAGACCGGCGGCCTATGTGTACTGGTTCACATTTTGTGATTATAGCTGTGTGAGCTCATCGGTAGAGAGCATGAATGATGTATAATCATGCATCATTTTAAATACCACTATAGATTCCACAATAACAAAAATGAAGGCTGTGTTTCTACGGGTTGCCCATAAATCTGAAGGAGCTGAGTGAATACTATTTTATGTATTTTGTGCAGGGCTTTCATTGCTCCGTTTTAGATATACTGTCTGGCTACAGCCTCCATACTGATGAGAATGTGGAATTAAGAGTAGTCAGAGTTTTTCTTGACATCAGGGCGGTGGGGAGTGCTACTCTATTCTGATGGCGTACTTCTCCATCTCTCGCCAGATTATGGGCCAACAATATTAGATGAGTGCAGCTGTTCCCCCGGCTAGATTAAACATTTTCATTTAGCATTCCAAGCCTGTCCTCGTTGTACACTTCTCCACTGACACCTCCCAAACCACACATTATTTCGGTTTCCCCCTCCAGCCCCAGAAAGGAGGACCGTTTGAGCAGTGGTAATTTGAGGGCTGGAGTTAAAGAGCAGGTACAGTGGGCATGTCAGGGTGCGCAGGGGCCGTGCACACATCACCAGCCTGCTCATCACGCCTGTCTGACTGCTGCCCGTCTAATGACAGAGGCTGCACTTTCAATAAAGCAACACATCAGACCCCTGCTTGTGACCTAGTGCAGGAGAGTGCTCATCACACTGGGTTACACTCTATGTGATTAGGGCAAAAAAGATGTTACAGAGTGAGCCACTATGTCTGTCTGTCAGACCATCCATCTGTCTTTCTGTTGGTCGTCCTGTCACTTCTCTCTGTCTACCTAACTACCTGTCTATCTGCCTGAGTAATTGCTGGTCTCTACCTGCCTAGCTGCCGCTTTTCTGCCTGCCCGCCTGTCTCTCTGCCCATCCGTCCCTTGGAGAACAGAGAGCAGGGCTTCGTTACTCTCTCCTCCATGCACTGAGCTCTGATATGCAGAGTGACATCCCTCAGCGCGGTGCTCAAACAGTAAGGCAATCAGTTTGGGATGTCATTACAGTTTTCACAGACAATGCGCTCTATTAACGAGTGGTGACAAACTGACAACAACATATTTTATTTCATGCATATAAGTCCCCGTTTCGTCCATTTCAAGAGGGCAAACTAGGCCAAAGAGTGACGCTTTAAACAAGCCCTAAAAAAATGAAGACAAGCATACCATGACAGGATCTAACTTCTACAATTACTTGTTCAAAACTGCTGCATTAGGTTAACACAGGGTTTCACAGTAATATTTCTCATAAGGAGTAGTTTCGTCATCGGCCCATCATAAAATATTAAGCATATGACGCACTCCAACAGCGTGGGCACCTGGCCCAGTCAGTCAGCATTATTGTGTCAAACTTGGGAAAGCAGCGGTTGACTTGAGAATATATTTTGCATTACTGGGTCCTGGTGAGCTGTTCAGTTCCATGCTGTGCTTTCATGATTCAAACCACGCTTTCATGATTTAAACCATGTAAGGAAATGTTGACATTTGTATTAAGCTTTATGAAGCATTCATAACTATGTGAGCTCAATGGGGGAGTAAAAAAAATATTTAGACATACATCCAAGATAGCGCACTCTACATTGAATGGTGGGAAATAATTGTAACAAAAAAGCCAGGTCTAGTTTACCTAATCCCATTAACACAACTGATATGCTGCTTGGCTTTCACATGCACTTGTAAAATGCATGAGCTTGGATGTGAGAGTCACAATCTACACTCCCCAAGCCATTATTTTTATACTAATGACAGAAAAAAATGGGTCCACTGAAGTGTACTTAGTTAAATTTAAATAGTACTTAAACACTATTCCAATCTGGACAGAAAACACCACTTATTATTTCCACCATTTATTGGAGACGTGCACATCAATATTTTGTGTCTTGGCGTTAGGTTCTGCTCCTCTCAGGTAACTCATTGCCGTCACATGATCATGTATACAATACTACTAATAACAATATCAACACAATTTCAGCAATCCCCATAGGCAATGAGCAAGGTACACTGTACAGATCCTCCCCATGAAAGGAAACAGAACCAAACAGGTGGATGCAATGGTGGTGGGTGGGTTTGCACCTGCTAGTAAGACCAGCACACATCAGACTGAGTGAGTAACCTGACGATTAAATAGGCAGGGTGAAATCTGATGTTGTGAGGAATTCCAGGCGTCAGTTGATACATCGCTGACCAATGAGCACTCAGGTTTCCTTTCTGAACTGGCTGTACTAATGAATAATTAGTGTATTAAAGTACAACATACATGGTTCCAAATTAATACACTCTAAGTATACTTCATCTGCTTGTCTTATTCAAGTATTTCACTCAGTTTCCCTAAATTGTCTGTACCCATGTTGGCTATAGTTTGTCATTGAAAAGCTAGGATGCTTGTTTTGTCCGCCTGAATGAATGTCATCTTTCCTACACATAACACATTTCTCCAACCCTCTCAGTATCTAACCCACAGCAGCTGGATGCTATAGCTGTGTGTCCCACAACACACCTGTGAAGCCCAGAGAAACCAGACAGATGTGATGTTAACGCTCCAGAAGGAACAATTAGACGGCACATCCAGCCATTAACCACCACCTCACCCTCCTCATTGCTTACACAACAACAAACAATAGCAGCAAATTCATGGACCATTACTACCTAGCCGAACACCAGAGTATAACAGGATGTGCTACCATAGAAAAATGAATAACCCTTTCAAAGAGTCTATCTCAAGGAGTTTTGTTTGCCAGTTGGTGAATTTATTTTTGTCATACAGTGAGATGACCCTGAAGTCAGGCTGTCAAATAGGCAGTCTAAGAGCAATAGTAGCCCTCGGTATGCTGAAGCTCTCACTGCAAAGGAGCTGAATATGTGGTGTGTAATAACTCAATACATTGCTCTTTACTCCCATGCCAGTCCTAAAAATACAATGACCGGAGCATGCACCCCGGTTACAGCTACACACACACAGGCCTCGTTCTCTGGACCTTGCCACACCCAGAAATCCTTCCCAGGTCACCCCTCCCTCTCGGCAGACCTCTAAACTTAGCTCAGCCCAGAAACAGAATGGATTAGATCAGCGAACGACGGCCTGTGGTCCTTCTGCCAGGGCGCGTGGCAATCCCTCAAAGGGTACAAAGTTATGTGACAACTGCCAGCATTCCTGGGCAACACTGTGAACAGCATGGGACCTTAACAACCGCTTTAATCACAAAGACTTTGAACTGTAACATACACATCTATCACAGTTGGTCAAAAGTGAATCTCAGAGACAGAATCCCTTGGCATGTGGACTGAGGATGTCTGAGCAGACGAAGGACAGCCTTGAACACCGACTGGGTGCCCGAGTATTGATTGTGTCATGGTGATTAATGAGAAGTCATCAGTCTAACTGCCGGTAGGGCATGTTATTGACATGAGTGTGTACAGGTTTTACTATACTCGAGACCCCAAAATCCATTCAGCAAAACTCCAGGAGGGAAAAGGCTATAGCTAAGGGGTTAGGTTTTTGGATGAAATTAGCAATTGGGGTTACCATTAAAATCAGGTTTAGGGGTTCATTTAAGGGGTTATGTTTTTTTTTGTTAAAGTTAGAATGAATTAAAATTTGACCCACAAGGTAAGTGACACAGAGTCAGATTTTACACTTTAAAATGTTTTAAAGCAAATCCAATGATAACAAAGTTAAACAGAGCATTCCAATTTAAATCCAAGGACGCCTTCAACTAGTGTTACAAAACATTTTCTGTGGTTATTGTTAAACATCTTCTTGCGTAAAGAGTTCCATGGTATGTTTAACTTTAACAGCAGTCATTGGTTTGTGTGTCATACATTTTCAAGTGAAAAACGTGAGTTTCAGCGTCACTACTACAGCGGAAATGGTGCCCTGAAGTAAAACCTTGCCTAAAGTACAGCCATTTCACCCAGGGTGGATTCTGAAATTTGGTTTGGTGTCAAAGTAATAATCTTACATTCAGAAATGCATTACTGTGACCTCAGCGCTGATGGGGAGGAGGATATATTCTTAACGTGAGAGCAACCTATGAGATGTTGTCATTAAGTGCACTCACACTTCCTGTACAGTGATAACACCGCTTGAAGGAAACTCACAACCAGGAAACTAGTGAGTTAAGTGACAATGCGGGGGATGTGGCACAAGGAAATGAATGAAAGATTCCTGTCACGGTTAGTTAGGCAACATTCTGTAGTAATCAATAGGATTATAGATAGGAAATGCAATAACATATATTCCATGGATAGAACATAATCGTTTCATTCACTTAACTGAAACCGCTGACAACGCTCTTGGCAGAATAATACTGTACCTGCTCTTGCACATACTTTATGTAGTTGCAGGAAAACATGTTGAGACCTGAGGCAGATCTTTTT
The DNA here is from genome assembly GCF_011004845.1 of Esox lucius. Lineage (NCBI taxonomy): Eukaryota > Metazoa > Chordata > Actinopteri > Esociformes > Esocidae > Esox > Esox lucius. Next base: position 22,165,337 of record NC_047587.1, read on the forward strand.
CAACGGTTTAGAAGTAAAGACATTCACTTAAGGACAGATGTTGGTTTGCAACAAATTAGGCTAGAAAGGAGTTGAAAGGTCATTAGAGTGTACCAGCCAAGCATCACAATAACATTGACTACGACAAACCTATGAGGAGACACAAGGACGGAAGCTCTGCTTGGAGAAACCTAATCATAAATACAATAACTAGTCTTTATTTGGTTTTGACTTTTGGGGATAGCAGTTTGGGAGAACATTGTGATAAAACTGATCACAAATGAATCCCCAATAAATCCAGAGTATATCGAGAACCGGCTGGGTCCTCCAAATCCAGACCAACATAACACTTCTCTTATCAGGTCTGTTAACTAACTGTAACAATACTGTGGACTGTAATCATGCCTCTGATGGGACACGCAGACATCTAAACACCACGCCAACATCCGACATACGGCAAATTATAACGCTAAGATGATGACTCATCAGATAAAAGGCCCTTTGACACATAGAGAAACGTGTCAAAGTGTTGCCTTGGCAGGTGTTGTGCGGTTCTGGTTCTCGTCCCACTGACAGACACTGACCTTGTGTCCTACCATCAGCTTCTCCTTTCACAGCCTCCTTCCTCTGTGTTTAATGGCTCAATGAGGCATCATCTGGCCACATGTATTTTGACAACGCAGGACTCAACCTGCTGGGATTATCTCTGAAATCAGTCATGGGGAGCCTGCTGAGAGGATTTCTCTTTCTGATGCTCCCCCATTTTCACGCTCCCTTGGTCATACAGGTCCAATAATACTGCAGAACGGCATAATTACACATCCATGCATGGACGCCTACAGCATGCAAATCATAATAGCCTTGTTGTTCTGGGCTAGAGTGGATATAAAAGGTCTATACACCCCTGTTAAAATGGCAGGTTTTTGTGATGTAAAAGAATGAGACAAAGATAAATCATGTCAGAACTTTGTCCACTTTTAATATGACCTATAATGTGAACAATTCAATTGAAAAACAAACTGAAATCTTCGAGGGGGAAAAATGAAAATCTTACAATAACCTGGTTGCATAAGTATGCACACCCTTTTATAACTGGGGATGTGGCTGTCTTCAGAATTAACCTATCACGTTCAAACTCATGTTAAATAGAAGTCATTACACACCTGCCATCAATCTGTTTAATCACAAAAAAAGTTCAGCTGTTGTTGTAGGATTTTCCTGACATTTTCTTAGTTGCATCTCAGAGCAAAAGCCATGGTCCGTAGAGGGCTTCCAAAGCATCAGAGGGATCTTATTGTTGAAAGATATCAGTCTGGAGAAGGGTACAACATAATTTCCAAAGCATTATATATACCATGGAACACAGTGAAGACAGTCATCATCAAGTAGAGAAAATATGGCACAACAGAGACATTACCAAGAACTGGACGTTGCTCCAAAGTTGATTAAAAGACGAGAAGAAAACTGGTCAGGGAGGCTTCCAAGAGGCCTACAACATTAAAGGAACTGCAGGAATTTCTGGCAGGTACTGGCTGTGTGTTACATGTGACAACAATTTCCCATATTCTTCATATGAATTGGCTATGGGGTAGGGTGGCAGGATGGAAGCCTTTTCTTGCATAAACAAACATCAAGTCCCCCAAAAGCACGTGGGAAAATGTGTTATGGTCTGATGAAACCAAGGTTTAACTTTTTGGCCATAGTACCAAAAGGTATGTTTGGCCAAAAACACTGCACATCACCCAAAGAACACCATACCAAGAACACCATACCCACAGTGAAGCATGGTGGTGGCAGCATCATGCTTTGGGGCTGTTTTTATTCAGCTGGAACCGGGGCCTTAGTCAGGGTGGAGGGAATTATGAACAGTTCCAAATACCAGGCAATTTTGGCACAAAACCTTCAGGCGTCTGTCAGAAATCTGAAGATGAAGTTCACCTTTCAGCATGATAGCGACCCAAAGCACACATCCAAATCCACAAAAGCATGGCTTCACCAGAAGAAGATTAATGTTTTGGAATGGCCAAGCCAGAGCCCAGACCTGAATCCAATTGAACATCTGTGGGGTGATCTGAAGACGGCTGTGCACAGGAGATGTCCTCACAATCTGACAGATTTGGAGTGCTATTGCAAAGAAGGGTGGGCAAATATTGCCACATCAAGATGTGCCATGCTAATAGACTCCTACCCAAAAAGACTGAACGCTGTAATAAAATCACAAGGTGCTTCAACAAAGTTTTAGCTTAGGGGTGTGCACACTTATGCAACCAGGTTATTGTGAGTTTTTTATTTTTCCCCCTCAAAGATTTCAGTTTGTTTTTCAATTGAATTGTTCATGTTATAGGTCACATTAAAGGTGTAAAAAGTTCTGACATGATTTATCTTCGTCTCATTCTTTTACATCACAAGAACCTGGCATTTTAACAGGGGTATGTAAACTTTTTATATCCACTGTAAATATGCCTTCCTTCTCCCAGTACAGCCATTTTAATATGACACAGAAGACCCTCTACACTCCTCTCCTTACAACAAACTTTACACAGTCCAGAGAGATGGAAAACAGATCAATGTTTATATGTATTTCTAGTTATGCAGCAGCACTGCAAGGGTGTTGCATACCCTCATTCTACCAAAAGAACAGAACAAAAATCTAACACAAAACATGTGTTTAAAATAATTAAATTGTTACTTGCACTGCAACATTTATTCCAGCTGCAAGTGGGACTTCAAATGGAATGTATTACAGTCTGTTTTCTTTTGGGGAAGGGGAGCACGGCCCATGGGTGTGTCCTTCTTTGGTACCTTTCTACACACTAGAACAAATTAGAGCTCAGCAAAAAACATGTGATTTTCCACATGAATTGTCTTTTCAAACAACGTCCTTCTAACATCTTCTTATCATGACCACTATAGTAACATTAGACTGTAAACAACAATACACAGAAGAAATTCATCATGCGTTTCAGAAACCATAAATCACACAAAAACCGCTAGCTGCCAGTGACTCAGACAGGGCTACAGTATAATCAGAGTATATGGAGAATTTCCTACAAAATTAACAGTGGCGCAAATGGGCCATCTAGCCTTCAAAATCATTTGAACATTCCAGGTTTCAGAGTATGCAGAAGACATTGGTGTGACTTTATTGGAGAAGTCAGTGGTGAGACCAGGAAGGAGGTCCCAGTAGGACCTCTGTTAACAAAAAAATAAATCCAGACTGAGATAACATTGGATTTTGGTCACACTCATCAAATGAATACTTCTATACAGTGGTGTCGTTAGGCCTGGGCGTCTGGGGCTATAGCCCCGGATCTTTTATGAATAGCCCCGGATCTCAAGTTGACAAAAAATAAATAATAATAAATATCCCCTGATCTATTCATCTACAATTTCGATCGCGCATTATGACAATGTAGACGTGTAGCCCGCTAGCGTGTACATTGGATACATCGCATGTACATTCAAAACCCAGAACTTTCTGTCCCGGCGGGGCGGGAGGGTGGGCTAAGCCCTGAATGTATTATGATCCTAGCAACGCCTCTGCTTCTATATTTAAGCACAAAGTTAAGCTTGACATGTTGTTACTGAGAAAATGCGCTTTATCTCTCGTACTCATCTAGATATTGTGTTTCTAGTCTGTACCTTTTGCCCATATCTCTAAGTAGGCATATGGGGTATTACTAACTTACTAGAAAAGCTTTGATGGAACCACATCAAGGGCTGAGACAGCCATCATGTTGACAGGTCCATAATGGTAAACTGCCACCAAGGCCATAGCAAAATCTCTGGTGATCCACTGCATGCACTGGTAACAATAGGGGTTAAAAGACAACCCGTGGTTTTAAACAACAGGCTAAGAAATGACAAAGACATCCTATACAGCATGTTGCTACCACTATTCAGGTGCCTGTTCTGTTTAATGCAGAACAGCAGGTGTGAAAACATCTGAAGTTCACGTCGATGTTTGATGGTGTTTTCCAACATCATAATCTGGGAAAGTTCAGATAATCAAAGGCAGTGACTACATGACAGAAGTAAAATTGGCAGCAAAATCCAAAAACCCACATGTGTAACCGAATATCACCCATCAATATCAGAAATAGGAGCATACAACTTCTAGAAAGCTTCTTTGGGTACTTCAAAGGTGAAAAGCCTTACAAAAAAAATTCCCTGCTACTTGCAACTACTTAGCAACAACAAATATAGCCTGCAAACACCTGCACCAGGTGAGTCAGTACACAGATGAAACACAAGCCTACCTCAGATATCAGATACACGTCTATGACCTGCAGGCAACCTCAGGCTAAACCGAACAAAGAAAAATCAAGAAGGATAGATCCCTGAGTTAACAGTAGAGAAAGACAGTAACCACATGAGTTAAGAGGCATGGTCCACTGCTGCCTGGTGTTAATAAATATAAACTGGCAGACCAATGAAGGCAGATGTCGTCCCCTGCAATATCGTCCGACTAGGATCTTTAGACATCTGGTTATTGCCTGTTGATATGCACACCACAAAAGCCTTTTCAGTATTGCCTATGAGAACCTAATGGGAGTTTGGACGTGTGAATGATTCCAGTTCTTTCCATACCGTGTGGCGTATTTCCTGAAGACCAAAAAATAAAGCCAGCTGTGCTACTGTTACATGTGAAAAACAATGAATGTACAAGTTCTTACAAGATTTCTGATCCCTTAAGCATCTTGAGGACGTTTTTGGCCCATCCAAAAAGAGACATGGACCATTGCAGCTGTGGCACCGCAAATCCTTATCCAGAGCTCATCACTCTCATCCGCTCATAATAAAAACAGGCATGAAAATCCTCCTGAAAATGTAAACAGCATCCCTGCCCCGACATATCCTGTTGACGGGATCGTTTTTCCGCCACTGCCAGCACACAGTTTCTGAATGTGTGCTTCATCTTCTCAAAAGAATAAACACACTCCCACCATTGACCGAACCCCGGATTTCTTCACAAAATGTAATATTGTACCCCAAACCATTATCTGGCATTCAAATGAAACACTTAATATTCAAACAAAACACCAAATACAATCACAGTGCTGAACACCCATTGCACACTGTTGTGAGACATTGAAAACACTTTTATAAAAAGGTACTAACATATGCATAAACATAAGGTGTTCCAGAATCCCCCTCAAACATTTTGCACTTTGAATAATATGATAGACTGTAAATTACATCCAGAGAGTATGCCGAAGTGTACAGATAATACTAAAATACCTTAAATGTTCATTTTGTTTGGAGGGTTGCGCTGTAATTCACCAACACTTGCTATTAAGCCCAAGAAGCAAAGAGAAAAAAAAGGAGTGTTTTAGACAGATATAGGTTTATAGTCATAAAAATACATGTTTACTCTGCCTAAGCATCTATCAGACCAGTGCAAGAGATTTTCTCCTATTTCTCATGCAGACTTAATCTTCACTGGATTGCTCTAAAGGTTGTTTGCATGGGACAGAGATCTGTGTGAAAGCAGGTGTGTAGTCCTTATGTGTTGAGGTGAATAGTCTTCCTTCTGGAATTTAGCAACGTTGTTTTCTATGTGTTGTACATAGAACCGGTCTGAGTGTGCTGACGATTAAAAAGAAAACTGTAATACTGCTGAAACACCTGTTTTAAAGAGCACTTAACCCTGGTTAGAGCTTAAAGCTGAAAAGGGGACCTCTTCCGGGAGAGTACATTGAGGCCCCAGAGGACCACTTCTGGGCTGAGGGAGCAGGAGAAGCAAAGGAAAATACTGCAGGGAAGAGAAGAAGCCTGAGTGTGACACCAGACTTATGCTGCCATCAAAGCTGTTCTACAACGTTGGAGCTGTCCAGGCTTCAAAGACAACACTGCCATCCCTAGAGAGTGGTTTGCCTTCTGAGTTTGATTTTCTGTTAATAAAATGCCCTACAAGGCCCTGAACACTTGTGATGTGTTAGTTCCCTGTGTCTCTTCTGTTAAAGTACATACAGTACATACACTAGTGAACACTTTCTAAGATACTTAGGTACATGTTTGTTAATGCAAAAAGTCTAACTAATCATGTGGCTGCAACACGTAACATGTATAATGCGTGAGTGTGCCGTCGCGTCAAGAGGACTAGCTGTTATTTGACCAAAATGATAACAGAGAAGACGTTTGACCTAAGCAACTTTGACCGTGGTATAATTGTTGGGGCTAGACATGCTGGTTTCATGTTCTTCGAAAGAGCTGGTATCTCCTGGGATTTCCACAAACTACGGTCTCTAGGACTTGACGTAATAGAAAACTTAGCAGTCGAAAAAAGCCCTCAGGGAACTCCCCATGGACCTCTGGGAGGTGGAGTATCAGGCCCAAACGTCAGAAAGGGGGTAATTGAGTAGCCACAAGTAGAGGCCATCCGCTCTGGGTCCAACCCTGTCACTGTCCCTCAGGGAGTTGCCAAGCCTCAAAGACCCATGTCAGCATGGAGGTCTATGAAGACAGTGTAAAAGACGGGGATAGCACCACAAGGTCGCGGGTTGGGTATATGGCTGACCGGTGTCCTTCCACTAGCCTACATCGGTGCACCTGCCACCTGTCCCACTTTGTTTTCATTTGGTTGCCCGACCAACCATTCACAATTGCTTTTTTCCAGAATTTTCTGTCTCGTTACAATCAACATTTTTTATCGCCATTGGCAGATTTATTTTGTTATTTTGTGCAATCTTTTTCTAGTATTTTTCTTTAATAAAAATTCTTCAGGAAGCATTGTTTTAAGGAAGCATTGTTTTAAATATTACCTAAAAGAGGTCCGCAGCTTTTTGCAAGTATTTCCATCTTGCTAATTTCATGTAGCATACCGTACATAATGCTTGTAATTTGCTTCACTTATCCAACATTACAATATTTACAAATCCACATTCCTGGGTAAACACTCAAACAAGTCTTCTTTAGAAACACACAACAATTCATTCCTATTTACAGTTTGTTGATTCTGTAAGACATTAAAGTAGCAAATTCTGTTGCAAATTTCATTTCCATTACACAGGAATTGTCCAAGTCTGAGTGAAACAAAGGTCTACCAGAAATTTAAACAGTGAATTAGAATTCCACAAGGTTTGAGGAAACGTTTCTATTAAAGTTATATTCACAGCATTTGTAAAAAAAAAATTACTAAAAATAAAAGTTTGACTTGGGCAACTGGGGGAAGACAAAGGTAAGACTATCCATATTTTGAACTCTGATCAAGAACCATGCTAGTGCTAGTTGCCAATTTCAAAGGCTATGGTGTTTACAAAGATCAGTGGGAAAATGAATGTCAAAGCAAATGAAAACAGAAAATTAACTTGCAGAACTTGCAGCAGAGCAGAAGTAGATGAGAAAGGGCCTGTTGAGTATCACTGACCTTTAGGGTCTTTGCAAGAGTTTCGGTCACAAACACAGTAAGACAGTTCAGATATAGTCTCAGCTTATTAAGAGCATACTATCTGGTTTCCCGGGTAATAAAGATACTGTCAGGGCTGCATTCACTTCAAACAGAAAAGGTTCTTCCCAGTCTCTGACCAGACCTCCGGCAGTTTCAGCCTGGCTTCAGTCTGGAAGGAATACATTAGAAACCTGAGACCCCATCACAGGTGGACTGCCTGGAACATTGCACCAAAAAGACACTGTCTCCTTCAAAAACAACACTAACAACAAAGACAACACATGAGAACAGCATGGTGGCGTGACACTAGTGCTGAAGATGCCATTTCTTGCACTTTATTGTTTTACTATGTACTTTCTAAAACATTTCTAAAAAAAATTAACAATGTAACCTCCGTCCCACTGACCAGGCCGATCTTTACAAGTTATCAACTGGTAAAAAGTACAATAGTTTCCAAAGATTTTTGGACACTGCCTAAAATGCTATTAAAAAGAATGAAAATGTGCAAATCATCTATCCCTGTATTTTTATTGAAAATAGTACTAAGACAACATATCAAATGTTGTAATGGAGAAATGGCATTGTTCATGGAAAAATACATGCCCTTTTTGAATTTAATGCCAGCAACATGTTTCAAAAAGGTTGGGACAGGGGCATGTTTACCACTGTGTTACATCACCTCTTCTTTTAACAATGATCTGTAAGCATTTGGGAACTGAGGAGACCAACTGCAGTCGTTTTGAAAGGTAAATGTATTCCCATTCTTGCTTGACATAGGTTTGCAGCTGCTCAACAGTTCGGTGTCTCCTTTGTCGTATTTTTCATTTCATAATGTGCCAAATGTTTTCAATAGTGGACAGATCTGGACTGCAAGCAGGACAGTTTAGCACCCAGACTCCTTTACTATGGAACCATGCTGTTGTAATACAGTACGTGCAGAATATGGTTTGGCCTTGTCGTGCTGAAATAAGCAAGGATTTGCACATCATTGCATTTTGTTTTTCTTCAAATTTTACACAGCATCCCAAAATAATATCTGCCCTAGCGCTCCGGATCTGACGGTAAACACTTTTCATATGTTGACCCTAAACGTAATCACGAGTCGTTAAGTATCAATAGCACTGGGATATGTTGATAATGAACATAAGAGCAGTGCTGAAATGGTCATACTGAACATAATCGCGTTTTCCATAATAGTTACATATGCACATAATTTCTGAGATTTGATTATTGGTACATCAACTGAGATTTCTGAAACAGAGTATTACAATGCATGTTTGTTTGCATCTTATTCTTGTAAACATTTAGTTAAATCCTTGTGGTGATCAGAACAGTAAGATAAACATTTAAACCCTAAGTGATTTAATTGACTTCATTGACTGGCTTACCTCCGCATCGGTAAGGGAATAAGTTACGGCGTTACATCATTGAGATTTCTCAAAAGAGAGTGCTATTCTTTTGGACAGGGCTGTGAAGAAACAGTTGAACCTAACTCTAACAACACGGTAAACATACTAGAAACATGATGTCTCTGCTAAATTACAAGCATACAGTAATTGGGATTTCATAGGGTAGCTCAAAAAAAAATTATATTGAAAAGATACAGTGGAATTCTTAGCAGAATATTCTGATTACTCCAGTAACTCCATTACTCCTAGCTCCCAAACTCATCTAACTGAATATTTATTTGTGACAGGGGTTAGTAAAAAGCAAAAAAAACTTTTTTGTAAGTTTAATTTATAATTACTGATTCTAAGTATAGCTAAAAATGATCTAAGAGACATTATTTCAAATAAAAGCTTACTATCTTAATAAATGTATTTAGTTAGAATTTCAGGTGGCTCAGACTTTTGCACAGTAGTATTTTCAAATAGAATTTCTGTTTGGGCAAAGTTGAGGTCAATTTGTCAGGTACACATTATATTTCATAAAAACTCCAGTGTGTTCCAATGTTCCAGACCCCAACAATCCAATCTGACAAAATACTGTTCCAAGGCTGAATTACTCTACTGTAGTAGCTACTTACAGTACACCTGGTGCAGGTGATCACAACAAAGGATTTTTGTATACCTCGTGAAACTGGACCATTCAGATTTAAAAGGAGGTACCAGTGCTACTGAGGTCGTGTTCCTTCTGTTTCAGGTGTTTAGATGCTGTCTAAGGACAGTAAAAACAGTAACCTTTCAGACCCCACTTGTTAGGATACTGCTATCGAGAGTATGATATCCAGCTAATTGCTGCTTACTTTTCCATTATTTGTATACATCATTCTAAATATTTCTGGAATAAAAAGCTATTGAGCTTGGTAAGAAATATGTACCCAAATATCTAATTTTGTTGTTTAAAGCAGGTATTTTGAGTTTCAACCTTTAAGAGGACATTAAATCCCATAGGAATCTTAAAAAATAAGATACATTTGGTTATCCCAACATAATATGATTTCACAAGGTACATTCTATTAGTTGAAGCCTAAAATTCCCAGAGACGCCATATTTGCTAGCTCTGCTAGTGTTTCACCATTTTTTATTCAAGACAACAAAATCTATGGTTGACACAATCACAAAACGAATTGTCAAGATACAGTTGCATTCAGGATCAGTCTGAAAAAATGTATCCGTCTGAAATGAATATTTAACCAGTCAGTAACAATTTTGTGGACATTGTGACATGATACAAATTCCTCACCTTCTAACTAATCTCGTACTGACAGTTTTCTAACCTTGTCTCAAAACAACCCCTCTACGGTTGATGAGGTATTACTATATTAATCCCAGAAGTCTTTAGCAAAAACACACAACGTTTAAAAATGTTAAGTCCAGGGCACACAAGAGTACAAATTGTAATAAGGGTTATTGAAAGATTTGAATCAACATGAACATAACTAATGAAGCATTACAAATGACATGGCATGCTTCGATTTTCCATCCCAAGGTTTATAAAAGAGAAACCCTATTAATTTCCTGAAGCCTGCGCCATTTTCCGTTGAAAAGGTAATGAAATGCCAGCTTGCTGGATAGACAGCAGCTTAGAAATCCTTTCTTTTCTAAAGGAAAAACCAGCCCCAAGTCAACAATCTCATCATATGGGAAAATGGGTAGGTAAATTGGTACAGCCCAGACAGACCGTCCTTAGACTTCTTTGTTTGTCTAGGTTCCTCCACGATAATCACTTGACATTTCCCTTCATGAAAGACTGAACTTTCAATTGGCATTTCAATGCAAACTTCTTTTTGAAAATAACTTAAATGTGAACATATGAGGGTTCAATTTGGGATTCAGTACATTGAGTTTAACTCCTTGCAGGCTGGCAGTAACCTCTGAGCCTATTAAGACTACACTGAATCCAAAAGGCTGATAAGTTACGATTACAAGTTATGATAAGACCAAATGGTCTGGTATTATATTATCATCCTTGGAGAAGCAGATCTCCCTTACTTTTTACAATTAACGAATACACATAACTGGTTGAAAAGTATTGCCCAACCGTATATAGCTAGAAAACATGTTAATGTGTGTTATGTTATGTGCAATTCCTTTACCAAAAACTTGTCATTATGAATTACAATTAAGGTTAGGGTTAAACTTACAAAAAAGCTTATAAAAACAAATAAAGAATAAAGGCAATAATATTGACTGTCGATGGTTGCTACCACCATTGGAGTGAAGGTTGTTTGTGTATCCAAGTGATATTGTTGGAAGGTGTGCATGTTTGCTGTAGTTCTTTCTCATTTCAATTGTGAATAGAAAACTGTATTTACATATTAAATGTATTATGTATGTGTTTTCAATTAGGGCTGAAGTTGCGTAAAACAGGACTACACAAGCATTTCTAAATGTTTTAATTTGCTGTATCACAGGGCTTAGCTGTAAAAGTGACCTATTGTAGGCCTGACTATATAAATAAAGGTTAAATGAAAAAACAAACATTGCAGATTCATGCGCAACGTGTTATTTTTATTCCATTTGGCTATGGCAGGGTGGCAAGATGCATTTCTTTCTACTAAATATGTTGGTAAGTCATGGTACAAATAAACAGTAATGTATCTTTTTAGAGAGTGGTCTCTAGACCCAGGCAGCAGATAGGTAGGCTGTGCAAAAAAACATTTTTGATAGACAGTTATGGTCACTTATGGATGTTAGTCTTGCTTCAGATGCAGCATTTCTTTATAAACTATGAAAATGCCAGTACAGTGGTTGTTCAAAATCATCTCCAGAGAAGGTTTTGTGATGCCATTTGAGAAGCCATAGTGTATCCCTACAGATACAATTATACAAAAACCAAACAAAGCACTTCTGAGGTGGCATTGTCCATAAGTCTGAGATGGGTATCGGACACATCTGCATTTGACCAGCCTACATACCACATTCATTTTCTCCCTTGGGCACATGAGTTCAAAGGCAATATCCAGTTATGGGAATAACCTTCCCAAAATTCTGCTAATATTATTAACAAAAGGGAATAACAAATAGTTAGTGTGTGTGCTGCAATGATTTAGCAATGAGATCTGCAGTGGTGTTATTTTATAAAGACAGGTGCTGTCAGTCAGTCCATTGGTCCTTCAGAAATGCCATGTCCATTAAATCATTATAGAAACCTCTCAGAAAACATTTAAATGAGCATCCTCAAATCTACACAATCCCTGAGGGCAGAGATTTTTTTAATACTGCCTTTTGACAGAAGGCTTCTACAAACGCTGATGTTAGAATATTAAATGTGTGCTGTGGGTATAAAAAGTGGTGAGTGTCGATTAAATATGCATGATATGTCCTCAACAGTATTTTTTTGTGCTATATTTATTCAAGAATCTTCCACTAGCCTATATGCTTTTTTTTTTTTTTTTTTTTACCTGAGAACTGACACTGGAGCATGCGGGTTAACTGCAAATTTTGGGATTCCATTAGACAGGGCAAAGTTTTGATTGCAGAAACAACCAGCACACGCGCAACTCATCAGCGTGGGTAGCAGTGAGCAAGCAGTGTGATAAGAACCATAACGTCATCGGATATGCTCTCGTGGACACATCTTGACAACTCTCTGAAATCCGCGGTGAATTTTTGCGATGAAGCTGGGATATATTAATTGATCATGATTGGAGACAAATGGGTAAAACGTAGAAATAGTTCCATAATTTTACTTTATATTGTTCAGATATAAGTGTCAAAAGGATTGGCACCCCGATTTCTTCCTATTAATAAAAAACATAAACAATTAACATGCATCAACATACTTTTTAAAAATTCATTTGAATCTAAAGTCGCGGGCACACATAGGCACTTGGTTTACACTCATACGCGTGTAATTACCACCTTGTCCTGATTAACAATTGTCACATTCACTCGGACTACTTGTCAGGAGAGAACAATCAGTTTTACAGAAATTCTTCTCACTCTTATTGACTTTTACTAGTGATTTTTTCTCCCGTTTTCTGATTGTCACAAAGACGGCGTGTAGCGATTAGCGATCCAGAGGAGACGCTAAGAGCTGGAAGCTAGCGGTGGTTGGTCAACAAAACACAGCATGGGTGAGTTACCCGCCTCTCCCCTTCACAAATAAGCGGCATGCGGTGGTCGAAAGTGGAAGCACTCGATTGCTAGCCAATCAAAAATGGCTTCCCGCCCCGCTCTTCGCTGTGGGACTGCAGCGCTCGTCATGACGGTACTGCAGACAGGAAAAATAGAGCAGTTCTATTTTTTTTTATTCTCCGTTGCGGAAAAAACAGCGAAAAACCAATAGGAAACCTTGTAGGGGGTACTGTTACTACGAGTGGTTACTACAACAGCAACTACTTCGTTTTAACGAACTGGGATTACTTTACTACTCTGTTTTGTTTATGTTCGGCCCGCCTTTTCCCCCCTTGAACGCAATTTTCCCCTACTTTTCGAAACTTAAAGTAAGTAACTGATTGGTCAAAACATCAAAGTCAGGAAGATTTCAGCTACCTATCGCTGTCACTAGCGGAACGGAAAGCGATTTCACCGATTATGTGTGAATGAGGAGTTAGCGATCGGTGGATAAGCACCAAGTGGTCGCAAGTGGTCTACAAGCACTGCAGTAATCCATGACCATTAAAGAACTGCATGAATTACATTTTCACTGCGGTATAAACATTCTTAATTCGTAAGCCATAATCTTTTGTTACAATTTACCCCTTAACCTGTAGGTCAGGCAAATATTTACCAGAAATGCTACAAATCTGCATTTACCCCTTATTACTATAAGGGCTATAAATAAGAAGTTCAAACCCAGTGGAACAGTGGTAAAACTGCCTGGTAGAGGATAAAGGTAAATATTGCCACCACACACAGGGAGGAAGATGGTCCAGGAGGCAAAGAAGAATACAAGAACACAAAATTACCAAAACTTGGATGTATTTCTGGTCAGCAAGTCTCCAAACCTAAAATGAGATTGGAACTGGTTGCTGTGGTCAGATTAAAGGAGGAGGAGGAGGGGTGGGGGTCTGAATCAAAAGTGAGATGCATGAACTTGTCTGCTAGTGGATGTTCCAGCAAGTAAATGGCCACAAGAACATCAAACATCAAAATCCACAAAAGCAGTATATTACAATGGCCTTGAATCCTATGAAAATCCTGTGGTTAGAATTGAAGAGGGCAGCCCATAAACACAGAGAAAAGGATTTTAAAGATCTGAAAATATTCTCTATGGAAAAATGGTCTGAGATCCCTTTCAGAAAACTTCTAGTAAATCGAACTGTAAAAAACAAAACAATTACCATCAAGGTCAAACCTCTGACAATTGATTGTCTGTGAATGTGTGTTGTTCTTCAGACCGCCCGTCTCACCTCAGTAGCTGCCAGGTTGCAAAGGCTGTCATGTCTAACGATGTACAAGTCCTTACACGAGTGGCAACAATTAACAACATGTCCAAAAGTCTCCATTACATTTTATCAAGGGTGTAACATGTTGAATGGATCGTGGCTCGCGCTGTAAACAATCAGTGGATTGTACTTGTTGGTACCTGTAACCTTGTCTTAATGGTAAAGGGGACAATGTCCTCACCAACAGCGGCATTCTGATCCATGGAATGGAAGACAGAGTGGTCAGCAGCGTGTTGCCCTGCAGCCTGAGCTCGGTCCGGTGTGATGTAGGACGACATGTTCCATAATAATACAAGCTTAACCGGATATATTTTCATGTTCTGTAGACAATATAGGGACAGTGATATCCAGATAAGCATATCCACATATGTTAGGGAGGGATAGCGGAGCCGTCCAGGTGTGATGACAAGAGCTGTTCTCACACAGGGAAAGGGGCTGCAGGGAGGGCACTGCAGCAGACACAGATGCAGGCCTGAACAGACTTCCAGCCACATAAAGAAACCAGACCAAGTCTACACAGAGTTCTTCCACTGCTCATATTCCTCGCACAAATCAAGAGATATCCAGGTTTGTGTACATATTGGGACCTGATATCCCCACAATGATAGTAAAATCTGACAGAGCGGCAACAAATGGACAAAGTGTTAGAATCGGGGTTAGTTTTAAGCTTAGTCATTACGGGTAAGAGTTAGGCGTTAGGGCTAGGTTAAGTTCAGGCATAAAAGATAGGTTATTGCAGTTATGGTTAGGTCAAGATTAGGGTAAGGGTTAGGTGTTAGGGCTGACTTACATTCAGGCATAAAGGTTAGGATATTGCAGTTATGGTTAGGTTAAGATTAGAGTAAGGGTTAAGGGGATTGGGATTTCTGCGTTTCCAGTTGCCACAAGGATAGAAAACCAAATGTGTGTGTGTGTGTGTGTCCCTGCGTTGGAGACTTCATCCTGAAGACTGTACAGTGTGGAACTTGCTGCCTGCCTCTAATTTGAACCTTGGAGATAAATCAACATTAAAGTCATTGCCAGGACATGTCTGCATCAGCCCAGCTCGGAGGCAATTTATGATATCACATGGAGCTGCAAGCTATATAGCCTGGCAACTCTTACAAACATACAGAAGATATTCACACACATAACACATAGAGATCCAAGACTATAGCTAGTCAATTCAGTAACGAATGAGCGGGCCTATAAAAAAATCTAACTTAGTAAACTATAAAATAGGTGTTGTGACACATAGGACCTAACAGAACATTTGAAACCTTTTTGTGTCCTGGCCTATTGAGGTGTAGTAGTAGAAGAGGTGAGAGCCTTTATTTCCCAAACCCTTAACTCTCTCCTCTGTTCAATGTCAGTCATGACAGTGTGTAATGTACGCCAAAACCTACTCAGAAACATTCATGATGGAGCACACAGATCTCTTTTTTTACTGGGAAACTTTGTAGATTCTGCCAAAGCAAATGATCCAAGCATAACAATTCCCTCACCTCAGTTTCTGGTTAAATCGATTGGGATGTTGCAGGTGTGGACCGCATGCTTTGAACTAAAGGTTGTCTTTTTTCTTTTGGGGCAGGGATGTTTATATGTCTTTTTTTTTTTATCAAGGTACTGTGTTAGGGTACTGTTTTTCTGTGACCAAATCGTAACAACAATTATAGATGGAACCTCTCTAGATCTCCAATAGGTTTACAAGCAATCAGAACACACATAATTCAGATTGTCACTCATTTCCAGATAAATCCACAAGAACGTACTTAGAGGAATAGCAGATAGGCAGCGGAGAGGCCAGGCGCATCACTACAAAAGTCCAGAAATGAGACAAGAAACTCAAACAGCCCCCTCTATTGATCGTGTTAAGGAATAATGCAATTATCCTACTTAGACCAATCTACAACACCACAAGACAATTAATAATTGTATAATTGTTTTCAAATTGTTGATTGACATTTACATTTAAGCTATTTAGCAATTCCTTAATCAAGTCAACTTTCAGCAGTGAATGCATTCATTTTCATATTAGGCTGTACACTGAAATCCCTCTAGATCGGAAAGCTGCGGCTTTCAATCAACTCTTTAAAGGGTGGCAACAATCTAAACCAAAATTGTTATACTTTAGACCGATTTCTATCCTACCATAGCTATCTAAAGTTGTTAAATGTGGTTAACAACGAACAGTTAACCCACTACTTTGAGGCTTATTGTGTTCTCTCTGTGGTGTAGACAGATTTCAGAGTTGGCCAACGGTGGACTTCAGCAACACTGAAGGCATTTCTTCTATGCAGAGACAAAGTGAGTGCTACAGCTAGCTAGCTAGGAGACTTTACAAGATATAGCTAATTAACTAGCTTAATAGTTGATCTCTTGACAAGGTTGCTACTGTTACATGTAGTTGCCTACGTAGTGAGCTGCATTTGACATTGGAACCTAATGTGGATCTTATAGATCAAACGTTGTCATCAGGCACTGCAGGCGTCAAAGTAGATCAAGCTGTAAATGTCAAATTCTGTACTGCATGTTAGCAGGATCTGATGCTGACTGTGACAGGGTTCCTATCACAGCAGGATCAGACAGCCAGGGAGGAAAGGTCAAACGTGGAGCTGAGGTGAAATGTCGATGCATAGCAGTAGTCTATAAAAGTGGATAACTTAAACAAAATACCATACCATACCATCTTCTTCCGCTTATCCGGGGCCGGGTCGCGGGGGCAGCAGTCTAAGCAGGGATGCCCAGACTTCCCTCTCCCCAGACACTTCCTCCAGCTCTTCCGGGGGGACACCGAGGCGTTCCCAGGCCAGCCGGGAGACATAGTCCCTCCAGCGTGTCCTAGGTCTTCCCCGGGGTCTCCTCCCGGTGGGACGGGACCGGAACACCTTCCCAGGAAGGCGTTCCGGAGGCATCCGAAAAAGATGATTTATGTTATTATGTGTAGCCCATATCTTGAATGTTTATATTTATTAGCAGAACCAGAAGGATGTCGAGCCAACCAATGTAGTCATGCCAGAGGGTTGGTGTGGAGCTTGGGAGGTGAGGTTGTGAAATTCAAGTACAGTACTGGCAAAATGTACATGTAGACCACATTATGTCACCCACACACAGTGAAATACAGAGGTCTGTAGTAGCTCATCACTAAGAGCACACATCACAGACGATATTTTAACTAAGTAATATTAAATGAAATGGCTGAAGGCTGTATTTGTCATGTTTATTCTAGAAGAATCAAAGAGATGTTGTGTCCACCAGGGCACATACAGCCTGCGCTTGACATTAACTTTTTTGTTCACCAGCCACTGGGGCTAGTGGTTTTCCAAAGTTACCAGCCACTCAGCATTTTCACTAGCCACCATTTTGTTGTTGGGAAATTACATTTTATTTTATAAAATGTGACTATGGTGTGCTACATGTAAGCTTGTACGTAGCTCGTAGTGTCATTGTCATTAAAATGAGATTACAATTTTAATACATATATACATACAAGGGTTTTACTTGCTCAAATTAGGTAAATGTGGTACCCCACTCTACCGGACACCCCTCTGTGAAATACTTTATATAATGTGGCTACACACTTGGAAAAGACAACTATTATAGTGTTGAATCTGCCCTGTTGTCCAAGTCCACTTGAGCAGCCAATGCACGCTACAATGTCCTCCCTAATATCAACCAAAATATGCAAGCAATATATTTATTCTTAACATAACCTAGAACTATTGACATGTTATAAAAAAAAAAAATGAAATCACTCATCTTTATAACGATCACAGTGAATATGATCGTTTATTTTTGTTGTGCTATGTTCTTGTTAATATAGACTAATAGTTATTTTTCCCCATCCTTGCCTTGACACCACAACCTTTATATCCCAAGACTTCCTTCAGCTGTACTAGATTCTGCTGCTGTAGCTGACCAAGCCTCTTCACGTTCATATATTTATTCTGATAGTGACTTAAATATGTGAATTATATATTTGTATACTCTATATGTTGCATATATAGCCTGATGTTGATGGTGATAGTACGTACCCTAATCTCATGCTTGGGTGTAAAAGAAAACTAGGATCCACTTGTTTTTCTGACATTACTCATTACTGGTTGTTTGCAAATAAATATTTGTCCCCCTCACGTTTGAAATCAAACCTACGCCTCTTTATACAACTGACTTCGTAAGTGTGTTACAAAGCATCTATAACTGTTTTTTATGCTTTATAAAGTTATGCCCATAAATGTGGCATAACTGCATGACAATCAATGTCAAATGTGACATAACCGGCTATGTTGAATAAGATATAGATCTGTATTTTGTAAAGGGTGGCAAAAGTTTATAAATCCTATAAAATGAAGTCTTCAGAAAGCATTTACATGACTTTTCAAATTTTTTGGAAAGGAAAGAAAAAGGTGCAGTGGTCTCTTAATTTTTTCCGGAGCTTTATTTTATAGCCTAATAACGGTATTTCACTAAACTCATCAACTCTAACCTAGTTAACCTGCATGTCTTGAATGGAGCGCCTCTGCCACCTGCTGGTGGTTTCATTTCACTACAAATAATGAAGTTGGAAAACAGGACAAGATAGTGAATTAATGTCCGTGTTCGGGAAGATCAAAATTGCAATGTGTTATATGTAAATATTGACTGATTGACTGATAAACAATATTACTGGCCAGATTTCGAGAATATTAAACCCACTGCATATGACTGCCAACATCCTGATCTACGACGTCAACTGAAACGTAGATAGATAAGTCTACCATAATACATTTAAGAAATAATACAGCGAGTGAGGTATATGGCCAATATTCCACGGGGCAAGGGTTTATTTTTAGGGACAAGGCAAGTCGGTATTGGCCATTTACCATATTCCAAGGGGCCGTAATGCTATTAACCGGTTACCAACACAATAAGAACAGAACAAATACAAGTTTTATCTTACGTGGTATACTTCAACTACGACTTTCAGATCAAATCAGCATTTAAGATTTGAACCACCCAGATTGTACAATGGTTTTATCCTCTGAACACGGCCATTGTGTGTTATGTATTATGCCTACCAGTGTTGAAATGAATATCAGTCAGTTGGCTTTTGTTTTGATCTTCTTGAAAACGACTAACATCTGCGATGCTCATCCTAGCAAAGTAAGTTTACCATTAATATTACCGAATTCCGTCAAAATGAAGTAATAGCTACATGCCTAAAATAAAATATTCTTAATATGCTGTAGACAGTACTTGATTTAGTCTAATAGTTAAACGACTTAACTCAACCCGGGCTGCGTTCAGTAGTGTTTACGTTTTGTGCAGAACGATGAGGATGGGTAACCTTGGAATTACATATACAGTTCCGGAAAAAATTAAAAGATCACTGCACCTTTTTCTTTCCTTTCCAAAAAAGTTGAAAAGGAAAGTTTTGAGTGAGGAGCAGAAGCGTTCAATTTCCAGTGGTCTCTTAATTTTAACCCTTCTGTTCCTCACTCAAAACCTTCCTTTTCAACTTTTTTGGAAAGGAAATAAAAAGGTGCAGTAGTCTCTTAATTTTTTCCAGAGATGTAACACCACTCACTTAAAGCCACATCTTGCAACGAAACAGCAAACAAAGTTACTTTTAAAACACACATAATAATGTTTTGTGTAAACGTATTGTTCAGTACACAAACCATTCTGTCACCTGCAAACGTTAAAGAAAACTGAACTCGCCACCTCAAGACAGTGTGTATCATTGTCAGATATATTACATAGGATTTTCAAATCGCCTTTGGGACTGTTTTGCTAATGGTTTACATACAACTACTACTTGCCTTTTTTCACCCATATACATATAGTGAGTACAGACCCTCTTGAAACACAGCGGTCAAATTCTGAAGAAAAGCCAAACACACAATACTTCAAGACTAACGAAAAAACTTTCCCACAGGCACGGTCAGCAAGTGAGTGATTTGTTCTTTCCTAAACATCCATTTGCCAACAATATTGAAAGCAGTGCTGGCTCTAGCCTTTTGGGGCCCTAAGCAAATTGTAATTTTCATGTAGTCCATTTTCCTTAATCAGGGATGCAAACCTGGTCTCTGTCATTAAACATTTTGGCCAGAATGCGTGACAGGAGTAGGCCAATGTCACGGTCGTGGGATGAAGAGGACACAGGCGCAGAGTAGAGGTAGGTAAGGTAATCCATTTAATACAAAATAAAGAATGCAGGACTCCAACAAAACAAAAAGCAGCAACCAGTGACGTGGGTATTCCTTACACAGGATAAACAAAACCAAAATGAACCACGCCTTGGGGCCTACAAACTAAACTTAAATAGGGTCCCCAATTGGAGGCAATGACTAACACCTGCCTCCAATTGGGGAAACCAAAAAAAGGAGTAGAGGTGGCTAAAGGCCACCTCCTGTCCTGTCCTGGCTATGCCCCGAGCCCAGCGCAGAGATGGCTAGGGGCACAGCCAGGACGTGACAGCCAAGAAGAGAGAATGTCTCTGACTGACTGACTGACTACCCATTGTTAAATAGCGTTGTGATTAGAGATGCAGACTGTCATGCAGAGGACTGGGATTGTAATCCTTGCCATTGAGCAAACAAAGTTGTCATTAGGATTTGTCCGGGATAGACCAAAACTTTGCTGGCTACAAGCTTCTGTAGCTATGATATACAGTTGTGCTCATAAGTTTGCATACTCTGGCAGAAATTGTGAATTTTTTTAATTGATTTTGAAAATATGTCTGATCATGCAAAAAATATTATATTTAAGGACAGTGATCATTTGAAGCCATTTCTTATTACATAGATATTTGGCTCCTTTTTAAATCATCATGAAAACAGAAATTACCCAAAGGGCCCTGATCAAAAGTTTACATATCCTTGAATGTTTGGCCTTGTTACAGAAACACAAGGTGACACACAGGAGAAAATGGCAATTAATAATTTCCCACACATGTGACTTTAAATTTAAATTGCAGTTAGTGTCTGTGTATAAATAGTCAATGAGTTTGTTAGCTCTCAGGGGGATGCACTGAGCAGGCTAGTTACCGAGCCAGGGGAGTAGAAAATAACTGTCAAAAGACCTGCGTAACAAGGTAATGGAACTTTATAAAAATGGAAAAGTATATAAAAATATATCCTAAGCCTTGCAAATGCCAGTCAGTACTGTTTAATCACTTATTAAGAAGTGGAAAATTCAGGGAACCCTTGATTCCAACGTCAGGTAGACCAAGAAAGATTCCAGCCAAAACTGCCAGAGGAATTGTTTGGTATACAAAGAAAAACTCACAGGTAACCTCAGGAGAAATACAGGCTGCTCTGGAAAAAGATGGTGTGGTTGTTTCAAGGAGCACAATAGGATGATACTTCAAGAAATATGAGCTGTATGATTGAGTTGCCAGAAAGAAGCCTTTACTGTGCCAATGCCACAAAAAAGCCTGGTTACAATAAAAAAAAAAAGCCTCTGGCACACTGTAATTTGGAGTGATGAGACCAAAATAGAGCTTGATGGTCACAACTATAAGCGCTATGTTTGGAGAGGGGTCAACAAAGCCTATAGTGAACAGAATACCATCCCCACTGTGAAGAATGGTGGTGGCTCACTGATGTTTTGGGGGGGTGTGAGCTCTAAAGGCACAGGGAATCTTGTGGAAATTGATGGCAAGATAAATGCAGCATGTTATCAGAAAATACTGGCAGACAATTTGCATTCTTCTGCATGTAATCTGCGCATTGGACGCTCTTGGACTTTCCAGCACAACAACGACCTTAGGCACAAGGCCAAGTTGGCACTCCAGTGGCAACCAGCAGAAAAAGGTGAAGGTTCTGGAGTGGCCATCACAGTCTCCTAACCTTAATATCATCGAGCCACTCTGGGGAGATCTCAAACGTGCGGTTCATGCAAGACAACCAAAGACTTAGCATGACCTGAAGGCCTTTTGCCAAGACGAATGGGCAGCTATACCACCTGCAAGAATTCGGGGCCTAATAAACAACTATTACAAAAGACTGCATGCTGTCATTGATACTTAAGGTGGCAATACACAGTATTAAGAACAAAGGGTATGCAGACTTTTGAACAGGGGTCAGTTCATTTAATCTCTTTCTAATTTAACATTCAATGTAGTGTTTCAACCCTGTTATACCTGTTGTTGGTTTGGATGTTAATGTTTGTTTCGAGAACCGTTGAGTTTTGACTAATTGGTTTAACAATGCAGAACACTGCACATGTTTAGCTTTGTGGAGCAGAGGTTAAAGACACAGTCTCTCACATAGGAGACCCCAGTTCGAGTCCAGCGGGAGCAACAACGTTGATTTCTTCTGATGAACGTTGAAGAAACTATAACTATAGTAATTATACCTGGTATCCCTTGAGTTTCAGTTTGGATAGTCCTGCACCTGTGTAGTCCACTTTAGTCCACTCGGTTGGAATACGTCTCAGTTTCCTATGGAGTTATGAGATAACTCATACTCATTAATCACATTATGTTCATCTGTATGTTGTAATAATAACGAACATTCAGCATTATGTGCATGGTCACTCGAAGAAATCCTGCAGACTAAATTCAAGGTTCATACAGATTTTTGAAATCCTTGAAAATCCTTTCATTTTTATGTGGTATATTCATGGTTGTGAAGGTGCCTTAATATTACATAAGCTGCTTGAAATTGCTTAGATTTTGTTAATGTAACTTACCTAAAATAACTAATTACTGTCAATATAATATCAACATTCTGATTGAATGAATTTGCTTTACAGAGAAAGCAAATGGATATCAGCCAGGTCTGGAAGATTCATGTTTTCACACTATGGGCAAGTCACACTAATGGTAAGTTGTGGAACATTTTCCATAACGTCTAGATGTTAACCAGGTAGCACAAACATATTTTCCTTATATGGCCTTAAGTATCCAATGGACTTTTTCCAAACGCAGCAAATAATCTGGTATAATGTTTGCTCTTAGCCTATATTTGATGGTATTTTGTCAATTTGACCCCCTATGGACCTAATGTCACTAGGTATGTGTATGTTCTGTACCAGGGGCTTCACCAGTCCCAGCTCGAGAGGCTATAGCCTCAATAGTTTTTTGTTTCCACATTTGGCCGTTGAATGCACATGCACACATTTTTTATATTTGCATTTTAATTCCAAGTCGCTAATGTTTTAATTCAAACCAAAGTTACTGTGTACTAATTTTTGACTGATCACTTACATTTGCCTGAACGAGTTAAAACATAACAAAATGATACATCTATGTGACAGGCTCTCACATTATTGTGTGTGTAAAAATGAATAAAAGAAGAATTATTCTAAAATAGCAGAACATCTACTCGTGTTCACATACATTGATTTGTGGTGGCTGCTATCTGCTTCACAGAATCTATAATGCCAGCACACTTGGAGTACATGTACAATGTTGACGCTTTATTTAGCTATTCTTTTTGTTAATTTGTACTTTGTTCGCTCAAGATGTTCATTGTTTATTCGCACTACTATCTTCAACTGAATTGTGTCCCTATTACTATTATTTAGTAGATTTTTTATTAAATTACTTTATTAACTGACAAGTATTTGATTGAATGGTCCATACCATGTGTATCCTGTTTATTAATTAAAATTAAATACTGAAATTTTGTGTTTACAGTAGCCCAGCATGTGTTGTAATAAAGTCTTGCAAAAAAGTAGAAAGCGTACATCCAGAATGCCTGACTGGCTACCCAACTGTGATGGGCTACTGATTGAAATGGGGTAAAATGTAAGCAAGTTGAAGAACAAGGGATGTAATTTACAAACCACACAATGTCAATTTTTTTTTTTACTTTGTTAATGGTCTGTTACCAATTTATCACCTCATGATCTCACATGTGCCATAAGTGTTATTTTTGAAAACAAGGCAATGAACTGGGGATTTTGCAATTAGAGGTCAATCAGCATCACTCACATCTCCACTCAACTGAATGAAGAGATTACTAACAGCTGTTTTTATCTGTGCTCTCAAGTTTGAATTATGCTTTAGAACATCTAAATATCTAACTAGGTCAGAAAAAATTGAAAGACAAAATAACTAGTAAGTTTCTCTTTCAATTTTCCTTCTGCATTCTTAGTTTCATTTAGCCTATTGCATGTAATGAAGGATAACATTTTTCAGATAGCATTAATCAGGAAGAGTTGTCACACAAGTGATTCATAGAGGACTTCCCTATTTGGCTTAATTTGGAGTGGCTCTGGCTCGAACTTTTGTCATGACAGACTGTGGCGATTGTAGTCCTTTCGACCACTTGGATCTCGTCTTACCTCTGATCGCTAACTCACCTCATAATGTGTTTTGTTGACCACCCACGGCTAGCGTCTAGCTCTTAATGTCTTTTTGAATTGCTAGTCGCTAGATGCCAGCTCTGAGCCAATCAGAAAACAGGAGACAAAATGCCTATGTGTGTCCAAGCCCTTAGTTTTCCACACAAAACATCATGAGCTTCCAGGAGCTTTTGCAAACATGCAGATTCATATGTTTATATTCTCTACACTGTGAATTAATGGTGCTTGTTTAATTAAAGTGGATAAAAGCAGAATAAATGTTTGCAATGGTTTCAACAGATCAAATGGATACTGTAAAGAACGGTGCTACTTGGATGTTTACCTGTAAAAGCTAAATAATTATCATTCACAATGTAATGTAGTGTTGTTTTAGTTTTATAGCAACAACATATTTACTGCGCATTTAGATTTGATCCTGTTATTTTGAATACTGTGATTATTGTATATCTTGTAGTCATTAGCTTGTTGTCTACAAGCAGAACAGAGACTGTACGCAGAGTAGAGAATTGATCTTGTTGAACTGCTAGGATTTAAAACATTGCCTTCTTTAAACGATAAGAAGTTTAGTTTAACTGTATGAAATGGTGTGTAAGGAAAATGAAAGTGGTGTAAAAAAACAATGCCAATTCTTAAAAACCCTAAGGCATTGTCTACTATTGGGATAAGATTCTCCCAGGAGCTGGAAAAAATGCCCCTTTCCTAAAAAATACATTTGATTAAATACAAATGTATCTGTCAACTGTAGCCATTTATTTTACATTATAATCCATTCCCCTAAGCATAGCCATCTTCAACATACAAAAAAATCACTAAACTTTTCTTTTTTGTTTCAGTAAATAGACATTGATGTTTGGGGGGGGGGGGGGGGGGGGGTCTTGCCCCAGGACTCACACTTTAAGATTCCACTCTTCACAGTGCCTGTCAGAGCAAAATCCAAGCCATGAAGTCTAGGAACTCTCTAGATCAGAGGTGTCAAACCGGTTCCATGGAGGGCCGAGTGTCTGCAGGTTTTTGCTCTCACCTTGTATTTGATTGATTAATTAGGTTAATTAGTTTCTACCCTCACCTGGTTGTTTAGGTCTGAACTGGGAACCAATTTATAGGAAAAAACTAAAACCTGCGGACACTCGGCCTTCCATGGAACCGTTTTGACACCCCTGCTCTAGATTTTGGAGATGGACCAACAACCCAAAAACAATCAAATCGAGGATCTAAACACTGCGAAATACTTTAGATACGGTTGCACCACTAAAAACAAAAGAAATACACAACAAGATACTTTCTCCCTGGTACACAGACAATACTAGAGCACTCAAGCAAGCCTCCAGAAAATTGGAGCGAAAGTGGCGCTCCACCAAGTTGGAAGTATTCAGACTAGCCTGGATAGACAGTACACTACAATACCGAAAATCACTCACATTTGCTCGATCAGCTTATTTCTCCAACCTGATAGAGGCGAACAAAAACAATCCAAAATGTCTCTTCGATACAGTTGCAAAGTTAACAAAAAAGCAACGCTCAACAAGTGAAGTGTGTCTTTACTTTAGTTGTAATGAATACATGAACTTCTTTGATGAAAAGATCACCACCATTAGAAAACAAATAACTGACTCCTCCTTAAATAGTTATAGTCCCCAAAATCTCAGTTGTTCTGAGAATGTCCTGAACTTCCCTGACCAGGTGTCAATGGGGACACTTGGATTTTTTGATACCGTATCGCTCAACACATTCACTAAATTTGTAATGAGTTCTAAACCCACAAACTGTCAGCTAGACCCGATTCCAACAAAAATACTTAAGGAGCTATTTCCTGTGCTAGGTCTGCCAATGTTGAACATAATAAATTGCTCCCTTTCCTCCGGTTGTGTACCAAACTTACTGAAAATAGCAGAAATGAAGCCTCTTCTAAAAAAAATAATATCTGGATCCAGACATATGAAACAATTATAGGCCAATATCGAACCTCCAGTTCCTCTCTAAAATCTTAGAAAAATGTATTTCCCAACAGCTGAATGCCTTCCTGAAGACAAATAACATTTCTGAAATGCTCCAGTCTGGTTTCAGACCCCATCATAGTACTGAGACTGCACTCATGAAGGTAACAAATGACCTTCTAATGGCCTCAGACAAAGGTTCCGCATCCGTTCTGTTGCTTCTTGATCTTAGTGCTGCTTTTGACACGATTGATCACTCACTTCTGTTAGACTGGAAACCCATATTGGGCTACGTGGACATGTTCTAGCCTGGTTTAAATCTTATTTATCTGAAAGATATCAATTTGTTGGTGTGAATGGCATATCCTCTGACAAGTCAAAGGTAGGTTTTGGTGTTCCTCAAGGCTCGGTTCTGGGCCCATTGTTGTTCTCACTATATATGCTGCCTCTGGGTGATGTAATCCGGAATCACAATGTAAACTTTCACTGTTACGCTGATGACACACACATATATTTCAATGAAACCTGGAGAAGCCCCAAAATTATCTATTTTGGAAGCATGCGTTTCAGATATTAGGAAGTGGATGACAGAAAATGTCTTGCTTTTAAACTCAAGAAAAACAGAAATGCTCATTTTAGCACCCAAGTAACAAAGAGCTTTGTTAGCAGATCTCACTGTGAACCTCGACAGCTGCATGGTCGTATCCCAAAAAACTGTAAGATACCTTGGGGTTACCCTCGACTCTGACCTCTCCTTTGAAGAACATATAAAAAATGTCTCAAGAGTTGCATATTTTCGTCTTCAAAACCTTGCAAATATCAGAAACTTTTTATCAAAAACTGATGCAGAAAAACTAATCCATGCTTTTGTTACTTGTAGACTAGATTGCTGCAATGCTCTTCTTTCCAGTTACCCTGACAAATCAATAAATAAATGTAAATTAGTGCTGCACACGGCTGCTAGAATCCTAACTAGAACAAAAAAACTTGAACACATTACTCCTGTACTAGCCTCTTTACACTGGCTGCCTGTTAGGGTTAGGGCTGGTTTTAAGGTTTTACTCTTAACCTATAAATCAATACATGGACTTGCTCCTACTTACCTCGCTGAAATGATCCAGCCATACATACCTACACGTAACCTACGATCGCAAGATGCAGGCCTTTTAAATGTATCTAGAATTTCTAAACAAACCGCCGGAGGCAGTGCCTTTTCTCTTAGAGCTCCACTACTGTGGAATGACTTGCCAGTTAAGGTTAAAAATGCAAACTCTACTAAAGTGTCTACTAAAGACTAATCTCTACAGCACGGTCTATGATTAGGTGTAGCCTGGCCCAGGGGTGTGAACTTGACCAGAAAAGCTTGATACTGTCCACCCTTGCTGTCTTGCCAGGTGGGCTTTCATCGCCAGTGGGACGCCCTCCCTCCAATGCCTCTTGGGGGCAGAGTCACTGGCTTGTTGTTGTCTCTCTTTTGTGCACTTACGCAATTGGGCTGTACTCTGCTGGCAATACTCGGCCCTCATTCAGGGTGGTTGCGGTTGGTGGATGTCCCTTTGGTTGATGCTTGGAAATGTGAGTGGATTGATTTCCTGCCTGTTCGGCCCTGTCTGGGGCCTCCCCCAGATAAGGCCACAGTGTCGCCGGACCCCCCAGTCTCAGTCCCAAGGTCTTACGCAGCTATATTATTGTGCTGGGGGAGTAGGGTCAGTTCTGCTTCTCCACTAAGTTCTCCTGCTTCACTATAACTCCTTGTTGATATGAGGAATGCATTTCCTGAATTTTCCCAGTTTCCTCCCGTTTTGAACTGGTCACCCCTCTGAGCCTGGGTCCTCTCTAGGTTTCTTCCTAAATGTTGGCATTCTTAAGGAGTTTTTCCTAGCCACTGAAATTCAACACTACTGTTGTTTGCTCCTTCGGGTTTAAGGCCAGGTGTTTTGTACAAGCACTTTGTGACATCTGCTGATGTAAAAAGGGCTTTATAAAAAAAAAAATATTGATTGATTGAGCTTCACAGTTCGGCTGCAGAGATGCTGAAAGCACAACCTTCCATGCTTATATGGTAGTGTGGCTAGACCGAAGCCACTCCTGAGTAAAATCTAATAACATGCACCCCTGAAGGCCTCTGACAACATGAGGAAAAATATTCTCTGATCTAATGACACAAACATCTAACCGAAGCATGGGGGTGGCTGCATCATGCTATGGGGATGCTTCTCTACAGCAGTGTCTGGGAGACTGGTCAGGATTAAAGGAAGGATGAACACAGCAAAATCCAGAGAGGTTGTTGAAGAAAACATGATCCAGAGTGCACAAGACCACAGACTGGGGCTAAGATTAATCTTTCAGCTTGACATAGCACACAGTCGAGACAATGCTGGAGTGACTTAGGCACAAGTCTGTGTATGTCCTTGGGTGGTCCAGCCCAAGGTCCAGACTTGAACCCCATTGTAGATCTGTGGGTAAACCTAAAGATTGCTGTTCACAAATGCTTCCCATCCTAGCTGACACAGCTTAGGATCAAAGCTTAAGATCTGCAAGTAGAAATGGGAGAAACTACCCAAATCCAGGTGTGCAAAGCTGGTAGAGCCATACACAAGAAGATTCAAAGCTGTGATTGCTGCCAAAAGTGTTTCTGCAAAGCACTGAATAAAGGGTCTGAATATGTATGTACATTACATATATTACTTTTTTCTTTCAATAAATTGGCTATCAGTTTTATGTAATCAATTTTAAATTAGTCTAAGACAAGAAAATGTGGAGAAAGTGAAGCAGTGTGAATTCTTTCCAAAGGCAATATGTAGGTTTAATTGCAGTCAAGGCAATGTATTAACATAGGTGGCTGACAGACCGATTTGTGTAGCTCTAAGTTAGTCCTTAGTCTGATCTTTTTAGACAGGATTGGGGATATTTTGGTTGAAGGAGTGGATGCGGATGAATATTTTGTTTAAATTACAAGTCTAGCTCTTTCCTCTTGTCATTACACCATCCTTCATATTGGCCAACACTCTTATTGTTCATCACGTGCATCTTTGCCAGAGCAGAACTGGAAGGTCAGTGTTTTCAATTACAGATTGCATTGCTGATATCCGGTATCAGATTTTTGATCATAACATCATTTGTGCCTGTGGGTAGATTTAACCTGGTGGAGGCCACACACACAGATAAGTGAATAGTGTTACTATCACTGTCATGTGCAGAGAGGATGGATTGGTGTGTTTGCTCACATGGTAATCCATCAGACAAAATGTTTCCCTTTACATTTTGTGAATTACGATTTTAACACATATTTTTGTGTAATTTAATCAGTTACAGATGTTTTTAATTCTTAAAAATACCCTAATGTTCTCCAGGGAAAAGTGCAGTTGTCTTTTTTGTATACAGTCGTCACTTTGAAATACTGTATAATAATATGTCTATGAGTATTATTACTTTGTATCAGGAGCTATTTATCCTAAATTAATAAGGTGATCTTCAGTTTTTGTACAATAGAGTAAAGCAATGAATTTTTCACAGCAACATCATCCCTATAACTGTGTATTTCCTCTCACTTTAATATGATCTATGGAAAATTTGAAAAATCGATATTGAAACTTGTGTTCTTGGACGGGAAATACACTATGTTCTATCCAATTGAAAACACGTAAGCCATTCATGACTAATGGACTCTTACAGTAGTCCTGAAAAACCATTGGCAGATAAAACCCTTTATGGCTTCGGCAGCAACCTCGGAATATCTTTCCGATTAAATAGTATGAATTAATTTATATGATTTGGTAAAGGTAACATTAGCTGCAATTACAGCCATTAGTCTATTTGAATTAGTCTCTACCAGCTTTACACATCTGGACATAGCAATTTTTTCCCTTTCTTTGCAAAATTGCTCAAGCTCTGTCAAGTTGGATGGGGACATTTGGTGAACAGTAATTTTCCACTCTTTCTACATCTTCTCAATTGGATTGTGGTCCGGACTTTGACCACTCAAGGACATTCACAGACTTGTCCCGAAGACACACCAGTGTTGTCTTGGCTGTGTGCTTTAGGTCTTTGTCATGCTGAAAGATGAATCTTCACCACAGTCTCAGGTCCTGTGCACTAAGGATAAAAAAAATGTCTAGGCCCTCTTAGTATTTTTCTCTTTTCATTCTTCCCTCAATGCTGACCATTCTCCCAACCTGTCGCTGAGAAGCATCCCCATTTCCTCATGTTGCAAAAACCAGCCTGCTTCAAGATTGGGAAGCTGTTCTCAGAATGATGTGAGGTGTTAGGCTTGCACCAAATACAATGCTTAAAAAAGCTCTATTTTGGGGTCATCAGACCATATAATTTTGTTCCATTTCTCATAGTCACCCACAAAAACTAGCCTAGATTTTATGTGAGAAATTTTCTATTTCTTTTTGCCACTTCTTTTTGCCTATTGGCCCATGAAAGGGCCACATTTTACGTTATAGACTTTTTTGAGTCAATCTGTGGCAAAAAAATCCTAATTAAATTCATTATGATTTAATGTGGTCACACATTAAAATATGGAAAGGTCCAAGGGGTTGAATACTTTTGAGAGGCACTGTATACCAAAACTGAAATGTATCTAAAATATGGGGGAATGCATTTCAATATTTCTTATGAAGCGTTATGGATGTTACATTGCCCATTCCAGTCACCCCTTATCTTTTCCATGCTTTAGTGTTGACCAAATTCTAAGAGTGTATAAACAACCACTGAGAACCCTTTTAACCTCATGAAATGTGATAGATTGAAAAATATGTTTTTGAAAAATTGCCTTATACGAAATAGCAAATTGACATGCATTTTTTATAGTATATCTTTTCTAGTAACTTCTGAATAACAAAATACATTTTTTAATGAAAGGATAATTATGAATATTGCTACATTTGCAAATCTCAAAATTTATGTGGGCATGCGCATGTTGATTTTCCCACAGTCGCCCATCTATTCCTGAAGAAATCCTTTGTAATGGGTTCCTTCCTTCATTTTTCTCCTTCAAAATGCATTTCCACTAAAACATGTATTTCTATTCGAACATTCAATACTTTTTATTTTTGTCTATGCTTTTCTATGTCTCTTTTTCAATCTCCCCTCCTTCCTTCTGTCCTTCTTTCTTTTCTTTCTTTCTTTGGCTTCCTTTCATTCCTGCTTTCTTTCATTGTTTTTTCTTTTTTCCCTCGCCTTGGGACCCAATTTTTTTTTCTCTTCCTCTATTCAGGTTTTCTTTATTCTCTTTTCTGAATAGTTGTGGTACTTTAAGGGGAAGGAGAGGGAGAGGGGAGGGAGGTTAGTTTCAGTCAAAGCTGCAGCACAAAACTTCCTCCCACACCACATGCAGTGTCTCTTGGAATGAGTTTGTCACTCACTAGCAGGCATCACACTCCTCTTTCATGTATACCACCATCACGCTGACAGACCTACTGTATTGGTTCCATGGCTCTAGCCCTACACAGTCTCAACTATTTTTACATGCAGTATGCAATGTGTTGGTGAATGTTCTTTCCAGCACCGACATGGCATGTTGCAAAGAGTGTTCCATTCCCTGGCCCTAGCCGAGTGGTGTGTTGGCTTCAGTGTCACATGGTGACACTTGATGGGGTGGTGTGTTAAACTGCCACAACTGGTGTGAATGTTGTTATCTCCCAACAGAGCAATGGACAGCGAGGGAGACATGATTTGCGCTACGCAAGAATATCTTCATCAGTGCAGAGAGATGACAGGCTACAGGAGGTGCTGCCATGTAGTGTAGCAGTACTACAGTACACTCCCAGGCCTCAGTGGGGATCCACTCAGATAGGCACATCTGGGGCTGTACTCCGTCTCTACTTAACTACCAATACAAACAGCATGACTGAATAAACTGCACTATGTTAATGTGTTGCTTCAACAGTTCTTGGTTTTAGGCACCATCTAAAATGACAGTGAAAAGGTGGATAGAGGAATCTCTGTCAATGATTGTTTCTCAGAATAAATTATTTTAAATCAACTGGTCAATCCAAGGATATCATTCTCTATATATACTACATTCATATATACATATATATATATATATATATATATATATATATATATATATATATATATATATATATATATATATATATATGTAGCCTAACCAATCACCTGTGGTCTCTATCTCAGTCTCACATTAGTTCTTGGGCAATAATTGACAGCATAGAAAAACCTCACGGAAGTGGAAAGTGTGTTGGATGAATTGGAAATGATTAAAAATGCAGAATTGACAGGGACGCAGATAAAACTTTCTCTCCATAAGTAAGAATCCAAACCAGCATGATGGAATGGCAGGCTTGAAGGGGAGAGAAAGGTGAAAGACAGATGAAAGTGAAGAGAGATAAAAGCCGGAGAGGAGGGTGTGGGATAAAGCAGGAGGAAGGGAGGCAGAGATGAAAGCAAAATGAGAAAGATAAGAACAGAGGGAGAGAGACAGAGAGGGAAACGGAGGAAGAGATAGTGTACAGAGCAGAGAGAGGGGTAACCATGGAAACAGGAGGAAGGTACAAAGAAGAGATAGACAAAGGGTTTTGATTTAAAAGAATGAAACTTGGACGAAGGAAAAGTAATTCGGACTGAAATTTGTTACCGGGAGGTGAAGGAATATTACAAAAAAAAAGGAAGGAAAGACCATATAGGGACAACAGCAGCTCTGTGTGACTGTTTCTAAGACCATGTGAATGTGGTGGGCCCAACACTAGGCACTCCAGAGACCTCTAGTGTTAATAGGCATCTCTGGCTCATTGTGGGCCTCACCTTGAGCAAATCTGGAGGCTGGGTAGTAATGTAGGACATTGGCCTCACTTTACCTCCCTGATCAGTGTGCAGTGTCAGGGCCTGTCTGCAATAATGACTGGATGAAACTTGATGGACCTATACCCCTGTTGAGAGATACCTACCTTTACATTTCCTGTGTAGTGGGAAGAGGTTTGAAGCTCAGTCCTTGGGAATGAGCTATCTGGGTAGATCAATCACAAATAGTATTGAAATGAAGCTGTAGGCTATATATGATAGGAAAATATGCCTCCTTCATACACGGTGTCACTTTGTCTTTAGTGTGACTGATTCAATGTATTTGAGGTCCACGAGAATGTTGCACTGTGCTCTTCTCCTCTGCCATATATGCATACAGAGTATCTATATATTAAAATTCATATTTGTATATCTATATAGAGTTACAGGCAGACACAGGATTTTTATTCGGTGGTTTTTGAGTCTCTTGTGACTCTCTTTCTCCCTTCCCCCTCTCTGTTTTTCTCTTCTCTGTCTTTCTCTCTCGTCCTCTGTCTCTGTTTCTCACTCACTCCCCCACCCTCCCTCCTCCCTCTCTCCCCCCCCCTTCTCTCTCCTTCTCTTGATCTCTCCTCACTCTCCATTCCCGCTCTCACTCACTCTCTCCTGCTCTCCCATGCCCCCCTCTTTCTTTCGCTCTCTTATGCTCTCTCTCCTCTTTCTCTTTCCTTCCATAGCTCTCTGTCTCACTCCCTCGCCCCCCCTTTCTGTTCCTTTTATATCCTCCTTGCTGAATGCTCTTCTCCTCTCCTCCCTCAACTCTGTCTTTTCTCCTTTATATTCAGTCTTTTTTCCAGCTCTCCCCGCACTCCTTTCTCCAGTGTTGTCTCCTAGCAGAGCTATTTCATTCCTAATATTCTGTCTTTCCATTTAGTTGCCCCGTGCTGAATGAGGGGAGTAATCTTTTATTTAGGATTTTGGCTCTGCCCATCTCTGCATCCTGTCTCTCTGTGTCTGTAAGACTGATTTGTTTGAAGAATCTAAGAGCGGAAAAAAAGACTTCAGAAATCACTGTTGTTCACTCGGTAATGCTGCATTTGCTGCAGATACGTGTTTGTTTGCTGTAGTAAGTGTTGTCAGGGCAAGTCATCCACAGGCCAACTTGGTCTGCTTGTGGATCATCCCTGTCTGACCTTAAAGTGACTGCACAGTATGTAGTCTACTCAGTGTGGACATGAGCCCCTGTCACTGCATCTGGCCAACATATCATATCACATTTTGTATTATTTATTGTTGTATTAGATTATTTATTTCTGGTGTTACATGACATATTTTGCACAATTTGATATTTCTGAATAATACAAGTTCTAAATATGTTTCAAGGTTGTGCATGACACGAGAAAACTAGTATAGCGACGCATTCTAGATGGTTTGACTGGTCTTTCTTCATTCTGATTGTTTTATATCAGATTAGGACAGAGCTTACAGTCTTGTCAGAGTTTAGCACTGTATAAGAGTACTGTATAGCCAGCGTTTCTAAGTCATTGTAGCTGTATACACATTCTCAAAGAGCGGATAGGGCCCAGCTCTGTCAGAGGCCCATCTGTCCATGTGTTCTCTGTCAGGGTTCACCTGATAGCTGAGAACTGGGAGATGCAGTAGGGTGTGGCACCTATCATGCACATTATAATATTCCACGTGTCATACTCATGTTCATGCTGTGCAGTTGTCTGCTCATTGTTTTGGGAGAAGTTTCATTGCGGCAGCTAATCATGGCTCTGGGACTGGGCCAGACTGTTTCCTGATGCAGGTTAAAGATGGGAAGCCACTTGACCACAAACAACATTAACCCACAGGACTAGTTACCACAAACAACAACCCACAGGACTAGTTACCACAAACAACATTAACCCACAGGACTAGTTACTACCAGACAACATTAACCCACAGGATTAGTTACCACCAGACAACATCAACCCACAGGACTAGTTACTACAAATAATATCAACCCACAGGACCAGTTACCACCAGACAACATTAACTCACAGGACTAGTTACCACCAGACAACATTAACTCACAGGACTAGTTACTACAAATAACCTCAACCCACAGGACCAGTTACCACCAGACAACATTAACTCACAGGACCAGTTACCACCAGACAACATTAACACACAGGACCAGTTACCACCAGACAACATTAACTCACAGGACCAGTTACCACAAGACAACATTAACTCACAGGACTAGTTACCACTAGACAACATTAACTCACAGGACTAGTTACCTCTAGACAACATTAACTCACAGGACCAGTTACCACCAGACAACATTAACTCACAGGACTAGTTACCACCAGACAATATTAATCCACAGGACTAGTTACCACCAGACCACATTAATCCACAGGACTAGTTACCACAAGATATCATTAACCCACAAGAAGGGGCCACAAACATTATTAAGACACAGGACTAGTGACTCCAAAAACATTAGCCAACTGGACTAGTAACTACAAAACACACAGGACTAGTGACCACTAAAACATTTATCAACTGGTCTAGCGACCACAAGCCCAGGTTGAAACCCAGAGAACAAAGTCATTTCTTTAAAAAAAAAAAGAACTCTCACGTTGTTTACTGGAAAAACATCGATCAGAAATACTTTCTCTACCTCCCCTGAAATGAAATGTATGTCTTCCATCTGTATGGCAGATGCTTATTAGCAGGCCTGGTCGAGGTGGAGAGTCCATGTCCAAAGCCTGGCATTACCCTGAGCCCCCATCACCAGCTCCTATCTCTGTCACTATGATGAATCAAGATGTCTCTGAAGCACCGGTAATGTCAGCTCAATACACCAGGGAGAGTGGGGAGCATATGGAGGAGTAACTGGAGGGGGGGGGGGGGTGGGGGTGGGTGTGTGTGTTTGTGTCTATTTCATGTACAGTCAATAAGTGTCCCAGGTGTAATTCCTCGTCACTGTAAGTCCCTCCCATCAGTGATTCCTGGTTGTGCTTCTCTCTTTCTCTAAGTCAGAAACTGTGTTTCTGAGCAGCAGGGTGGTGGAAGGAACTGAAAGTGTGTGTTGGTGTCAGTGTGTGCCGGTCCCATTCCCTGGCGCACTCACACGCACACACACACACACACACACACACACAAACACACAGTGGAAACCCCATCTGAGGGTTAGTAGGTACACCAGTGAGATGTAGGGCCATGGCTCACTTCCTTCTGTTTCTCTCAGTACCCTAACGCATGTGGAAACCTGTGGAAACAGAAAGGGGTGACATGAGCAGGCTCTCATTATTCATTGTCTGTTTCTCTCTCTCTCTGTCGTTCATATACAGTACATTAGTGTTGATTTCCAGCAGCAACCCCAGATATACAGGCAAATGGGCACTTGGACAGGTTCTGGTGTTGTGATGATGTGGGCCTGGACTGGAGCCAGTATGTTCTTCCCCAAACTTTTGTTGTCTCAGTGTTTCTCCTTTTCCCTATAGGCTGGTTCTGTGTTGTTTTATGTACACGTCCCTTGTTGTTTCTTCCATGTGGTTTCTTTGTCTTTCAGACTCTTATCTCTTTGTTTCTTCCCTCGCTCTCTTTCTATTTTCTCTTCCATTCTCTCTCTCGACTTCCTGATATCTCTCCCCCTCGCTCACACCCTCACTCAATTTCTCCCCTCCCTCCTCCCTCCCTCACTCTCACTCCCTATCTCCTTCGCTCCTCTCTCTATCTCTCTCTCATTCTCGCAGCACTCCCAACCGCTGATGATTGATCAAGGTTTTCAAGGTTTGCCCTTTCCTGTTATTTAGTGGGGGATATTTAGGCACAGTCTGCCTCTATCTAATCAGGATTGGCATGTGTTCATATAGGCTGTGTGTGTGCTGAGTGTGTGCGCTGTGTGTATGTGCGTGCATATGTGTGTGTGTGTGTGTGTGTGTGTGTGTGTGTGTGTTGTGACAGTAAAACTCTGTCAGGGATATTGATCTGTTGATTTTTGAGTTAAAGAAGCACGGTCATAATAGTGTAACTGTCTCATTACCAAGATCAGCAGCACCACTGTCTACCTAGACACACACACACACGCGCGCTCAGCCCGCAGGTACTTTGCCGCACTGTTTCTGAACACAGCCTGAAAGAAATCTGGAAGTTCAATAGTTAATGTCTTCCCTTGCTGTTTTTCCTTTCCTCAATCTCTCTCCCTCCCTCTATCTCCTTTCCTCTCTCTCCACCCCCCCCCCCATTCTGCTCTCCCCCTCTCTTGCTGATGGACTCTTCTTTTTATTTTCACACTCCACCATCCCCCCTTTTTTTCTTCATTTCTCTCTCCTTCTTTCCTCTAGCCCTCCCTCCCCTTCTCCCTTTTTCACTGCATTTTCTTTCACCCCTCCCTCTCTCTATCTCCCTTCCCCATCCCCACCCCCTCGCAAGCGCCCCCCTTTCTTTTCTCTTTTATTCTTTCTCTTTCTTTCTCTTTCTTTTACCACATCCTTTCTTATGCTTCTGCTCTCCCTCCCCCAGTCTCTCCTTTCTCCTCTTTCTCCTTTTTTGCTGCATTCTGTTCTTCCCTCCCCCTCCCCCATCTCTCTTTCCTCTTTCTTTTTCTTTCGGTCTCTGTCCCCCCCACCCCCCCACCCCCCCCCCCCCTCTGCCTCACTCCCCCTCCTGCTTTCTTCCTTATTCTATCTCCCCCACGTCTGTCTCCCTCCCTCCCTCTCTTTCCTAACTGCTTTTCTCTCCTTTCTTTCTCATTCTCTTTCTTTTGTCAGTCATTTTTCTACTGAGTTTCAGACATGGTACACTTCAACCTCTCACTTTTAATGAATTTCATTTAAGGAGTAAAGCTAATAAACCACATGTTCTCTTTTAGCATATCTCAGACACTATCTCTCCCTGACTGTTAGATACTGACAGACACACCTCCACCCATACACTCTGTCTGTCTGTCTGTCCGCCTGTCTGTCTGTCCGTCTGTCTGTCTGTCTGTCTGTCTGTCCGTCTGTGTACGTGCACACACACAGAGGAACTACACATTCGATTTTATAATTGTTTGTGTGTTTTGAGTATGCTTGCAAAAGGAAATGCAAAGTATGACTGTGATAAAGAGAAGATAAGCTAGAGCTTGTGTTTGTGTGCCTTAGAGAAATGTGTGTTGAAGGGTCATGCTGAATTGTGTGTGCTGAGAAAGAAAGATAAAATGAGTGTGTTCAGTCTGTGTGTGTGTGTGTGTGCGCGCGTGTTTGTTTCTGTGTTTGTGTGTGTGTTTAAGAGAGGGAGAGAGAGAGAGAGAGAGAGAGTGTCTGACTGAAAGAGAAACTAGAGAGAGAAAAAGGAGAGGGGAGACAGATAAAGAGAAGTGAGATGGAAGGAAGGAAGGGAAAGAGAGAGAAAGAAAGAAATGGGGTGATAGTGTGTGTCTGTGTGTGCGTGTGTGTGTGCGTGTGTGTCTGTCTGTGTGTGTGTGCGTGTGTGCTGGGGGGTGGGGTGGGGGGGGTGGCAGGCACAGTCAGTTCTGATAACAGCAACAGTAGGAGGAGGATGAGTCGGGGGACCGCCCCACTCTCCTTCAGATATAAATAGGAGCTGGATTTTTTTACTCCACTCAGTTCTCCTGAAGGATGAGATCCCTGAAACACCTCAAACATCACACCAGGAACAATGTGGTGAGTTGTCTCGCCTCGGCTGAGAATGCGATTACAGTGCTGGTTCAGATGGCAGGGCAGTTGCATGTTGTTTTAAAAGTGGTTAGGCTGTCTCTCTCTGTGTAAGTCAACGGAGATTACTTTTCTGCCTCCATAGAGAACTAGAGCAAGAACATCTTTCCCAGATAAGAGTAGACTACTTACTAACTGTTGTTCTGACTGTTGGTCTGTCTGTGACACCTCTACTAGGCTATTATTCATTTTGGTGGGATTCTTTGACGTTTTGTCTTAAACCTTCTTTCACATGCAACTTCTAATGTATAAGTATGGACTCCTGCAATTACTATGTTGCCTTTCTGTCCCTCTGTCATTTGTCTTTCATTGTGCCTGCCTTTCATTTTGTCGTGTTTTTCTTCTTCCTTCCCCCTCTCTACCTCCCCTCCTTTCTGTCTTTCTCTCTCACACTCACTCTGTCTTTCTCACTCCCCCCACACCCCTCCCTCTTCTTTTCCTTTCTCCCCTTCTCTCTCACATGCTCACTCAATCTCTCCCCTCCCTCCCCTCCTCTTTCTTTATCTTTCAGCCCCTCCATCTCATTGCTCACCCTCCCTCCCTCACTCCACTCCTCCCCCGCCCACATCTCCTTCTCTTTCTCCCTCTCTTTCTCTTTCAGTGACAGACACACACGCGCGCACACACACACACGCGCACACACACACACATCCACACCTCACTCACTCTGTGTTCCTCTCTCACAAACACACAGTCTGTCTCTGTCTGACTACTTTAAAAGCAGTAATTATAAATGACGTGGTTATCAGGGCATCCAGGTCTACCCCCACCGTTCCCTCTGTCCCTCCCTCCTCTTTCCTCTTTCTACATCTCCTCTCTGTCTCTTTGCTCAGTATTGTGTTATGAGAAGTAGCAGCTCATGATCTGTGCTAGGTTTTGTCCTAGACTAAGGTGCATAAAGGAACCAAGGTCCTTCCCTTCACCGCGCCAGGTTTGTAGGTAGGACCAGAAAGTATCACAGCACACTGGGAAACTCTCAGGACGCTGAGGCTTGGTAATACAAGAACGAAGCTTTTCTCCGGCTCCAGTTGGTTTAGCCTTTACAGATATCTCTAGTCTATTACTGCATTTCAGTTTATACTATTACACATACTCATACGAATAACTCAAATACCAAAATGAAGTTCTATTTCGGTCATGGTTTTAACTAAGTGTTTCATGCATCACCTTGTTAAGTAGCCCTGCGGTGGCTTGGTGAACTGTGAGAGGAGATCATGGGGTAGGTGTTAGCCTTGTGTGAGCCCCGTTAGTCCTGCCCCTCATCAATGGGATTGGTATCCTCCCCAGCTTCCAGATTAGAGACGAAGAGTCCAGCATGGTCTTTCTGGCTAGGGCCACTCAGATCTCCACAGGAAGCTCTCTGGACAGGGCACGGAAGTCCACTTCCTGGTTGGACCTCCATCCCATTTGTGTTCCTTATTATTTTAAAGGCTGTAAAGGAAGGAAGTGGGGCTCAGGCACATATCTGCCTTATCCCCTCTATCTAACGTTCCCTGCTGGAATCAGAGCAAATAAGCAAGGCATTGTCACAACGCTGCAGACTGTCTTGAGCTGGTTATCACTGTCTGGAATAGAATTTCGGGACGGAACAGTTGTATGAAAGGACAGTCGCATAAGAAACGTCTCAGACCACTTCAGGGATATTAAGGACTATACTTAATCAATATTCCCACCACACACACAACATTGATTTCTCAGGAATCCCTATCACTTTGAGAGATCTTTTGGTCGGTCCTGGTGTAAGCAGTGTCTTACACATGAAGGATCTTCATCTGAGCCAGTTTGCTACGGCCGGGAAATTATTCCTGCAGCAATAGAGATCTGAATTATTGTGTGTGTTATAAAGAATGCACCTTTTGTAGGGGTCGATGTATTTATTATGTGTGTTATAAAGAATGTACCTTTTGTAGGGGTCGATGTATTTATTATGTGTGTTATAAAGAATGTACATTTTGTAGGGGTCGATGTATTTTCGGGAATATCAAGTTGAATGTTTTTCAGTGGAAATTAAAACGTTCAGCCTTAGTACCTTAAATCCACTAAAAGTTTGACATTTCTTTTCGTTGCGGTAAAAGTTTGCATTCAACAGGACAACCGAATTGAGATCCGTGTACAATGGCGGTACATTAGAAAGCAGTCTCACCCAGCTAAACGTTAGAATTCTTTTCTTCAATGTGCTGACCTGATCAGGGCTGTGTGTTTGTTGTCGTCAGGAGGAGAGTGGCCGTCTGGTGCGGTGCTACCCCAAGGTGACGGAGGGCCAGATGGATGCCGGGACACAGACTGACCCTGTGGTGGTGCTGTCTCTGGCCCAGGCTGCTGTCCTGGGCCTCATCTCCCAGAATGAGATCTTCGGAGCCACCATCGCCCCCAATGGTTTCTACATGGGTGAGCCCAGGGAGCACGGCCGGACCCCCCCACCTCCGGAGGGCGTGGAGTATGAGTACGCTGACCAGCTGATCGGAGCCAACGGAGACTACCTGGCTGAGCCCGCGGGGCAGACGGAGCCCCACGGCAGTGAGAGGAGGCGCCCAGGTCCCAGAGGGAGGACCAGGAGGCCCAGGAGTGAAGGAGGTGCGCCAGGGGAGCCCCCTCACAGAGTCCCCAGCGTACAGGCTCAGGTGAAAGGGGAGCGGACAGAGACTGACACCCCTCCCTCCTGCATCCACATGGTGAAGAGCCACAGCAGCCCAGGCAAGACAGAGGAGCCAGCCACTCACAGGGGGCACCTGAAAGAGGAGCAGAGCTGTGCTAACTGCCCGGTGTGTGTGAGGGCGACGTCCAGCCAGGCCCAGGCAGGCACGCGTCCAGACCAGGGCACAGAGGAGAGGAGCGAGAGAGGAGGAGAGAGGCAAGAAGAGGAGCTCGCCGAGGAGGACGGGGTGTTGAACCTTAAGACTGGGGGAAACCGGTCGGACAGTACCAGTCCCGTCGCGAACCGTTACTTCGAGTCCAGCGAGGTGGCCTACGAGTCTGCCGACACGGCCGCCGGGGAGTACGAGGACAGCGGCCAAGGCATGCTGTGGGCCGCCGACGCGGAGGGCATAGCCAGGCGCATGCAGATCGACCGGCTGGACATCAACGTGCAGATCGACGAGTCCTACTGCGTGGACGTGGGCGAGGGCCTGAAGAGGTGGAAGTGCCGCATGTGTGAGAAGTCCTACACCTCCAAGTACAACCTGGTCACGCACATCCTGGGCCACAACGGCATCAAGCCCCACGAGTGCCTGCACTGCGGCAAGCTGTTCAAGCAGCCCAGCCACCTCCAGACCCACCTGCTCACCCACCAGGGCACGCGGCCCCACAAGTGCACCGTCTGCAAAAAGGCCTTCACGCAGACCAGCCACCTGAAGAGGCACATGCTGCAGCACTCGGACGTCAAGCCCTACAGCTGCCGTTTCTGCGGCCGGGGCTTCGCCTACCCGAGCGAGCTCCGGTCGCACGAGAACAAGCACGAGAACGGCCACTGCCACGTGTGCTCCCAGTGCGGCATGGAGTTCCCCACCTACGCCCACCTGAAGCGCCACCAGACCAGCCACCAGGGCCCCACCACCTACCAGTGCACCGAGTGCAACAAGTCCTTCGCGTACCGCAGCCAGCTGCAGAACCACCTCATGAAGCACCAGAACGTAAGGCCCTTCGTCTGCCCCGAGTGTGGCATGGAGTTTGTCCAGATCCACCACCTCAAGCAGCATGCCCTCACTCACAAGGTACTGACCCCGCAGGCCCTCGCCGACCAGGTACTGAAACCTCACTGACCGTGACGTTCCCTGTGTGACATCATGTTCCACCTCTCCGTGCTCGGGTTTCCCACTGCAGTCACAGAGCCAGAGTAGGCCGGCCTGTCAGAGGGGTCACCCAGAGGTCAGAGCAGCATTAGTGGTATATCATGGAGCTTTGGCTTCTAATGAATCAAATCCCTTGTGCAATAAGGTGCACAGTGTCTTGTATTCACATATAGTTTTTTTTTTAGAAGTTCCTCTTTAACCAGGCAAGTCAGTTAAGAACCATACATTATGAACTGTTCCTACACATTCACAGTGAACTTAATAAACAAGCTGAGACAGACAGGGTTTGGCTAACTCAGAGATGCATCCAG
Source organism: Esox lucius (assembly GCF_011004845.1). Taxonomy (NCBI): domain Eukaryota; kingdom Metazoa; phylum Chordata; class Actinopteri; order Esociformes; family Esocidae; genus Esox; species Esox lucius. The sequence continues at coordinate 22,208,313 of NC_047587.1, forward strand.
ACATAAAGGCCGTGGTTCCTTTTGCACAAACCAGTTGTAATGTAAACATAGCCTTCAAAGCAGGACCCATTGTGTTTGGTCTGACCTCTTCCTTCATGTGATTTATGCCGTGAGGTGTGTCAAAGCAACACATACCTTCTTTATGTCTGATCCTAGAGTCTAGCGCCTGTGTGATCCCTCCCTCCTGCATGACACATCCCAGACAGAGAGCCGTGCTCTGAGTCATCACTGTCACATTAACAGTCATTACTGAAATATTGGTGTGCACTTTATCTTTAATATTTTAGTAATTTAGCAGATACTCTTATCCCTTTCCTGCAGGAGCAATTATGCCTGGCTCAAGGAGAGAGTGACAGATTTTTCACCTTACTGGTTTAGGATGTTTAATATAGCCAACTTTTAGCTACAGGACAGAGGTTTTAACTACTTATGGCACAAACAGTTACATTTGATTTTAAATGTTCATCAGCACGTGATTTTGTTTTTAACATGTCGTCCATTACTTAATATCACCTCCTCACTGTGAGTGGGATCTGCTCAGAGAGCCAACACTTGGAGCTAACGTGTGTTAAGTTGCGTCCAGTATGCAAGGATTTCACACCAACCCCCAAGCAGTTACCTGTAGTCACCCATGGTTGGTGTTTCTGTATGTTTGTGCATAATAACAACCCACCTCTGTTACTGTCATTGCGTCTGCGAAGCCATAGCGTGATGTTCACCCACAAGGAAATAACTGACATTTCCAACCCCCTCTGTTTTTCCAGGGTATGAAGGAATTCAAATGTGACGTGTGTGCCCGGGAGTTCACCCTCTCTGCCAACCTCAAAAGGCACATGCTGATCCACGCCAGCATTAGGCCCTTTCAGTGTCACGTCTGCTTCAAGACCTTCGTCCAGAAGCAGACCCTCAAAACGCACATGATTGTACACCTGCCTGTCAAGCCTTTCAAGTGCAAGGTAAGCGCCGACGCCCTCCGCGCGGGGTTGGGTTCCGCTGTCCCGGGGTTCACCGAGTGTTGAGGGTTGTTCCTCTGTGTTCCAGGTGTGTGGCAAGTCTTTCAACAGAATGTACAACCTGCTGGGGCACATGCACCTCCACGCCGGCAGCAAGCCCTTCAAGTGTCCTTACTGCTCCAGCAAGTTCAACCTGAAGGGCAATTTGAGCCGACACATGAAGGTCAAACATGGCATACTGGAGGCTTCGCCAGATGGACAAGGTGACTAACATTAGTAGCATAGAATTAACTGATACCATCTAGCGGGTTTGAACCTAATTTCATTGCTGCACCCCAGGGCAGCTGTGATTTGGTTTTGAATGAACAAACACAGTTCCGTGATTCTTTTGGTTTCTTGATACGGAATGCTAACGTCTCAGAGACGTAGGTCGTTTCATTGGGCTCTGTCGCGTTGTGTAGTCACTAACTCAGTCTGCCCACAAGGGACTTTGACTCAGCATTTACTATAATCTAGTGGTCAAGTGTTAAGGTGCTTCTCTGCGCTTCCCCTCCCTCTGTTTTGTAAATATAGAAGTGATTGGATTAGACATGCCTGTCTCTATCAGTAGGGAGTGATAGGGAGGCAGAGGAGAGGACTGAACTGTGCTCTGAAACTGGGAGGAGCTGTGTGTGTGTGTGTGTGTGTGTAAGGACAGGATGGGCTCATGTGTGTGTGTGTGTGTCTGTTCATTTCCTTCCTCAGAAGCCCCCCCTGACATAGAGGGCCAGGAGGACTACGACGAAGAGAACTTTGAATTCAGTGAACGAGAAAACCTGGCCAGTAACAACACACCAGACATCGCTAAACTGTCTGAAATGGAGTATTATAGCAGCTACTCCAAGGGTGCAGGGAGCTACAACACTGCATGAATGATTAAAAAAGAGCCCACATGGAGTAGAAGTGTAAACTAAATGGGAGTTAGTGCCGCTTGCAGCTGAAGGTCCTGCAATGAGCTTTTACTCTCTTTAACGGCATGATTTAAAGTGGTGGAATCTGCCCATTTGTATGCACTGGAATCTCAGTTCTCTTGCTCTGATATTCTTCAGGAGTCAGAGACGGGTCATTTGGGATTGTACATTTCTCATTGGCCCTTCTGTTTTGTACTGAAGCGAGACTTCACCTCTAGGTGCCACAACATTGTGATTGATAAATGTGGTGTTCATGTGAAAAGGGGGTCATATCTGAAAATACATCTATTCTAAACCTCTGGGAGAGTCATACTCAACATCCATTCCCAGAGGTGGCCTCACTCTGGAAGCACACACTGTAGGAAAACAAACATATAGTACAGACGTGATCATGAAATTAACTTCCACATTTACAATCCCAGAAATGTCTGTGCAGGTACATCAAAATATGGCTGAGCGTTATTGCTGTGATTACCAAGTAAAGCAATGAATACATGCCAGTCAAATGATTGTCCTGTCTATGTTACTTACCAAAGCTGATACTGTTCAAGCAGTTCTCTTAACATTTGGTTACCAAGTAATTTTTCTTGTTTCATTTCTGTAAAAAAATTATACTGTGAGTAGTTTCAAATACAGTTCTAGGTTTCCAAACCAGTTTAGAAAATCGGTTTATTTTTTGTTTTATTTTAATTGCACAAAAAATAATTTGCCCATTCACACTCCTGAGTCAGCTGGTTCTGCTTATGCCATCACTTTGTGGCCCCATGGGACAAGCCTGATTTGATGTTCCTGCATTGGCAGACATTATTTTTGTTATTGATCCCTGGTACCAAAGAATCGGACCAATGTTTAGCAATTTTTCAAACACTTAAACAGAAGTTTAGTGGCACCCTCTCTGCGCTTATTCGAGCTGGGACATTCAATTTCACATGGCAGACTTAATGTAATTACATGTTGGGCGTTTTCCTCCCCCTGGTAGATTTCTCCAAAAGATTACAATAAAGAACACACTACTGCGGTTTCCTTTTCAGGATACTTCACAATTTATGCAGCATGCAAGCCTTCATAGACTGAAACATTTCTCAAAAGCAAGCGCAGCTCCTGCATACTCACAGCGGTTTTAGTTTTCATGGATGAATCTCAACAGGAACTGTCCTAAAAACTTTCGACAGAAATATTAAGTGCCCCTGTGTGTCTCCAGGAGTGTGCCATCCATCATGCTGTACACTGGTCTGAAGTGATGAACGACAACCTCCCAACATGTGACAGGGCCACAAACCCAGCAGAAAATGATTTGGGGAAATTCACTATATATTGTTTCCCTGTGCTTAGCTTTACAAACATATTACCTGCAAACTAGGTATCCATACACAATGTTGTTCTAGTGTGTTTAATATACAAAATGCTCATTTCTGTCTGTGGGGGGTGGGGGGATGGCATCTAGCTACAGTGATGAAATGGGGAAAACATAAGATCTGGAACTTGAATGGCTTTCTGTGTTACACATTGATGTGGAAATATGCTGTTGATAGAAATGTAAAATGTTGTGTACCAGACAATACTGTAAAATAATAAATTTATTTACCTTTAAGTCAGTGTGCTCCTTTTATCTTACAAAATGACAATAGAAGCAAAATAAAAACGCAGGTTCAAACAAGGAAGATTTATTAGCAAATATTGACATGGCCTTCAAGTTGATTCTTCCAAGATATCTGAATACAGTACTTCACATTACAAAAATAGAACCTTGGAGACAAGAGGATAGAAGGGTGAAGGACAGCTCTCCATTATAGAATTACCAAACCTGGCACACTACATAGCTAATTCCCTACATATTCATTCTTCCTACAGACAATTTGCATGTGGTTTTCTTGACCTAAGTTAAAAATGAGGTAAAAAAACTGAAGGACAAAGATCTAGCTGTACTTGTACTTTAAGTCCTTCACTTGCCCAAAGCTTTGTCAAGGTTTTTCTTGATGGCATCCAGAAAGTCTTCAGTGTTGACATAATGCTCATTTAGCTTGCACCTGCAGATGCAGGACAAAACAGAAGTTATTCAATATGTACAGTCACTTACATAACTTGGCAAAAATGCTGCAACAAATTATCACACCAAATTATATTTGCAGTAATAAACATTAAAGCAATAATTTGATCTATTCAATAGTAATGAGCTCACTTAGAAAGTCCATGAATACAGCCGGCAAGGTCCTTAGTCATGACACCACTCTCAACAGTCTCTACGCACACCCTCTCCAGAGTCAGAGCAAACCTGCAGATTAGCATCACAACACTTAGTAATTGCCAGAAGAATTGGCCAGTGCACATAAAGACACTCACTTGACTACGAACAGTAACTGAATAGGACAAATTCAGAACAACTGCTGTTTGTATGACAGAAAATGAATTTCCTGCATAGTTTGTGGGGGCTATGTTCAGTTAGCACCAAACATGGCAATCTGTAAATTAACAAATCTACCGGAAATATACTGTAGGTTTAAAAGAAACTGAATGAAGCTGAATTAATTTCTTACTTGATCAGGTCGGGGTTGCCATCAAGTTTACCCCGATGCTCAAGCCCTCTGGTCCAAGCAAAGATGCTGGCAATGGGGTTGGTGCTAGTTGGGTTTCCCTGGTGGATGCAGAACGGTTGTGTTTTAACACTGGAAATATACATACTGATTGTGTAAAAGTGGCTACAACATGACTCATATCATCTGCCGATGGATATTTATGGTTTTCATTCTCCATCCAATGAAATGATTCAGCCATTATATTAACCACCACAAGATGGCCCTGTTCATGCACAAATCAAAACAGGCAGACCGACATTCATCCTTGGGCCACTAATTTCACTCCTTGACCGGCATCGTGCAGAAGGATTTATATTTCTTTAAATATAGCTCTAAGGTTGAAATGGAGGATGATTCTAACCTTCTGGTGCTCACGGTAGTGTCTAGTCACTGTGCCGTGCGCAGCCTCGGCCTCAATGGTCTTTCCATCGGGACACACCAGCACCGACGTCATCAGGCCCAAAGAGCCAAAACCTGTAAAGAATCCATACAGTAAGTTAGCCACCCATAGTCCAACACGTTACAGGATTACTTTCATCCCGGCAGCAAACAACTCTCATAACTGATGTCATTTCAATGGTGTAGATGTCCTAATCCCTCACCCTGAGCCAGGATGTCAGACTGGACGTCCCCATCGTAGTTCTTGCAGGCCCACACAAAGGCGCCATCAGACTTCAACACCTGGGCAACCATGTCATCAATGAGCCTGTGCTCATACCAGATCTTCAGCTTGTCAAACTCTGGCTTATAGTTCCTATGGTAACAAACAATACAGTAGTGTGGGTGCAGTGCAGAGTTACCAGAAGGAAACATGAACAATATTTGACTCCCTAATTCCGGTGTCAGGCTAAAGAAACCAGAAAGAGACAAATACTAACGCCTGAAAGATTTCCTCAAAGATGTCCTTGAATCTGCCATCATAGGCTTTGAGAATGGTGTTCTTGGTGCTCAGGTATAGGGGCCACTTCTTTCCAATGGCATACTGAAAGCAGCTGTGTGCAAAGCCTGAAATAGACTGGGGGAGTAGAAAGTGTACATAAGATACCACTAGTGTAGGTCATATAAACTGCAATACAAGGGTTAACAACCTTCTAGTTGTTAACCCCTGATTGTCCCCACTTCACACTTGTAGGTCCACTGGACAAGTTGAAAGTCCACCATGTCACCTCTGGTGTTGTCAAATCAAACTGACCCCAGCTCTTGATAGTAAACAAACAATGGTAAGCCATGTTTACAGTAGGTGAACTCAATCCTTGCAACACAGATCTCATGTAGAATAAAACATAATAAAACAATATTTAAGAGATTTAAAAAAAGTATCATTCAATGACAATAATCCAGTTTTTGCTTTACACTGAAAGTGCTAAAAAGCTGCTGTCATGTGGACATTTTGAGATTTGTAATATCAGAAATAAAAAATAAAAATACATCTAGGTTTGTAAACTATCCCATCAAGTGGGGGATGCACCGCTGAACTCACTTCATCTGTGTTGTACATTCCCATTCCACAGCCACCACCGGGGAAGTTGTAGACCTCCCACTCCTGGCCTTTGCTCCCATCAGTGGGGGAGAAGACCATCTTGAATGTGCCTGGTTGGTTGACAACGAAGTCGGTTGCTCTATACTGGAAAACAATACCTCATTCCTTATCACACATTGAAGATAAAGGAAACAAAAATAATGATTTCAACAGCTAGCATTTCTAACTGAGAAGAAGCAGACCTGATCACCAAAAGCGTGTCTGCCGATTGTGATGGGCTGCGTCCAACCTGGAACAAGCCTGGGAATGTTCTTGCAGATGATGGGCTCACGGAAGACTGTGCCACCCAGGATGTTCCTGATGGTTCCGTTCGGGCTCTTCCACATCTTCTTCAGTTTGAACTCTGATTACAGAAACATAGCTCTTCCAACAACAGTCATACAGCAACACTTAAACTGTAGCCAAATGACCCATGAGAAGGCTTAGGACAAGGATTTAGCTTCCCCCGCAGAAAGAATTATAAACAACATTGCTGAAGGTATTGAAATACCTTCTACTCTGGCTTCATCTGGAGTGATGGTAGCACATTTAACAGCTACATGGTACTTCTGGGTAGCCAGGGCTGAGTCGATGGTGACCTGATCATTAGTTTGGTCACGGTATGGCAGACCCAGATCGTAGTACTTCAGCTCCACATCTACATTGGACAGGATCAGCTACAGGAGAAGAGTAACAGAGGAATCAGAGCTAATTCTGTATTTCCATTGTTCTGCTCTAAATGTACTGTACATTGTCAAGGAAACTAACAAGCTGCCTCACAAAAAAGTTAACCTCAAGTATGCTGGAGACCAGACGACTACAGAAACTGTACACGTCTAGGATTCAAGACCTTCGGTATAGATACTCAACTAAATAAAGAAATCAAAGAAATATATTGTCTACCTTCATAAATTGAGCAAAAGTGACTATACTATAATGTCAACACAATTTCTGTAACACTACATTGAGTATTGTCTTTTTCTGCAAAAAGTAGGTTTTATGGAATTTTTTTGTCCCAATAACTCCTTCTTGGTCATAGTTGTAAGTATGGAAGAGAAGAAAATAACCAATACAACAGCTCAATACTGAAAACAACCTCTATAAACCGAAACAATGAATGAATATGACAAATAGCCTGACTTCTAATGATCGGTAATAATCTGCATTCAGGCATGGTGTGATATCATTGTTTTTAGAAGGGACAATAGGCCAACATATTAAACATGATGTTTATTGTCAGAAAACAGAATTTTTCTCCCATGACTCTATGAAGGCTGAGCCAACAAAACACCATCTGCTCTCTCTGGAGGCAAGCAAACAGTGAGAATGAGTGAAACCTCACAAAAACCCCTCCCCCAGATCACCCAGACACATACACACTCTTACTCACTCACTCCTTTCTCACCCTCCCTCCCAATGTGTATGTCAGTCAGATGTGTAAAAATAGACTAGTCAGAGAGCGAGCCTGTCCTCCCCCGAGGCCGACAGACTGAAACCAATGTAGTCCCCCTCCCCCACTCCCAGACAGTCTCCAGAGCCCAACCTTCTCTTTGATGAACTCCCAGATGATCCTGGTCATCTCATCTCCGTCCATCTCCACTACGGGCTGGGACACCTTGATGCGCTTGTCTCCATCTATCCAAAATAAAAACACAGTACACATACATTTATGGATAAGGCTTTTTTAATCCCAGAGGAACAAGCCTGGTTATCCAATCATGGCCTATTGTATTTACAAACATTGGTAAGGAACCTTAGCCACTGTCTTAATGGCTTATTACCCACATGTAGTCACATTGTCTTTAATATGGTGTCTACATCCACGTTGAACATTCTCTGAATAGGCTTTGGGGGAAAGTCACTTCATCCTTCAAAGAGCCTGCAATCTAATTTGTAGTCCATGGATTCATATCACCAACTAGTTACATATTCAGTACTCTTAATGCCCATCAATAAATAACATTGACAACAGTTTTATTTCTCTTCATCTGTAGCTGCAATGCCCTCTACTTCACCAGACTAGTGATTCACAATAAAAAAAAAAGGCTACCACCTTGCCTTTGAGAAGCCTTGGGAGGAGACGTCCTCACCCACTCTCCCAGCTAAAGCCTTCCATGGAGGGCGAGTGGAAAGGGGGAGGTGCAAAGAATCAAGTGACTTTCTGGCGTTCCTGCCAAGTCTATGCTTCCACTGCTAACCAGGACATCTAAGAATAGTGTTTATTCGTATGGATAAACTAGGTCTGTGACAGAAAATGAAAAACATGAGACTGGTAGATGGTTGAATGACCAACTAACAGACGAAAAACGTTGTGACAAAACAGTTTCAATATATTAATTAGAAAATAGTTAATTTCTATGTAGAATTCTTTCCATCAAGGGGTAAGTGGACAATCCAAAGCGATAAGTGACATGCAGTCTCTGGTCAGAGGGTGCTGACTGGCTACAACAGGGGGCTCTGCAATAACCCTATTTCCTGCGGCTTTGGAACGGTCACAGATGCAGTTTGGTTCACCAAAGAACAGTTCTAAAAAAATCATTGTTTGCCGGAAGACCCATCACCACCGCAGTCATTATTGCTTTGCTAAAATCCGTTGGCATTGGCAATTACGTTCTTAAAGATAAAATAAGAGAGATGGCTGACTACATACTAAACGGAGAAAAGGCTTTTACAATATGATTAAAATAGTGCGTAACCTAGGGTTGCAGGCTACTTCCTGAACAAGCAAATCCACACACACAGCCCTAAAAATAGTAGTTAGCTAATCAAAGCCAAGTCAACACCCTTAGAAAATACACCGATCAGCCGTAACATTATGACCACTGACAGGTGAAGTGAATAACACTGATAATCTCGTTATCATGGCACCTGTCAGTGGGTGGGATATATTAGGCAGCAAGAGAACATTCTGTCCTCAAAGTTGATGTGTTAGAAGCAGGAAAAATGGGCAAGCATAAGGATCTGAGTGACTTTGACCAAATTGTGATGATGACTGAGCCAAATTGTGATGACGACTGGGTCAGAGCATCTCCAAAACTGCAGCCCTTGTGGGGTGTTCCCAATCTGGTAAGTACCTATCAAAAGTGGTCCAAGGAAACAAAAGTGGTGAACCGGCGACAGGGTCATGGTTGGCCTAGGCTCATTGATGCACATGGGGAGCAAAGGCTGGCCCGTGTGGTCCGATCCAACAAACGAGCTACTGTAGCTCAAATTGTTGAAGAGGTTAGTGCTGGTACTGATAGAAAGGTGTCAGAACAAAGAGTGCATCGCAGTTTGTTGCGTATGGGATTGCGTAGCCGCAGGCCATTCAGGGTGCCCACGCTGACTGCTGTCCACTGCCGAAAGCACCTACAATGAGCATGTGAGCATCAGAACTGGACCACGGAGAAATGGAAGAAGGTGGCCTGTTCTGATGAAACATGTTTTCTTTTACATCACGTGGCAGGCCGGGTGCGTGTGTGTCGCTTACCTGGAGAACACATGGCACCAGGATGCACTATGCGAAGGAGGTAAGCCAGCGGAGGCAGTTTGATGCTTTGGGCAATGTTCTGCTGGGAAACCTTGGGTCCTGCTATTTATGTGGATGTTATTTTGACATGTACCACCTACCGCACCCTGCCTCAAAGCAAAAATGGTTTAGGAATGGTTTGAGGAACACAACAACAAGGTGTTGACTTGGCCTCCAAATTACCTAGATCTCAATCCAATTTAGCATCTGTGGGATGTGCTGGACAAACAGGTCTGATCCATGAAGGCCCCACCTCGCAACTTACAGCACTTAAAGGATCTGCTGTTAACGTCTTGGTGCCAGATACCACAGCACACCTTCAGAGGTCTAGTGGAGTCCATGCCTCGATGGGTCAGGGCTGTTTTGGTGCCAAAAGGGGGACCTACACAATATTAGGCAGGTGGTCATAATGTTATGGCTGATCAGTGAATTTATCCATTCCTTAAAATATATACACTGCTCAAAAAAATTAAGGGAGCTCTTAAAACACATTGTGTAATTCGTTGAGTACAAAATTACGTAACTACAGTCAACGGAAACCAAAATCAAAGATTGAGGACTGGATTGAAACTCACATCGAAAATCAAAGCAAACTATTGAAATCACAGGCTATTCAAACTCATAATGTGACTCAGCAGTGTGTATGGTCCCCACATGCCTGTATGCACTCCCAGAAGTTGTCTGGGCATCAGGTGCACCAGGAGACAATGTCTGGGCCTGCTCCTGATGAGATGGCAGATGGTGTCCTAGGGGATCTCCTCTCAGACCTGCATCAGGGCATAAGTGAGCTCCAGGACAATCTGGGGCGCTACTTAACAGCATTGGATGCACCGATATATAATGCCCCAGAGGTTCTCAATTGGATTCAGGTCTGGGGAACGTGAGGGCAAGTCAGTGGCATCAATGCTTTCGTCATCCAGGAACTGCCTACACACTCCTGCCACATGAGGCCGGGGATTGTCCTGCACCAGGAGGAACCCAGGGCCCACTGCACCAGCGTAGGGTCTAACAATGGGTCGGAGGATTTCATCCCGGTACCTAACAGCAGTCAGGGTACCGTTGGCTAGCACGTGGAGGTCTGTGCAACCCTCCAAGTATATATCTCCCCAGACCATCACTGACCCACAGCCTTAACCGGTGATGCTGGATGATGTTGCAGTGTGAACCAGCTCTCATCTGTGAAGAGAACTGGGGGCCAATGGCAGACTTGCCAATTCTGGTGTTCTCTGGCAAATGCCAATTGAGCTGCACGGCGCTGGGCTGTGAGCACAGGTCCCACTAGAGGATGTTGGGCCCTCATGCCACACTCATGGTGTCTGTTTCTGACAGTTTGGTGAGAAACATGAACACTAGTAGCCCACTGGAGGTCATTTTGCTGGTGCCTCTCCAGTGTACCTGTTGTCACTTTCATTTGCCCCACAATCACTAACGCTTCCTAACTGGACAGATTGATATCCCTGAAGTTTAATTGACTTGGTGTTATACTGTAATGATTACATGTTCCCTTAATTCTTTTGACCAGTGTATATTTTAAAAAGGTAGGCCTACACTTGGCTTCCAAAAAGTAATACACGCACTACTGCACAAGGGCAGTGGAAAAAACATGGAAAGAAGAGTTGCAGAAAGTTTGTCCAATTTTGACCATCGCTGGTTTGTGACATTACCTGAATATTTGAATAAACTCATCAGACAGTTGTGTACATAGATTTATTGCACGGATATCATCGTAATTAAAAATATGAACCACTAATCCTGTGTCAATACAGCAAAGCAAATAATCAGTAAGATATTTGTAAGTAAATGGGCTACCACAATAAAATGCATCAATAAGAGCAGTGCTGCAGAGCTGGTTGTCCTTCTGGAAGCGTCTCCCATCTCCACACACGCCCTCTGGAGGCATACATCTCTCTGACTAAGACAATAAGAGCAGTGCTGCAGAGCTGGTTGTCCTTCTGGAAGTGTCTCCCATCTCCACACACGCCCTCTGGAGGCATACATCTCTCTGACTGAGGCTTTCTCTCCCTATTGCACAGTTTGACCAGGCAGCCAGCTCTAAAAGGAGTGTTGTTGGTTCCAAACTTCTTCCATTTAAGAATGATGAAGGCCACTGTGTTCTTGGGGCCCTTTAATGTGGCAGACATTTTTTGGTATACTTCCCCAGATCTGAGGGGAAGAGACAATCATGTCTTTGAGCTACACAGACAAATCCTTCAACCTCATGCCTTGTTTTTTTCTGACATTCTCTGTCAGCTGTGGGACCTCTTACAGAGAGGTGTGTGCCTTTCCAAATCATGTCCAATCAACTTGCAGCAACAACCCAAGGCTGATGAATAGAAACAGGATGCATCTGAGCTCAATTTCAAGTGTCATAACAAAGGGACTGAAGACTGTATGTATATCTCATATTCCAGTTTACATTTTTTCAATCAGTTTTTTGCTGTCATTATGGGGTACTGTGTAGACAGATTATAATTTTTTTAATCCATTTTAGAAAAAGGCTGTGGGGTCTGAATACTTTTAAACAGCTGATGACCAGGAGAGATGACTCTGGAATGACCTGTTCACTGCTTTCTCTTTCATGCCCTAGTTAAACATGTTCTACTACCCCACTGGGATTCTACACACCTTATGTGAATTACTTGAACACCGCTACATAATTTACGTAAGCTCTCTACACAACTCTCTCACTCGGGGAGCGCAGTGTAATCTGGTTATTGCTCTCCCCCCACTAAGGCGATTTGATAGAACATAGTGAAATAATGATTGTCTACATGATAAATGAAACAAATACCAAATTGGGGAACCGCAATTAATTCTGGTATATACAGTTAAGCCCAAGAATATTCATACCCATGCCAAATCTTGAACTATAGTGAATTTGTATTTGACCAATAGGTATCCTCTGGCCAGAAATGACATAAACAAGTGACAAAACACAGTAAGACATTGTGCTGGAGACACAAATGACAAAAAAAAATATGGTTTTAGCCATTACTTGCAGTTGACTGACTGACTAGAGAACTACTGCTGTTCAGCTGTTCTCAATTTATAGGTGATTAGAATGCTCTCTCATGGGGGAAATTACAAGACCATCGTAAATGGTATAGAAACCTGCATTTTCTCAGAAAATTGCAATAATTTCAAGGGGCATGAATAATGTTGGACATGGCATTTTTTGTAACAATGTGGGAAAATAGAAATACAGCTCCGGAAAGAAATTAAGAACTGTAGTTACGTTGTACATTTGTATCTCCAGCACAATGTCTTACCATGTTTTGTCACTTGTTTGTCATTTCCAGCCAGAAGAAACCTATTGGTCAAACAAAAATTCACAATAGAAAACAGCTGTTGAATATTAAAAAAATATTTTAAAAAATAAGAGCTGTGAAAAACAACACTAAAACATCATTGAAATCTCCAATAACCTCCAGAACACTTGGGCTGCAGAATTAAAAAAAGCTCCAGTGCAAGATGCAAACCTCTGATTAGCCCCAAAAACGAAATGGCCAGATTAGAATTTGCCTAAAAGTAGTGTTTTGGAACAGATGTTTATGTACAGGTAACACAAAGGTGAACATACAAGTAAATGCCTCCAGAGTCATTGGACGGCTCTACAGCACAATGACCCATAACTCACTGCCAATGCAACCAAAGAGTTAAAAAATGTGGAACGTTTTTGACTTTCCAAGTCAATCCCCTGATTTCAATACAACTAAGCATGCTTTTCACTTGCTGAAGAGGAAAACAAGGAAAACAGGAAAATAAAACAAGCAACAGCTCTTAATGGCTGCAGCAAAGGCTTGGCAAAGCATCTGAAAGGATGATATCAAGAGTTTGATGATGTGGGTCAATGGGTTGCAGACTCACTGCTGTTTTTGCATACAAGGGATTTATGACAAAATACTAGCTTTCATGCTTCTTACATTTACATTAAGTTGAATTGGCTCAATTCTTATGTTTGCATGAAATAAGGGGCTAAAACTCTGACAGTGCTTTTATTGTTACATGGTAAAACGGGTTGAAACAGCCATGAATAAAAGGTGACAGTCTCTACTGCCTCATATTCCATTTAAAATCGTATTTTCCATATGCCATGGGCATACAGCAAAAAAGCTATTTTGGACTTCACCATCTCAAAACTTATGGGGGCACTGTATTTGAGTTTGTGGTTGTTCTTTCCCCTGAACCATCCACAATACAGAATTGCAATATGTCAAATCGGCCTTTAAATATTGTGATAACACTGTACTGCAAAGTCCATTGCAATTCCAAGCACTAGTATATGGCTGTTTCACCTATTGCTTTCGGCTGCATGTCGGTTAGCTTCAACCCTACATTCCTTGGTCAAAAGTCAATAAAGATGTTTAGCAGTAGTTCTGACTGAATGCAGTAAAACAGATCACAAACACAAAGAAAGACTCACACAGACCATAAAGAAAACAGAAATCCAATTTGTCCAGCTGTTGGAAACTCATACTCTTGCACCCGCTCTCTCCTGTCAGCAAGATCAGGAGAGTTGAAGATCGAGTGGAGTCTCCGCCAAACCACATATTACTAAGTTGCTCTGCTTCTTATCACACTGTTCAGATAAGCAGGAAGTATTCACCAATACATACTTCACTAGACCATTCTCGAGCCATCAACCACAATTGAGAATCCAGGTGCCCGACTTACCACAAGACATCCCTGTCCAACATCTTACCCAGTGTTGCAGAGAATTAAAAAAGATATCCCACAAAGAACTAAGGTTGGATGAACCACCTACAACCAATTCACACTTTTCCCCATTACTATCATGGTTTCTGGGTCAAAGAGGACTCAGCAAAACCTTTTATCTGAATGAGATTCCCCAGATTTACCCCATCTGTTATTTTAGTTGCAGTCTGAACTGTGTCTCAGTACAATGCATCATGGGTACGACATGTGAGTAAAAAGCTGATAATTGGTTGTATTACAGAATCCCCTAAATCTGTCTGGCCAAGAAGGAAAGGTCAAATACAATCCAGAGTGTCTAGGGCTGGGGGTAGTTAAAGGTCATTATTTAAGTAACGGATTTGAAGATGCTTTTACTAACTGGGATCTGTAGATGGCTTAAAGAAGAATTCTGCTATTTTTGCCCACTGGTTGAGAAAGTTGTGCTGTGATGCAAAAACATGCCAACAACAATCACGCACTGTTATGTGCAGTCAGTTGCCTTAGATCATCAATTTGATCACCATTTGCTTTCAAACATGGAAATTCATGGCTAACTGAGGTGCAATAGTGATTTTATTTATAGAGTATGCAAAGAATGTTATACATACAACCTCAAAACATTTAATGGGACGAACATTATTTAATGAACAAACAACTATAAGGTCTTATCTGAAAATAAAGTCTGTAACACAATGCATGCTTTAATAACACACAAAGAAATTTGAGTAGTCAAGGACTGCTTAGCTTTTAAAGGTCAACAACGCTTTGCTATGCAAGCAGGTTTAAAATTAAATTAAAATGGAGTCGCAGCAATGTACCTTGCTTTTCCTTTAGCTACTTTACAAGCAGTCTACACAGTGACTGAGTGAGGCGCGTCCACGCTTGGGCCAATTCTTCAGATTGTCTGGGTAGTAAAGCCACAAAATGTCTACTGATATGATGACCGTGATCTATCCCATGGTACAGTACATATTGCAGTATGAGGATCATGATTTAGTATGTTTTCGAAAAGCGCAAAAACGTACTGTGAACTATTACTGAAGATCGGTTCTTAGCTCATTTCACAAAAGATATAGTACATTTGCTAATCCAGGAAAATTATATTATAATGCCTAATGAAAGCACAATGTAAAATAAAGTGTAATATGTAAACATAGCATGATTTCTAAAAGCTGTTTGAATGCACTGGAAAGATTAGGTTTTGTTGTTTCTTTGTGTTTACATGTTGCTCCGGGGATACTGATACTGGGTGATGTTGGCGAAGACGTGCCCACTAGTGATGGAAAGTTTAAGTCCCCTTACAGACTCAGATCTGTGCAAAAAGAACTCTGATGGTTGTGCATTGTCCATCCATCCATCACAAATGTGTACTTCACTATGCGTAGGCTACTTGTGCCGAGCAGTGGCGACATACAGTATTTTTTTTATCTTGGGGCGCACCGATATGAAAATTCTGGGTCGATAACGATCTTCATAACAATCTCCTGATTTTAAAACCTATGTTTTCAGATTTCCACAAGAAAGACGTGGATGACTACTTGCTGTAGAGCTAGACCTCAAGCAAGTCCCTAGCAACTACATCAGGCATCTGCGACAAGTCGATCACAAGCTACGCTGCCAACTCTTGTGTAGCTGACCAAAGAATTCGTTATTATAAAAAAAAAACTCAAAATCATGAATTGTATACTTTAGCAACGCTTTTAAATTACTGTATAAAATATACAGCCCTATTAAAAATAATGAACATTATAACGAAATGCACAGGCAAATAAATCCTAGTCTTTCAGAATGTACCATTGTAGCTTACCATTTGGTGCAAACATTTTTAATGCTAGCTAGCAAATTAGCAAAACTTGCAGTATCCGAACGCGTTTTCAACAACAGACAAATTCAGTCTCAACAACTGCCCAAGTAACCATCCAAAAACACTGGAGGCATGTTGGAAGTAATGTTCAGACAAAAAGTTTGGAACGCCCTGTATACTGCAGATTAGTTAGAGCTTAAGTTAGTTAAGTGTTGTTTACAACCCCCTCTTGAAAAAGTTTCCATCCATCACTATTAAACTTTAACAGAAGTGTGGCCGGTGATTGCTTTAATCAGCCATTTATGTTCATGACTGTTATTACAACTAAAAGGTTATCTAACAGGGTGACAGTCTTCAATAAATATAGATCAGGGCTTTCAAAGAGGTCACTACCAGTAGCTCGCCAACCATCGATGAAAAGCTCCCTTAAAAACTCTGAAGGTAGCCTACACTCAATTTTCATATGTTCTGCCACAAACTTTCATAAACCCATCTCACAACAACTAACACTCAGATGCTGCATGTTCCCAGCAACTACCAACGCAACAATGACATTGCTGTACCTGGCCGAGTAGGGCACCTATTGAGTAGGTTACGTATAAAGCATTATGGTACCCATTAAGACCAGTCCAGACGTTTCACATATTTTATATAATATCTTTACCCAATAGGGAAAAAACTATAAACTTCAAATCACATCGCCAGATATGAAGTTGTATTGGACTACCAAATAAGACTTTGGTTTAAAACATGCCTTAACATATCCCGTTCCATAAGGTTTTCTTCGGTTCAGACAGCAGGGGAAAATGTTTGATTTGAAACAGATATGAGGTAAAAATCAGGTATGAGTCACCGTAAGCTTCCAGAGTAAAGACTTAAATACACAATTTTATGGCCCAGATGCACTATTAAAAGGGTAATTACACTTAAAAAAATCTCATCTTTCTCTCTCACTTTAATAATTGCAATTTGCATAAGAGAACATTAATGAACTTAAAAAAGTAATTCTAGACAACTAGAAATCAAAACTAGAATTTAAAATAATTGGGGGATCAAAAATGATTTTGTTTGACTCACTAATGATTTCAGAGTTGTTTATGAACACATGTTGCCATGAAGCCTATATTGAATGTGAAGATTGGGCTGTAGTATCAAGTGAAAAGTTGCAGGGAAGAAAAGAAGAATATGCCGATATTCAAGCTAAAAATAATTAGTACCTGGCTTTAAGCTCTCTTTATGGTAGCTCTCATTCCCAAAAATATTGGAGATTGAATTACAGCCCCGATTTCATTTATTCCTTACAAAACCCTATCAGTGACAGCTAAATGACCCAATCAGGCTTCAGAGACAGCTGTTCAAAATGTGCACGTGTACAGCCAGAACAGCAAGTAGAATACCCTTGAATTGACCTGGGGGCCTGGTATTATAGGCCCTACAGTAACAGTGTAAACACAATCAACATTTGGATTTTAAGTCATTGGGGCATATGGAAAGTTATTTGGGAGGTCAAAAGAGGAAGCAAATTAGTTTTTCAACACAAGTTAAACATTCAAGAGGATTTCTAGATACACTGATTAAACCAGTTAGCCATGTTATAAGCAGCTGCAGAAAAGGGCACTTATTAGAGGTAAATGTAAAGCTTGTGGCAGCCATTTCTGACTGTTTCAGAGCCTTATCCCAGGCTGACCTTGGGAAAAGTTTATTTGCAAAAGAAAATACAGTAGTTCATAATTAGAGAACAGAGATGTGCACTTTTCTAAACAGCTGTCTCAGTGAATATTCAGTATTTCTTTGAGTAACATGTTTATACTTTCACCCACTTTCCACCCCCCCCAATATATATATATATATATATATATATATATATATATATATATATATATATATATATATATATATATATATATATATATATATATATATATATAATAAGCATATATTACATAAAAGTAAAGCCCTACTGCATTGCTTGTGTGTCAAATCTAACAAATTTAACATTTTATTATTTGGAGCAGATATACTAGGCCATTTAACTAATCTCAGTTATTAGGTTTAACGGCAGATTAACTCTATACGCCAACATTTATGTATCCACAATGTAGACCAACAGACAAAGAAATTTGCCGACCATCCCTAATTTCATAAAATACCGGTTTCTACATGACTCGTGAGGCAGAAAACTGGCTTCGCAAAAAAAGTAAATTCTATGATAGTTAGTTTCATTTACTGAACATATGTGGGTCTTTCTATTAATTTACTGTAATAGGTTAGCTAGCCAATTGATTAATATGGTATATTATCATAGAAACCGTTATTACATTTAACCATCAAACAAAACAAGTACCACTCACAGTTCCTCTGCTGCAAACTCGGGCATGTTGAAACTGGCGCGAGCACGGCAGGGCTTTTGGAGAAAGTGGCTGCCGACCTAGAAAGAGAGCTGAGGACCTTCAAGTATCCAGCCATGGCTTGCCCAATATACTAGCTAGCAGCTGATATCCGAGAAACTCTGAGCGAAAAGGGGAGAAATAAACTGCCGCGCATAGCAATATACAAAGCACCTCCCCGGACAACACGCTCGACTCTACGTCAAAAGTGAGGGAGTTACATCAGAGACCTTATATAAAAAAGGAGATAGGAATGACAGGATAATTAAAATAATGACAACAAAACGCTCCTGCCCTGCACATGGATGACCAATCGCATTCAGGTTGTCATGATATGCCACATAGTTGCTAAGTTATTCGTCACGAAAAGCCTTGTAGAGAGATAGGATATTAGTCTAAAAACTGTAAATTTCCTTCAACAGGACATCATTTCACAATGACAAAAATGAGCTGATATTATAAACTATAACGGTGAGCTTTTTATGGACTCCATTATTGCTAATGTTGGGTTTATCAGCTAGCACCTAATCGACTCCCATTAGCTTATTGAATAAGTTCAATGCATCTATGGTTAAACGCTTGTTCCACAATTACCCATAATGCACTGCGCTTTACATTGGCGAATGTTCATTGTGTGATTCGAATCATGTGTTTCTAACCTCCCCCAAAGTGTCTCTGGTCTATTAAACAGAGCCAGCGGAGAAACCAAGACAGCCCACTCGAAGACACGCCCCCTTCATTATTTTATCCGGACCCTCGCTAAAAAAAATGGAGGGTGTCCTCCATGGTCACGTTTTGCTGTGTAACTACGAGGGTGACTTTTAGACTGGCGAGTGGAGACATGGCTTTATGAATCAATTTCAGCAAACACTGAAATTAAATTATGATATTCATGTTTTAAATGCAAGTGCAGCTTAGATTCAAGTAAACAAATCCTTCGTGTCATTTAAAAACATCACAGTGACATTAAATGTAGGATTTATTTGTACATGTGTTACTTGTAATCTGACATAAACAAATGCACGTGCCATATATTTAGACACGCCTCTACTTTATAGGGTTGTAATCTAAATAACATAGTGCTTCATGCGATTAAAATTTGTTCACGGAGCCTTGTTGCACACTCGCAGAAAAGGGCCACTGGAGGGTCATTGCATATCCCAAATGAATTTCTCCTTCCTCCAGTCCACCCCGATCCTCCATTTGCGCGTTCACGCACGCCTCCGCCATTTGCCCAAAGTGTCCGAAAGCTCAGAGAGCGAAAATAGGCCCATTTGCGGCCCATTTCTTCGAGTATGCAACGAAGCAGAATTCATGAACTTAGTGGCATCTCATAAGCCATTATTTTTATAATTTTTTGTTACATTATTTTCATTATTTCACGTACAATTGTGTGTATATATATACCTCCAAAATAAATGTTAAAATGTTAATGAGGTTTATTTCTTCGAAAACGATAGGAGGGATTACATTTGAATTGCATGTTTCTTAATTAATGAAAAGTGGACCATGAAATGCATTGGCCAAATCAAATCAGGAATGTCTCCATAAAAGTATGTTTATTAAAGTCCTAGCTACGGCTTCGATACTCACAACGAAGGGCACTCTGAGCAAGTGAGTAGGAGATAGCGGTCGGTTTGAGATTGAAGGTGGTACTCCATCTTGATTCGGGAGGGTGTGGAAGTAAGGATTTCCATTGGGGGAAATAGGCGAAGGGGATAAAGAAATAACGCACGAAATATAAAAACGTATATGTTTTTTAAAATTATTATTTAACCAAGTTTACTGTGAACATAGTCTAATTTACCGCAGCAACCTGGGGATTCCCCCGATT
Source organism: Esox lucius (assembly GCF_011004845.1). Taxonomy (NCBI): domain Eukaryota; kingdom Metazoa; phylum Chordata; class Actinopteri; order Esociformes; family Esocidae; genus Esox; species Esox lucius. The sequence goes on from NC_047587.1 coordinate 22,228,536, forward strand.
TCATTTGGAATGCAAATAATGTAGAGCATTCCCCGGACCTTTTATGTTCAAGCTGAAACTGGAAAACAAAATGTTTTTACTAAGATTTTACATTTCCCCAACTGAAAACAACCAATCACTTTTTGACTATTAAAATCTTAGGGTAATTGTAGTTAGTTTTGCTCATTAGTGTCATTTTATTGATTTAATCGTTCTGGATATTTTCTTTACATAAACTGTCTGATCATTCTTAAAATATTTTCTTCTAGATAAAAAATAAATAAATAATCGAGTGAATAGTCATGCAGCGAGGTATGATTGAATATATGATAGAGTTAATAGATCAGTATGTTTTTGGTAGACAATTTATTCTATGCATTAAGAGCAAAGACATTATGCTGGTTGTTCCAATTCATTGTGGTATAGGTTTACAGGCTTAGATGGGTGGTGATGTATAGCTTCCCCACCAATGGCTAATTTTAGCTGGGGGAGGTTACCATACTGGGAGAAAGAATGAGAAGTGTGCAGTCATCATGGGAGAGACAAAGCTTGGATGTGAGCCAGCATATTAAAATCCTTGAGCTGAGAGCAGGCAGGTCACCTTCCAAGTCTTCATAAATGGAAAGAGGGCGTTAGAGGACAAACAAAGGTAGGTTTACAAAGGCAGCCAAGTAAGCCCGATTCAGGTATTTTGTTCACTAGTTTTTCTTAACAATACGATCAATAAAAAAAGGTATGTAAAATGTGTAAAAAGACAGGAATTTGGCTGCCTATGTAAATGTCATAGAGAGAAAATTTTAAATGGACTCTGTAACCTTCCCTTCTGCCCTCCATTTGCATGTTCACTCCCACTTCCACAATTTGCACTAATGTTCCAAAGATGAGGCAGAGTAAATCACCAAGGGTGTAGGGCCTAATTAGACCTCCATGAGCAAGTGGAATCCCATAAGGGGAATTATATTTTTTTTAGTATGAAATTAGGACTAATTCGTTGTGTTGTGGTAATTGATCACAGATGTGACCAACACCTTCACGAGAGAGGAAGAGAAGATGTGACTGTATTAGCTCTAGCATGAATCTGTCCAGAATAAGCTAAGTGTTTTTCTATGGGCTTATTAAGAATTCCTAAGCTTTTCACCTGCAAGGACAATGACTTCCATTGTTACCACAATAACATGAGGATCATATAACATTTTTCCATAGAGAAGGTTAGAGGATGCAACCCATTATATTTCCCATTACAGAGTCTGTGAAGGCATGAGTCTCTGTTTTGTGAAAGTTGTCACCTTTATGTTGTTACATAAATTCTAAGTGAGAGGAATCACAAGGCTGCACTACTGCAATCAATCTAGCTGTGTGAGTAAATGCCTGTGTTTATAAGATGGTTTATTGTGCCTGCACAGTTAACCCTAATTTGCATCACTGTGTTACGTGGTATAGCTTTTAGAGATCCCACAAGGTTGTTGACAACTAAAACAAACGTTACTGCAGTTATTTAACATCACAACCAACCCCTTTCCCGTAGTCTCAAAATTATTAAAATTTTTGTTTCTGGCTAAAATAAAAACAGGCTAAATTGCAAACTTTGTTATGCTGTGCTTTCCTGATATTTCACTAGGCCCTAAACAACTTTACATTTGTAAAATTGGAAACCTCCATACATAATTTGAAAATGATTTTCTTACAATCAATGTAGTCATAAGCCCCTTGGGTATTGCAATGCTGGGGCTGCACCTTATGTAGTTCCTTAATGAAATTGTGTGGAATAACGTTGGATTTCACCATTCAGTGGTGATTAAGGAGTGGTTTTGGGCCAATCCCCTATTCCTGACCCCCGACCTGGCCCTAGACCTGGTCCTATAATATTTTTTTCATTATAGAGGTGGAAGGTCTATGACCACCCTCCCCAAAAGCATGTCATCCTCTTTCAGCCCATGGATAAGCCATGTCATGACATCACTAGTGACCAATGTCAGCTTTGGATTCTCCATGCCAAAAAACTGTTCCCGCAGTGGACGACAAATGAAGAGGTCCGTTGTGTTGTAAGAAATCACAAATCAGTTGCTGACATCCGAAATCAGTATGTGACATCCGAAATCAGCAGCTGACAAGTGAGTCTGCTGTAACATAATGTTGCTGCAGGTGTTGCAGCAACAGCAGGAAGCTGACTTAGTGAAATGTCATAATAATATTATCTAGCAAATACTTATCAGTAGTAGCTAGCTAGAAGGAATTCACTTAATTCACTTGCTAGCCCAATCCCTTTGCTATAAATTAAGTAGCTTTAACTGGCTAACTGGCTGACTTAGCTACTGTAAGCAGCAAGATTAGCAAATCATTCTAGCAGTGGCGTAGGTTTCATTGTACTTGAGTGGTGTTGTGGAAATTTCTATGCACAATGTATTCTAACTGATTAAAGAACTAAGTCCCACTGTTAAGATAGGTACAGGAATGTGTGGGACCTGGTATTTGCATAGGGGACATCTATTGTCTGTCCAGATGGAGATCAATGGGTTTTAGGACAGGATAGGAGAAGATACAACAGGGGGCAGTAAGGTCAGTTGGCCCCTTTGGGTAAACACTACAGTAAACATTATGGCAGGAAGGATAAGTTGGGGGAAGATAGCATTTGATAGAACAAAGGGAAGGTGTTTGATTGACATGAAACAGATGGCAGCATCTTACCACACCCCTTTTTCCTATGTGATATATACGGTTGAATGAGCTATATTAGTTAGAGGCTCCTCAGACGATTATGTTTGCGTAAGCGGTTGACGCGTCTCTCATAATAGTCTCTGTGCATAATAATTAATAAAACGGTTATGATGTACAAAGAGAACTTTGTCTCTGTGTCCCTTACTCCGAGTGTCGATACATGGAATTACCATCACAGTGGGACATATCGCCCCACTTTTTGAAAATGGCGTTTTGTTTCCCCTACTTTTTCTCAACAGAACTGTATTATAAGACAAGCTCAAGCGCTGTGCTTTAGAACGGTGCAGAGGCAGGACGATAATTCCTGCATGTTGGAACAGCCTGTGATTTCAACACTTTCGGTGTGAGTTTGAATCCAGCCCTCAATCGAATGGTGATTTTGGTTTCCATTGATCGTTGTTATGTCATTTTGTTCTCAGTGAATTACACAATGTACAGTAAAGATTTTGATCTTTAATCTATTTCCTTCATTGAGACCCGATGTGTGATTTAAGTGTTCCCTTCATTTTTTTGAGCTGTGTATATAAAGTCTATTTACAGGTGTTGAAGCCATTAGCCACAGCAATTAGAGCAGTCACATATTTCGATACATTTTAATCTATGTGTAATTATGTTTGAATGAATTTAATTGCATTATTTGGTATGATTTAATAGATATTATTAACAAAGAAAATTAACTTCATTACATGGAACAAAATGTTTTCTATTTTTGAGACTACAGGAAAGAGGTTGACTGATTAAACAACTGCAGCAATGCTTGTTTTGGATGCGAACAGTATGTGGCTGTAGTTGCAATATGAATGTAAAGCATGGATCAATAAATGCGATCCCAGGTGGCACAGACAAGTGAGCAAGGAGAAAATGGGCCAGTGCTATGGCGGAGGGCGGTTTTGATCCTCTCAAACACATCCATTACAAGAAGGAAGACCACCCACTCAAAGACACACCTGCACACACACACACACATATATATATATATATATATATATATACACACACCGAAAAGCCATAACATAATAACCACTGACAGGTGAAGTGAATAACACTGATAATCTCATTATCATAGCACCTGTGGGTGGGATATATTATGCGGCAAGTGAACATTCTGTCCTCAAAGTTGATGTGTTAGAAGCAGAAAAAATGGGCAAGTGTAAGGATCTGAGCGACTTTGACAAGGGCCAAATTTGACTAGACGACTGGTTCAGAGCATCTCCAAAACTGCAGCCCTTCTGGGTAATTCCTGGTCTACAGTGGTCAGTACCTATCAAAAGTGGTCCAAGGAAGGAAAAGCGGTGAACCAGCAACTGGGTCATGTTTTGATCCAACAAATAGCTGAAAAAGTTAATGCTGGTACTGATAGAAAGGTGTCAGAACAAAGAGTGCATCACAGTTTGCTGCATATGGGGCTTCGTAGCTACAGACCAGTCAGGGTACCCATGCTGACCCCTGTCCCCTGCCAAAAGTGCCTACAATGGGCATGTGATCAACAGAAATGGACCATGGAGCAATGGAAGAAGGTGGCCTGGTCTGATGAACGACGTTTTCTTTTATATCACATAAACGGCCGGGTGCGTGTGTGCCACTTACCTGGAGAACACATGGCACCAGGATGCACTATGGTATGGGAAGGAGGCATGCCAGTGGAGGCAGTGTGATGCTTTGGGCAATGTTCTGCTGGGAAACCATGGGTCCTGCCATTCATGTGGATGTTACTTTGACACGTACCACCTACCTGAGAATTGTTGCAGACCATGTGCACTCTTTCATGGCATTGGCCTCTTTCAGCTGTGCCCTGCCACAAAGCAAAAATTGTTGGTTTGAAGAACACAACAACAAGTTCAAGGTGTTGACTTGGCCTCCAAATTCCCCAGATCTCAATCCAATCGGGCATCTTTGGAATGTGCTGGACAAACAGGTTTGATCCATGGAGGCTCCACCTTGCAACTTACAGGACTTAAAGGATCTGCTGCCAACGTCTTGGTGCCAGATACCACAGCACACCTTCAGAGGTCTAGTGGAGTCCATGCCTCAGCAGGTTAGGGCTGTTTTGGCATCAGAAAAGGGACCTACACAATAAAAGGCTGGTGGTCATAGTTATGGCTGATTGGTGTATATCATTATGTACACATTTGAGATTAAAATTTGAATAGTATTAAGAAAAATAATGTTCAGGTCTATTTATTTAAACAAAAAAAATACCTCAATGTAAAAATAAATGGGGGGGGGGGGGGGGGGGGGGGGCTAAATGAATACACATACACAAGTAATTGAATTCTGACCAAACTGTTTTTATTTTAATATTTGACTAACCGTGCCCATCCCTAGTTTATAGATTAAAAATATGCTCCAAAATGAAATAAACCTTTGGATATGCTGGTAATAGAAGTGAAATTAGAGTATACAATTAGTCATTTTTGGAACAATACATCTTGATTGACAAGGAGGCACAGATTCCGTTGGTGGCTGACAGAAATGGTGCCTCTTTGTTTATTATTTGAAAATGTTATCCAGAATTATATATTCCTGTTGAATGTGTTGGTGTGAGAGAGACAAAATAGCAGTATACATTGTAATTTTGGGAGAAATCTATCCTGATTGACAGGGTGGCACAGATTCCATTAGTTGCTGACTGAAATGATGTCCCATTGTTTATAAAAATAAATGAAATAAAACTATAGAATATGTTGGTGAGAAAGAGATCAAATAACAGTATGCATTTAATAATTTCTGAAACAATCCTTCAGATTTTACTGTTGGTTGACTGAAATGGTGTTTTTATTTGTTGAAACTCCAAAATGAAATAAACCTATTGAATGTGTTGGTGAGAGAAAAATAAAATAATGTTTTGGGAAAAAATCTGTCTTGATTGATAGGAGAAACAGATTCCGAAAGTGGCTGACAGCAGTGGTGCCCCCCTTGTTTATAGATTGAAATTCTGCTCCACAAAAATGTAAACCTATAAAATGTGTTGGTTAGAGAGAGACAAAAACAGTATATCTTTAGTAATTTTAAGAACAATCCTTTTCAAGTGACAAGGGGGCTCAGTTTCCGTTGGTGGCTGACAGAAATGATGCCCACTTGTTCATTTAAAAAAAATGAAATGTAGAAAAACATACAACTATTAATTGGGGACATCAGAGAAACAGTCCTTAACACAAATGTTGCAGGTGGTTGACAGAAATGGTGCCCTCTAGTTTATTATTTCTAAATCTACTCCAGAATAAATTAAACCCATTGAATGTGTTGGTGACAGAGAGACAAAATAACAGCACATGTTTTGTCATTTTTGGAATAATCCATCTTGATTGAAGTGGAGCAGATATTCCACCAGTGGCTGACAGATACGGTGCCCCTTGTTCATTTACTAAAATGATATGTAGAGTAAAATATTGGTATTCAGTGTGCAGGTCAGAGAGACACTAAAAGTCTGAATTTAGCACATTTTAGAACAATACTTCTTGATTGACAGGGGAGAACAGATTTACAGGTGGCTGACTGAAACGTGTATTTTATGAAATTTGAAATTGATATGAATACTCTATTTAATAATGGATATACTCATGTGTAGATAATAATTTGATCAATTCACAATATGAGACACATATGATATAAAATTATTTCCTAAACTATTTTACAATTCTTTGACTCAAAAGTGCAATACTCCCATGTGCATCTGAGCTGTGTGGCCCTCTGGCATTCTACTGCTTATTTTACTGCTTAGAATTCACATATTGTGAATTTTATACAGTCAGTTGTTTGTTCAAATGTGTTTGATTGACTTCCAGCATTGGTTGTAGGCCTACAAATGAAGTGTCAAGGGATTAATCAGCTTCACCTTGTGGACAAAAATATTAAGGCTATATTTTGAATGGTTATAGAGCGACCTCTGCTGGGTGGCTGTTGAAAGTAAAGCAGCAGTCAACCAAGCCTATGATTGGTCCCAAAACCATTTTTCATTCAAGGTAGCCCACAAATGGTTCCTAGGCAGAGGGCTTTGAACCTTTAGGAGGGGCCAGAGCCATGCAAAAGTTAGGGAGATCCCAGTGGAAACTACTCAGATGTATCAATGAGAAATTCTGCAGAACGCCGACCCAGTTTCTACAAATTCCATCTGCATCCACTGACCGACCATGGGGCTTCCTCTCCATGTTAGGAGTGAAAATGACCCAGCTTCCTTTTTCTTTGTAGTGTGTGGATGGGATGGACCTTGGGACTGGTGGATGGGATGGGTGGGACATTGGGACTGGTAGGTGGGATGGGAGGGACCTTGGAACTGGTGGATGGGATGGGAGGGACCTTGGAACTGGTGGATGGGAGGGACCTTGGTACTGGTGGATAGGATGAGAGGGACAACTGGGTGGGATCTTATAAAGGGAAAGGGTCCATGTGGTCAATATTCTTTGCTAACATAAAATGTTTACAAATGTTATTGAGATGTATTTCTTCTTAAAGTGTAGGAGGGATTTATTTATGTTTCATTCACATTACTAGTCTGTTTTGAAGTTTCATTTATTAAACCTCTAGCCACTCTGTTAAAGTCACCCTCTGAGTATTGCCAACAACATGTGACCACAGAGGGCAGTCTGAGCAAGTGCATAGGGGATATGAGCTGGTTTGAGATTCACGGTATGTTTGACCCTCTTGTGATGTCATTGCAGATAGTTCAGATAGTTGCATAAATGTCACTGTTACCATGGCTACACCAGGCCTAAGCAGTCTGAATTAAGTTGCCAGAGAAAATATGTAATTGTCTTGACAATATTGAATATATTTATATTCGCACATACTTTACCAGTTGGCCATCCTCTCTTTCATTTGGCCAGTAGGAATTGAAGATAAAATGTCCACAACATAGTGGTAGTAACCAAAAAATGTTGAGCGCCAGTATATTATTCTCTCAGTGTATAACTTATAAACTACAGACCAGTGTTCTTCAAAATTGGATCCATAGCCTACTCCCCTGCAGATCTCCGATTACCTCCTACATAAAGACAACATCTGCAGGAAACAGTATATTTAAATAAAGTTTATTCAACACCGTTTTATGTTCCGAGACTTTTCTTTAATAGTTTATGTACATGTTAGAGCCAAGATTAGTCTTACATTTTCAGAGGGCCTGATAAGACATGGGTAAAAAGACCAGTGGAACTCAAAAAAGTGGAAAGAGTTTCCATGTGTGTTTCATTACATTCAGGTAAAAAGCTGTGTTTAAATATTTTTATGAATGTCATCCTTAACACATAACCCTGCTATCAAAAAGTTTGGACGCTGTATAATATGTGAAGAAATTCAGAATGCAATGACGTGCAAATCATTTAAACCCTACATTCAATAGAAAATAGTACCAAGACAAAATATCAAATGTTGAAACTCAGATGTAATTGTTTCTTGAAAAATGTATGCCCTTTGAATGTGATGTCAGCAACAAGTTTCAAAAAAGCTGGGACAGGTGCAACAAAAGACTGGAAAAGTTAACAGAAATGTTAAAAAAAGATGCTAAAAGAACTGGTGGAATATCTCACAACTAATTAGGCTAATTGGCAACAGGTCAGTAATATGATTGGGTATGAAAAGAGCATCCCAGAGAGGATTCTTTCAGAAGCAAATACGGGGAAGGGTTCATCAATCTGTGAAAGACTGCGTAGGCAAATAGTGCAACATTTTAAGAATAACGTTCCTCAAAGTAAAATTACGAAGAGTTTGGGCATCTCATCATCTACAGTACATAATATCATTTAAAGATTCAGAGAATCTAGAAAAATCTCTGTACACATCATGGATTAAACTAAAAATACGATAAAGGAGACCTCGTACTGTTGAGCAGATGAAATCCTATATCAAGCAAGAATGGGAAAACATTTCACTTTCAAAACTACAGCAACTGGTCTCCTCAGTTCCAAAACACAGAGTATTGTTAAAAGAAGAGGTGATGCAACACTGTTAAACATGCCCATGTCCCAATGTTTTTGAAACATGTTGCTGGCATCAAATTCATAATGGGCATGTATTTTCCCCAAAACAAGACTCAGTTTCAACATTTGATATATTGTCTTTGTACTATTTTCTATTGAATATAGGTTGAAATGATTTGCACATTATTGCATACTGTTTTTCTTTACATTTTAAACAGTGTCCCAACTTTTTTGGAAACGGGATTGTAATGTATCAATCAACTACATTAGCTACATTATAGTTTAATTAATATGACTGGATTTTAGCTATGCTACAGTGTATACATTAGAAAGTGTTTAGCAGTCACTTCAAAAACTGACAACTTGTAAATGTTATGCAGTGAAAACAGCCCAATATATCAACATCAGACCTGGTGCTCCTACTGGCCATTTTTGGCATGTTACAATAAATAAACCATGATAGATTTGATTAATCGTAAGGCAACAATTTTGTACTTGTGTAAAACATTTCTTTGTCCTACAAAATACCCAGTGTGAAATGGGAACATCATTTAGGCTTTTTAAAATAGTGTGTTTTATTGTTCATGAAAGGCTGATCCCTCCTACAGGGCCACCAGAAGTCCCACCTAATTTTCTAAAAAGGGTTGATTCCTGTTGCCTTGTCATGCTACCCAAAGTACTTGCTCCACACAAACACTACGCTATGCCCATGGACTGTTTGTTCTCTGCAATGAATCTGAAGATTTTGAGATGCCAGAAGGTGTCTATTAGTTCTGATTGGTCCCACTAAGTGGGCCCAGAGCTGGAACATGCATGGGTGAAGCAGCAATTATAATAATTTTTTGGCTTTGATACTCTGGTTAAAAATAATTAAATCAATAATTACTGATTTGTACAAAACCTTACATTTTGTAGCAAAAATAGCAAACAACAATTTCTGGTAGAGTTGTCATGCCACCCTTTCTTCCAATGGACCTTCCAACCGCTCTCTTTTGCAATCCGGTTGTATCTATAATAGCACTTTGTGAAAATTGCTGAAGTAAAAATGGCCTTACAAAACACACTTGATTTATTTCATAGTTTGATCAACTGGAACTGTGGGGGCTGCCCTTGCGAACATGTGGGACTGTTTTTGCAGAATAACGGAGAGGCAATGAGGAAGAGAGTCAATGTGGAACACAAATGGAGAGAAAGACAATGTAGAGAACACAGAGCAGACAGAGACGGCAACATCAAAGGGAGAAAACGGCACAGTTGAGCGTGATACCTGATGCTAGACCAAGCCAGCAAGTGAGCGTCCCAGAAGTGCTGCGGTACTGAGAGCAAGGAAGCTGATCCTTCCACACATTGGGCTAGTAGGTTGCCATCTGTCTATTACTCGGACAAACCTTGATTAAATCTTTACGTGTGTGTGTGTGTGTGTGTGTGTGTGTGGGCATATAATGCTCTAAGGATATAATGCCGGCTGTGGGTCCTGGCTAGAGGCAATACATGTTTTTGTTGTGATACGTTATTAGTTTTACTCTGCATGCGGTTTTATATTTTAGCATAGTTTTAGTCAGCAGGTGTTTTTAAATTGGGCTTTCAGTTATTTATCCTTTGGCTATACCTCAGGAGTGTTTGCAGTGAACACAACACTGGTCCTGTGTTCCCTGTGTTTACATTTATTCGGGAGCTGTCTGATAGCAGTTCCCGCTCAGCCTATCAGGACTGAAAGTACATGGACGCCACATTGTGGACTGAGACAGACCTGTGATGTAATACCATTTCCTGTACTGCATTCCTCCAGAGGATAAGCCAACCTGGCCACGATTTTATGGACATTTCGAATAAGGCCATTTTATCATTGTATACTCGCTGAGATAAATTAACATACCTACCGCCAGTATTGATGTTCCCACAGAATGAGATTAGGCGCGTTGTAAAACATCATATGTGTTGTTGTTTGGATTGGTTTAAAATGATCCAATAGCCTGCAGAATAACTTTTCCCAACAGCCATTGTCAATGCCCATTCCAAACATTTAGAGCGCGTGGATTTCCAGACTGATGTGTGGAGTGAAACAGAATGTGATCTTACGAGATCAGGATGGTTGGATGAGGCTATCCATTTGTAGAAGTTACAGCCTTGCTGACCTTTGGCATTCTAGTTGTCAATTTGTTGAGGTAATCGGAAGAGATTTCAACCCATGCTTCCTGAAGCAGCTCCCACAAGTTGGATTGGCTTGATGGGTATTTCATACGTACCATACGGTCAAGCTGCTCCCGCCACAATAGGATTGAGATCCAGTGACTGCTGGCCACTCCATTATAGACAGAATATCAGCTGACTGCTTCTTTCCGAAATAGTTCTTGCATAGTTTGGAGCTGTGCTTTGGGTCATTGTCCTGTTGTAGGAGGAAATGGGCTCCAATCAAGCGCTGTCCACAGGGTATTGCATGGCGTTGCAAAAAGGAGTGATAGCCTTAATTCTTTAAGATCCCTTTTACCCTGCACAAATCTCCCACTTAACCACCACCAAAGCACCCCCAGACCATCACATCGCCTCCACCATACTTGAAATATCTTTTTATTAGGTCCCCCAACATTTTCATTTTGTCTGCATCTTTGTGATCCAAACACCTCAAACCTAGATCCATCTGTCCATAACCCTTTTCCCCCCAATCTTCCTCTGTCTCTGTTCTTTTGCCATCTTTATATTGGCCAATCTGATATATGTCTTTGTCTTTGCAACTCTGCCCAGAAGACCAGCATCCTGGAGTTGCCTCTTCACTGTTGAAGCTGAGACTGGTGTTTTGCTTGTACTATTTACAGTAATGTAACTGCCAGTTGAGGGCATGCGAGATTTCGGTTTCTCAAACTAGACACTAATGTATTTGTCCTCTTGTTCAGTTGTACACCATGGCCTCCCACTCTATTCTGGTTAGAGCCAGTTTGCGCTGTTCTGTGAAGGGAGTAGTACACATCGTTGTAAGAGATCTTCAGTATATTGGCAATTTCTCGCATGGAATAGCCTTCAATTCTCAGAACAAGAATAGACTGAAGAGTTTCAGAAGATAGTTCTTTGTTTCTGGCCATTTTGCGCCAGATACTCAACTAGTCGAAAGAAGGCCAGTTTAATTGCTTCTTTAATCAGCACAACAGTTTTCAGCTGTGCTAACAAAATTGCAAAAGGGTTTTCTAATGATCAATTAGCCTTTTAAAATTACTTGGATTAGCAAACACAACGTTCCATTGGAACACAGAACGGATGGTTGCGGATAATGGGCCTCTGTACACCTATATAGATGTTCCATTAAAAATCAGCCGTTTCCAGCTACTCAAGTAATTTACAACATGTCTACATGTATTTCTGATCAATTCTATGTTGTTCTAATGGATGAAAAAAATTGCTTTTCTTTTGAAACCAAGGATATTTCTAAGTGACCCCAACATTTTGAAGTGTTCTGCTTCAGCCTCAGCCTTCTTTTAATAGTTATGCTGCTTTCCACTCAAATGAAAATAACCTAGATATTAGTATTTATATATTTGAGTTCCTAAGGTTTATATTACCTGGGTTGTCTCTGTCATCAATTTACCTGCTGTCACTGACAGAATGTTCCCCCAATACTTACGTGTAGGCAGTCCCTGTCACATTACATGTCCTGGTCTCAGTAGAGGGCAGGTAGATTGCATGTCATTTCCTTCTTCTCGTCTGAGGAGCTCAGCAGCAGGTTCAACATACAAACCAATAATCTAAGGGCATACCTCTCAACAGTTTGATTGTATGGGTCAACTTGCTGCCAAACCTTGTACTTATCGTTCAATGGCCCAATATTCTCCCGATCTTCCAGCAGCTTCGGCTGCTCCTGTCCCACTGAATAATGCTTTTCTTTGAAAAATATTTTGATTTATATCTAATGGGTGGGGGTAAATCACTGGTGGGAAGCATGTTTTTGAGCAATACCTGGGAAACATTTATCACACTGGGATTGAGAATAAGACTCCAGTCGGATTGGTTTGCTTGGGTGAGTGTCGGTATGTTTAAATTGGATAGTTGAGATTGAAGTGTTATGTCTGGTTGAGGGACACTCCATCACTGAAGGTTAGGTCAAGTAGAGAGACACACCACCATTGGAGGTAAGGTCAGGTTGAGGGACACTCCCCCACTGGAGGTTAGGTCAGGTTGAGGGACACTCCAGCACTGGAGGTTAGGTCAGGTAGAGAGACGCTCCACCACTGGAGGTTAGGTCAGGTAGAGAGACGCTCCACCACTGGAGGTTAGGTCAGGTAGAGAGACGCTCCACCACTGGAGGTTAGGTCTGGTCGAGAGATACTCCACCACTGGAGTTAGGTCAGTAAGAGGGACACTGCCCCACTGGAGGTTAGGTCAGGTTGAGGGACACTCCCCCACTGGAGGTTAGGTCAGGTTGAGGGACACTCCCCCACTGGAGGTTAGGTCAGGTAGAGAGACGCTCCACCACTGGAGGTTAGGTCAGGTTGAGGGACACTCCCCCACTGGAGGTTAGGTCAGGTAGAGAGACGCTCCACCACTGGAGGTTAGGTCAGGTTGAGGGACACTCCCCCACTGGAGGTTAGGTCAGGTAGAGAGACGCTCCACCACTGTAGGTTTGGTCAGGTAGTGGGACACTCCACCACTGTAGGTTTGGTCAGGTAGAGGGACACTCCACCACTGTAGGTTTGGTCAGGTAGAGGGACACTCCACCACTGTAGGTTTGGTCAGGTAGTGGGACACTCCACCACTGTAGGTTTGGTCAGGTAGTGGGACACTCCACCACTGTAGGTTTGGTCAGGTAGAGGGACACTCCACCACTGTAGGTTTGGTCAGGTAGAGGGACACTCCACCACTGTAGGTTTGGTCAGGTAGTGGGACACTCCACCACTGTAGGTTTGGTCAGGTAGAGGGACACTCCACCACTGTAGATTTGGTCAGGTAGTGGGACACTCCACCACTGTAGGTTTGGTCAGGTAGAGGGACACTCCACCACTGTAGGTTTGGTCAGGTAGAGGGACATTCCACTTCTAGAAGTTAGGTTAGGTAGAGGGACGGTCCTTCACTGGAGGCCAGTGTGACTGTTGATTGAGATGGATCTCATAATTTAGGTGTTTAATGACATGCATCTGGGGTTGGCAAGCTAAGGTCTTATTTATGCAGAAATAATTATTTTGAAATTAAGAATTATTATGGACCACATGTGGTGGCCTGAATTTCTAAATCCCAATTTTTGCCCAACCATGACATAGTAAATGGACAAAAGTAATCCCAATGCTGTATGTTCAAAGAGTAAACTTTAGTTTATTCTCTCTCTCTGTTTATTATCATGTGCAGTAAAAATTGAAGATTTTGAGATGCAGTTTGGTATGGTATCAACTACTTGGAAAACCTCTTGCTCACTAAACTTTGAGCTCCTGAATCTTTAGGTCCCCAGATGAAATTTGTTCCAAGTCTTCAGTTTAGCTCATGAAACAGTATACATTACTTGATGATTATTTAAACAGAATCCATCAAGTCTGTGATTTCATGTGCAACATTGTAATGTGAATTTATGTTTTGACATTATCTCTGGGACTCGTTCTGGATAGGGTAGCACTTTTGTAATAAAAAAAATTAAATATATATATATATATATATATACACTCACCTAAAGGATTATTAGGAACACCATACTAATACTGTGTTTGACACCCTTTCGCCTTCAGAACTGCCTTAATTCTACGTGGCATTGATTCAACAAGGTGCTGAAAGCATTCTTTAGAAATGTTGGCCCATATTGATAGGATAGCATCTTGCAGTTGATGGAGATTTGTGGGATGCACATCCAGGGCACAAAGCTCCCTTTCCACCACGTCCCAAAGATGCTCTATTGGGTTGAGATCTGGTGACTGTGGGGGCCATTTCAGTACAGTGAACTCATTGTCATGTTCAAGAAACCAATTTGAAATGATTCGAGCTTTGTGACATGGTGCATTATCCTGCTGGAAGTAACCATCAGAGGATGGGTACATGGTGGTCATAAAGGGATGGACATGGTCAGAAACAATGCTCAGGTAGGCCGTGGCATTTAAACGATGCCCAATTGGCACTAAGGGGCCTAAAGTGTGCCAACAAAACATCCCCCACACCATTACACCACCACCACCAGCCTGCACAGTGGTAACAAGGCATGATGGATCCATGTTCTCATTCTATTTATGCCAAATTCTGACTCTACCATCTGAATGTCTCAACAGAAATCAAGACTCATCAGACCAGGCAACATTCTTCCAGTCTTCAACTGTCCAATTTTGGTGAGCTTGTGCAAATTGTAGCTTCTTTTTCCTATTTGTAGTGGAGATGAGTGGTACCCGGTGGGGTCTTCTGCTGTTGTTGTGCGTGTTGTGGCTTCACAAATGCTTTGCTGCATACCTCGGTTGTAACGAGTGGTTATTTCAGTCAAAGTTGCTCTTCTATCAGCTTGAATCAGTCGGCTCATTCTCCTCTGATCTCTAGCATCAACAAGGCATCTTCGCCCACAGGACTGCCGCATACTGGATGTTTTTCCCTTTTCACACCATTCTTTGTAAACCCTAGAAATGGTTGTGCATGAAAATCCCAGTAACTGAGCAGATTGTGAAATACTCAGACCGGCCCGTCTGGCACCAACAACCATACCACGCTCAAAATTGCTTAAATCACCTTTCTTTCCCATTCTGACATTCAGTTTGGAGTTCAGGAGATTGTCTTGACCAGGACCACAACCCTAAATGCATTGAAGCAACGGCCATGTGATTGGTTGATTAGATAATTGCATTAATGAGAAATTGAACAGGTGTTCCTAATAATCCTTTAGGTGAGTTTATATATATATATATATATATATATATATATATATATATATATATATTTGGGTGAAATAACACTTCAATGGAAAAGAGACAACTAAAATCCTTGAATGTTTTTGGCTTAAAGGGATAGTTTGTCCTACTGTAGATTGATAGTTGAAATAACACTTACCTTGAGTTGTTCTTGAAGGTCCATGGAATCATTTTTCACAACAAGCCATTATTCAACTCTGTCCCAGCCTAGATGTAGAATTATTAGCATGGTTCAAATTCAAGAATTGAACCTGTGCATCCCGAGAAAGAAAAACTGCATTGCAAGCGGTTACATACTTCCAACTAAGACTAATGGTGTTGTTTATCTCCAGGAACCTGTCTGTGTTGTATTCCTCAAAATAATGTTTTCATTTTCGCTGTGTGAATCTAATTTTCAACTGAACTGATACTTCTTATGTTTACCGGTCAGTTTTGTTCACAAAAGTATCAATCCATGTTTTTTCAAGTTTCCTGTTAATAATGCTAATTCCAGGCTGGGACTGAGGTGAATAATGGTTTGCTGTGAAAAATAACTCCATGGGCCTTCAAGAACAACTCAAGGTAAGTGTTATTTCACCCAAATATGAATCTAGGACAAACTATGGCTTTAATTCACCCACAGGGCTCAGTCCATCACAGAGCTCAGTCCATCCCAGAGCTCAGTCCATCCCAGAGCGCAGTCCATCACAAAGCTCAGTCCATCACAGAGCTGAGACCATCACTGGGCTCAGACCATCACAGAGCTCAGACCATCATTGGGCTCAGTCCATCACAGAGCTCAGACCATCATTGGGCTCAGTCCATCCCAGAGCTCAGTCCATCCCAGAGCTCAGTCCATCACAAAGCTCAGTCCATCACAGAGCTGAGACCATCACTGGGCTCAGACCATCACAGAGCTCAGACCATCATTGGGCTCAGTCCATCACAGAGCTCAGACCATCATTGGGCTCAGTCCATCACAGAGCTCAGACCATCACAGAGCTCAGACCATCATTGGGCTCAGACCATCAACCCCAAGTCAAAAGAGGTATACTTATAAGTATTTAAAAATACTATTATTTTGGAACCATTTCTGTCATACTTTAGATCAATAAATAGTATTCCATGTAAGTATTATATAAATAGTAATAAATAGACTTTTTTCCAACTTTAGTATACTTATAATACATGATTGTAAATGGCATGTTAGTATGCTTGAATTGTTCAGTGAATCTATTTCATATTTGAAATGAATTAAGAGCATATTTTCAATGTACTAAAATGCTTTATACTTCTTACAGTTTAAATAGTAGTCGTTGTTAATTTGCAGTTAATCTACATAATTAATACACTCACAGTATACATTAAAACTTACAATGAAACTACTGAAGTAAATTTCAGTGTCAGTGTGTCCAATTTACTTAGTATGTTTTTGGAATAAATTTTTTCAGTCATTCCTACAGTAACAGTGCCCCAAAATCAGTGGACCCTCAGGGCCTGGATGATTCAGCTTCCAAAAATGTATGGGCCATGAGTACCTGCATGGTTGGTTTGGCATGATGTATCTGACATCCACCAGGTCTTCTCTAGTCTTTGCAAGACTTCGATACGCCTTCTATACACAGTAGTTGACAAATTACCATCTGATGAGGAAGAACACGGTAAGTGAAAACTGTCAAAAACGCATTGCATTCTTGGAGAAATTATTAAATGACCATTGCTTTAGAGACATTTATTTCGACTATACAGCAAACTACATACAAAAATATTATGCATCAAAATATGTAACTGTGAACCTTTTAAGCAGAGGGAATGTCTCACAGTTAAGATATGTGGAAGCTGTATGAACTTTAACTTTTAACTGCTTTATGTGTAAATTCTATTCTAGAGGTACAAGAATCACTGTAATTTAAACTGTTATTAAATTTTGAAGCATACACACAGTACTATGTTCTCTTAGAACTGATGAATGGAAACACATCAGTATCTACAGTATCTACAAAACATTTGGAGAGCCAACATTTATTTTTCTCTCAGGTAATTTAAAATGTAGGATAATAAAGTGCTGATTTCAATCTCTTATGGAATATAATCCATACATGATCTGTGTGTATTCTGAGCCTTCAACATTGGGTATGAAACCAACAGGACTAAAACCTTTTGGTTGAAATTACCCTTTTCCCTATTATTTGTCTTGAAGGCACTGTATACAAGTTTGCTACAAAACAATATCCTTCAAGAGCTACAATATACAGAAAACAATGTTTTTGTATTTTTAGTAATCCCATCTGCGTGTTGCATTAATAACAAGTTAACAACATTATAAACAACCAGATGGCTTGTTGGCTTCACACATAATGTACTTCCTACTGTAGGTATTCTCACGATGGAACATTTCATTTGCCAAAGAGGACTATTTGTATACTTACATTCAAATAATTGTTAAGATTTACAAATGCAGTGGCGAAAATCTGATATGAAGTTTGGAGTGGACAATTACCTTAAATTTTCTCAAGAGCAAAAAAGTAGTGATGTAATACTGTTTTAGTTTGCACCATCGGTTTGCTTGCTACCAACACAAAACAAACTGACTGGATCAACCCCATGTTAGCTACGTGCATTGAGTGCTTTTCAGAAGGTAGACACGAAAACTGTCACCTTGCCATCTACAGAACATTACATACACTGCATTGCAAGCATCTCCCATTGACTAGAATTCAAACAGCTGCATGAGCTGGTTGATGTTACTGTAGCTTGTTAGCAAACATTAGCTAACCGCTAGCTAAAATAATGATTGACCTGTAATTCAATGCAGAGAAGCTGAAGACTGGTGACAATTAGAAATGTTTTTTTTTTATAGTATTGAGTGGTAGAAGTAAAGAAATGTCTAACATATCCTTTGTTTGAACTACTTACTGAAAGTCAACCACCAACGACAGACTGTCAGATTCCCACACATGCACCTACCTGCACAATGTGTCACTGCTGAGTGTTGGGGGGCAGTGGATCAAACCACTGGGAGGGCGGGGGTGTCGCAATTTTTAACCTGCTATGAAGTGTCTATATTCAGCACAAGAGCTTTCATTGCTTTTATTACTAATATTGAAATTACATAGTTATGTTTGCATTTATATATTTGGGGGGGATAAATCAAAGGTCATGTCCCCCCTGTCCCCCCTGGGATTTCCGCCTATGTACAAATGTCTGTAAAATGTAATGCTTTCTAATCTCCCAGCCATTAATAGTTTCCTGTAGAGGTTGTTTGAGTCTAACTTGTAATGTTAAATAGGTGCTGCTGATATTCTATGAGCGTTACATGTACAACTGTATGAAGTCACATGTTTGTTCCACTAGTTTTCTAAGAGAAAGGGCTGAAATAAAATGTTTGCTTAAATATCAGGACAATTCTTTAGAAACATCACCCTTTTTTGTTGCTACATCTACAAAAAATGAATCCCACTACAGCTCCTCAAAAACAGACAGTTGTTTCATTTGCTCCACTTGCATAGAGTGCCTCCTTATAAGTTTCTTCTTTGACTTAAGTTGGCCTCTCTTTGGTGAGTTTGGTGCTACTGGAGCTATTGATCTGAAACCTGAGGCAAGAGGGGATGAGGGCTTGCTGCTGGCTCCAATGTCAGGGATAGGAGGGTTGGGGTTGACATTGAGTGGGGGCAGATGGCCAGGTCGGGTATGGGAAATGTAGTCCAGCAGCAGAGTCCCAGAGCCTCGCCTCTCCAGGAGGCCTGGTGCACGGTGGCGTGCTGCGCTGGGAGATGACGTGCTGTTGTTGCTGTCTAGGGACTCCCTGGAGCTGGTAAGCATGGCTAACGGTGATGTGTTGAGTTTCCTTCTCTCTAGGGGAACCTTGGGAGAGTCTAGCGTGCCAGAGTCTGAGTACAGCTGTGAGTCTGAGTCATAGTGGTCAGTGCCCAGTCGTCTCCTGTACACCGTCTCTCTCAGGCTGGCCGGCCCACTGTTGCTGCCGCCGTCCTGCTCTGAAGGAACAGTGCTCCGCCGGGCCAGTGGCTGGTGCTGACACAAAGACCTCTCATACGCACATTTGGAAGTTGGAGGGACAGAGAACGAGGACATTTGTGGGAACAACACATCCTTGCCATCCACACTGTTCTGTCGCGATAGGGTCGATCTTTTGGCGAGAGAGAGCCCGTCTACACCCGTTACGACGTCCTCATCGGACGTGACCCTCTTACTGTCCTCGTGGGCTGCAGCCAAGACTGAGGGAGCTATGAGCCCCCAGGGCTCTGACTGCAGTCGCTTTAGCTGAGGTAAACGAGCACGCTTGGGGTTGGTGGCTCGCCGCGTGGGAGAGCTTGACCCATTGGGGAGCTTCGCCGCTGTGATGAACGAGCTTTTCAACTTTGTCTGGAAATTGAAGACAGTGTTTTGCTCGTCCTGTAAGTTGGGTGAGGGAGATGTGTTAAGCTCGATCTCAGAGGGAGTGGTGCAGAATGCAGGGGAGCTCCTTTCCTCTAGCTCTGGGGAAGGGGGAACATTAAGGTATTGCTTGGTGGTTTTAGTGCCAGAGGGTGACTTGTCTGTGGTTATAATGATGACCTCTTTACCCTTGGCTTTGCATGCATCTAAAAGCACCTTAAGGGTCTCCTTATCATCTGTGTTGACGGCATAAACCAGAGCTGAGGCCCCACTCCTGTCTTCCAGACTAGGATCTGCCCCATTGGTCAGCAGGTGGGACACCACTTCATGTCCTGCTCTCTGGCTGCAGGCATGCATCAGGGCTGTCCGGCCAGCTTTGTCCTGGATATTGGGGTCAGCTTTGTTATCCAACAAGTACTTGACCAGCTTTGCTTTGCTAACGCTTTGCGGGTCACTGTGTTTGGACATA
The DNA here is from genome assembly GCF_011004845.1 of Esox lucius. NCBI lineage: Eukaryota > Metazoa > Chordata > Actinopteri > Esociformes > Esocidae > Esox > Esox lucius. Next base: position 22,248,839 of record NC_047587.1, read on the forward strand.
CAGGCCACCATGAGTGGGGTCTCCCCGCGGTCGTTGCTCTCATTGATGTAGGCACCCCCCTCCAGCAGGAGTCTGGTTAGCCGCAGGCGTCGAAGCCACACCGCCTTTAGGAGCGAGTTCCCGTCTGTCCGCAGCTCCAGTATGTCAGCCATCATCGCCAAGACAACCACAGATAGCGCTCTCCCTCAGTGATTAAAGGTAATCACAACCTGCAGCCCTTCAAACAAAACATTGATTTGTCGCATTATATTTTGCTCAGTCTTAAGGTCTGATTACTTACTCATCAAGTTTTAGTCAGTACTTTTAAGCCTCACTCAAACCTACCACCAGGAGGCAGTCTGTTTTCAGTAAAAATAACTTTTGAAGGAGCGTTGCAAGTGTGGGTGGAACTTTTTTCCATATTTAGGGTGCTTTGTTGTCAAAACAGGAATGTGACAAAGACACTATGACAATGTTTTTGAATAGAGGCCTAACTTTGTAAATCTCCGTCTCTCTCAGTAAATAAGTCACTAGATGGATCAATGTGCATTTCATCCTATATATAGACTAAACGTGCTGGATTTTAATTAAGCCAGATATCTTGAATGAACGCAAGTTAAATGAAGATGGACACATTTATCATTGTTTTTTTAAAATTTTTAATGTATTTATTTGGGTTCTCTGTCATTGAATAAGCATACAAATTAAACAGTAGTTTTAGATCATACAGTACTAATAATATACACCGTGATGGAGATAATCATGGTTGTATAAGAAATCGTCCATTAGCGTTAACATCCTATAGGCTATATTTTAAGCTCACATGCTTAAAATCTACTTTAAATATTATTACATTAATACATCTTATCATCATCCACCTGCGATCGCCTATAGTGCGTCGCTTTCCAGGGCGCTCATTTTGGATAACTTGATAAACGCTTGGTAGAAAATGTTTCGGTCTAAAATTCCTTATCTTTTGCACATTGTTATCTTTTTATACACATGCAATATTTATTATGATCCCTGCATGTCATTAAAATAACAGTTACATTACAGAATTAACCCAATTGGACTACAATAAATAGTTGAATAAGATCTTCTCTTTGAACGCATCACATTTCATATTCTCATTCGCTTAGTAACTAAGGCAATTAGGCTATTGAGTCATAGTAGGGTAGGCTACTCAAAAAGTGTATATATATATATATATATATATATATATATATATACATACATACATACAATATGGAAAATAAATATGGAAGTACATGATTATTCGAAAACAAACTGCATGCATACATATGCCTTTAAGTGCAACACATTAAGAGGATGTAACTGCCGTCTGACCACTTATCTTACCTGATGCAGGCTTGTCATATTCAAAGATGCCCCGGTGTTTTGTCATTAGCAACCTTCAAACATAATTAAAATAAATACTAATAAAAGTTTTCGAATGGTTCTTCGTTTTTAATCACAGAATGTATTCAGAGCTTCTCAAATACTGCCCTAGTTCAGCTTCAGAGCAGTGGCACCATAGCGCATCATGCTCCTCGCTTTTGTTATGGAAACGCGTAGATCAGTCCAATAGGCGGCATTCCTTTCACTGCGCACTCAAGAATCACAACCTCAAGATACTGAGGTTATAAATAACTTTTTTTTTGCCTGGTGAATGAAACGTGCAGTTTCTTGACGTCAGAGACGACAAAAATAAAGATTGCGTCTGGTAAGAACCTCTGTCACATTTTTCATGTCTGCAGTACACAAACAAACCAGTTCTACCTTCCAATAAAACAGATGTTTCAAGTATTTTGACTGGAATAACAACCATTTTTGTATTACTTTTTTCCCCTATATCCCACAAGGTATGGAGAATCAAGATTTAGTTAATGTGAAGAAATGAATACCTAATTTAATCTGCATTTTAAACTCTTTCAAGAACATGTCATATCTCTCTTTAGATAGAAAGAAGTGAAGTTAAATGCTGATGGTCTCAGTAGCCTAACATCAGAGTTTTCAAATGTCCAAGACATCAACATTTATTGCAATATTTAGCCCTTCTGAAGTCAAGAAGACATGTCAAGATCATGTTTATTAATAAACACATTGTTTTTCATTATGCTTGTCAAAATAATAAAGGTTAAATCATCTTTAAAATAAGACATATTTGCAGCACAATTAAAGAGGCCAAAACTTGTTCCAGCCATCACAGCCATACAGCCTAATAGGGACATTTCTATTTTTAGGTTGCTATGAGACAGCAGAGAAGCAGTTCCTGATGAGAAGGATGGAGTTCTCAGCTTTGAAAGAAACAGGTAATAAAAAAAATTACATTGCATTAAGAAACAGAAGGGATCTTGTTTAATATAACCAAATGTATTTGTAATTTTAGCATTGTAACAAAAAATCCCGAAACCCATTTGATCTTTTGTCTTCATGAATGCAACTCTCCTCAGTAGAAACAGACTAATTGCTTTAATACACCCAAACACTATGATGTCACAGGACTTCAGCAGTTAATGATGCCAGTGATTTCCTTCCTAGTGATTGCTTGACAGACTATTGCAAATATTGTTGAAGGCATAAAGTAGTGTTGTTTCTGAACAGCAGGTAGTTATCTACTTCCATATTTGTGTTTATCACAGGAATAAACAAAGTAATTATATTTATCTGGCTTTTCTGTGTAGGGACATACTGCATTGTTCTTGCTATAGAAACCACAAAGGTAATCAAAAGGCAGAGTGTTGCATACGAATGTACAGTATCTCACAAAAGTGAGTACACCCCTCACATTTTTGTAAATATTTGATTATATCTTTTGATGTGCCAACACTGAAGAAATGACACTTTGCAACAATATGAAGTAGTGAGTGTACAGCTTGTATGACAGTGTAAATTGGCTGTCCCCTCAAAATAACACAACACACAGCCATTAATGTCTAAACCGCTGGCAACAAAAGTGAGTACACCCCTAAGTGAAAATGTCAAATTGGGCCCCAAAGAGTCAATATTTTGTGTGGCCACCATTATTTTCCAGCACTGCCTTAACCCTCTTGGGCATGGAGTTCACCAGAGCTTCAAAGGTTGCCACTGGAGTCCTCTTCCACTCCTTCATGACGACATCACGGAGCTGGTGGATGTTAGAGACCTTGCGCTCCTCCACCTTCCATTTGAGGATGCCACACAGATGCTCAATAGGGTTTTGGTCTGAGTCATGCTTGGCCAGTCCATCACCTTTACCCTCAGCTTCTTTAGCAAGGCAGTGGTCGTCTTGGAGGTGTGTTTGGGGTTGTTATCATGTTGGAATACTGCCCTGCGGCCCAGTCTCAGAAGGGAGGGGATCTTGCTCTGCTTCAGTATGTCACAGTACATGTTGGCATTCATGGTTCCCTCAATGAACTGTAGCTCCCCAGTACTGGCAGCACTCATGCAGCCCCAGACCATGACACTTCCACCACCATGCTTGACTGTAGGCAAGACACACTTTGTCTTTGTACTCATCACCTGGTTGCCGCCACACATGCTTGACACCATCTGAACTAAATAGGTTTATCTTGGTCTCATCAGACCACAGGAAATGGTTCCAGTAATCCATGTACTGTGGTCTGCTTGTCTTCAGCAAACTGTTTGTGGGCTTTCTTGTGCATAATCTTTAGAAGCTTCCTTCTGAGACAACAGCCATGCAGACCAATTTGATGCAGTGTGCCGTGTATGGTCTGAGCACTGACAGGCTGACTCCCCACCCCTTCAACCTCTGCTTTAATGCTGGTAGCACATATATATCCCAAAGACAACGTCTGGATATGATGCTGAGCATGTGCACTCAACTTCTTTGGTCGACCATGGCGAGGCCTGTTCTGAGTGGAACTTGTCCTGTTAAACCGTTGTATGGTCTTGGCCACCGTGCTGCAGCTCAGTTTCAGGGTCTTTGCAATCTTCTTATAGCCTAGGCCATCTTTATGTAGAGCAACAATTCTGTTTTTCAGATCTTCAGAGAGTTCTTTGCCATGAGGTGCCATGTTGAACTTCCAGTGACCAGTATGAGGGAGTGTGAGAACAATAACACCAAATTTAACACACCTGCTCCCCGTTCACACCTGAGACCTTGTAACACTAACAAGTCACATGACACAGGGGAGAGAAAATGGCTAATTGGACCCAATTTGGACATTTTCACTTAGGGGTGTACTCTCTTTTGTTGCCAGCAGTTTGGACTATGATGGCTGTGTGTTGAGTTATTTTGAGGAGACAGCAAACTTACACTGTTATACAAGCTGTACACTCACTACTTTACATTGTAGCAAAGTGTCATTTCTTCATTGTTGTCACATGAAAATAAATAGTCAAATATTTGCAAAAATGTGAGGGGTGTACTCACTTTTGTGAGATATTGTATATGTCTGAGGGAAAAAAATAGATTGGTAAAATGTAATGGAGTTCTGCCCTTGTGATGAGCGTTGTCAAGCAACAAGGAATGAGCTTTGTTAGTGGGTGTAAGCAGGGACGCTGTAAGGAATGCTTTGTTTTCATCCATATTTCTATTTGTAATATCTATATGGTGTTATCTCAGTTTATATAAGCAGGTGACCTGGAATATGTTACTTCAATATGTAATAATATAACACATTTTGGGGGTACATTTATAATTATTGGATGGATTACTACAAGAAATACTGCAATTTAAAGCCAAAATAGCATAGTTTATGGGTGGATTTAAGAAAATCATGTTTATTGCAGTCCCACCCCCAAAACACAATACATAGTATGTGTACATTCAGTTCCTTGCAAAAGTATTTAAACCCCTGACAAATTCTCACATATTAACAAATTACAAATGTTACATTTAAATTTTGATAGTATGAAATTTCATTAAAAAAACACTGACACTTTAAATCAGTTATTGTATGGTGACATTTTTGCCAGTTTTCATGCTCCCAGTGGGATTGAGATCAGGACTTGTTACAATCTTCCTCTCATGATTCAGTTTTTTAGCATACTGAAGCAGGTTTTCTGGTAGTGTTTCCATGTATTTTGCACCATCCCTTCTTCTTCTTCAATTGTAACAAAATGTCCTAAAATATCCCCAGAGCATGATGCGGCCACCATCATATTTCACATTAGGGATGATGTGTTGAGGTATTGGCAGTCCTCACATAAGGCTTTGAGTTTGTGCCAAAAAGCTCTATCTAGGTCTCATTTGACCACACAACCTTTTCCTACATCACACATGGGTCACTCTAATGCTTTTAGATGGTACCATTTGAGTAATGGCCACCATCCAATACAGGCCAGTTTTTGAAGAGTTGTTGATATGATTGATCTGTCATAACTTTTTTCTCTAGCTTTTGTAGAATGTGGTTGGTCTTCATTTTACTTCAGATTAACAGCCTGACCTCAACAGTGATGTTAATCTCCTGAAAATGTGACAGCAACTTTAAATGTTTACAGGAGCAAATGAGTGTTAAGGTTTGTGTCCTCATTAGGGCAAATTCTTCCACTAGTGTAAACTCAGAGCCCACCCAGCACATGGGTTGAATAATTGTTTTTACAACATAAAACATAAAATGTCCCCATACAATATTTTACTTAGAGTGTCCTAAATAAAATATCAAACAGATTGAAATGTCAATGTCAAACCATTCATAATTCAGCAGTATGAGAATACTTTTGCTGTTAAAGTATTGCTGGCACACGTCGGAAAACGTGCAAAGTTTTTGGAACAACTGGGCCAAAATTATAAATACAATTCCAACTCCCAATTTGCATCACGCCTGTTCTGTAGAATGATGCATATACCTACAATTTGAATGGGAATAATGTAGATGCTTAAATAAGACAATCTGTTGTGAGGTGCTGGGCAAGTCTAGTGCCACTGCAGGAAGGCGTTAGCAGACTGCATACATGTATGATCTTTGCCCCAATGCTGCTGTCATCGGCAGCTTAAAGGGGAAATAAATAATTAAAGCAGAGAGCATAAGCACTGTTACCCAAGGGAGCAGTTTCCATTTTCAGATATCTTACATCGCACCTGCTCCCCTGCCTCCTTCTAAATATAACCTTTTTCTCTCCCATCTCTGATACTGTGCAATCCTTCTTGATGGGCTAGTGTACAGTAAAGGGGGTTATTTCTAGATCACAGCTATGAAAAGTTCAACCTGGTTATAAATAGAAGATCTATCGAAAGATGGACATTTTAGAGTTTCTTTTGTTTTTAATTAGCAAGCCTGCAATATGCAGTATGAATTCCCAAGATATTGTACATAGATGATCTGTCAAGATGGCACCTCATCAAATGCTAAGAAACTGTGAGGCGTATCCTAAAGTTACAATGTACGTTAGATGTCTGTGCTTGTACATGGTATTTTTCATAATAAACTGAGATCAACATAAGTGAAATCTGTTTCGATGCCATGCCATTTGACATAGGTAAAGATATTTTGCAGTAAATGTGCTTGTTGGCCTCTGTTGCGAGTCAAAAGCAGGGAAAGGTTTACAGAAAAGGTTCTGGAGAAGAACAGCAATTATGCTGCTCGTTAAGAATTTGGCGTGATATTATAACTACAATGATGCATATGCTAAGACTTTCTTTAGTCCTCACTACAGTATTATTAATGTAATTTCCCATAACATGTTGAAGAAAATCATGTTTTATGTGTTTTTGTAAAGATGGACGTTGTGGTGGCTCTGAGCCTATTGTCTTTTTAAAAAGTGAGTCTGACATTCTCGTGGCATTTGGTGTCTCAGCGATTGTATCAACTGAATGTGTGGGCTGTGACAGCAGTGAACTGACACGAACCCGGCTGCAGCCTGGTCTTGGCTCTGGATCTTCTTCACTCTTTCTGGTCGGGAAACATTTCCTGTACGTTTTGCAAATCCCTTATCCCCTGCTTATACTATTGAGATGTAAGAAGATAATTTGGGGATTTCAGCTTCCATTTATTTCGATTATTTCCCTTGAAGCATAAGCCACTACATGTTGTCCTTTGATATTAAGATGTGCTGTACTGACATACTGGATGCCTTGAAATGGTTTCCATATTTCTTCACATCTGCTGAGATCCTCTTAGATCTCAATGCAGACCAACATCTTCTTAGATCTCAATGCAGACCAACATCCAGGTTGTTCCATGAAATTAGTAATTTTATTTTTTCAAGTAAAAATTGTGCACCCATATTTAATTTTAGCAATATTTAATTCAAGTTCCCTTTAATAGAACCATATGCATAATAAAATAAACTCTTTTTTCTTTATATGTGTTAAGTATATAAGTGTAATTTTCAATTTTTTATTTAATGTGATTAGCGATTAATTTATGTCTGTCCGGAATTGTGTTAGCATGGTAAAACTTTTTGTTTCTCAAAATCGAATAACATTGTGTAAAAACAGCTGCAAGGTTGAATATATGTCAACTCTGCCACATAAACAGACAGGTTTTAAAGCTTACTTTAAATTGTTACAAATGGCTTTACGGCTCTTCGAATGTGAAGTCTACAACCTTTAATAGACACATAATACAGTATTTATCTTATTTATCTCTTGAGATTACATTGAACATTTGGTTTTTAAAACATTACAATTGAGTAAAACCAACAAAAAAAATATTTAGCAAGCATTTATCAAGTTACAAAGTGACGGGTTTCAGTATATAATATGAACTGATCAGGAACAAAAGCTCACTTTGACAGTGTGCCATGAAATTCAGTTCAGTGATGTTCTGTGTTCAGGATTTTGTGAATAGCACAACAAGATACTCTTACCTGAGCTAACCCCCTATGGGAAGCATAGGTGTAATGCATAGTACCAACTGCAATATATGAGGAAAATGTATAGCTGCAGATAATTTAACTGAACATACACAAAACAAGTGACCAGAAGATCCAGATTTTAAACCTTGCCTCTAGTTTCTGAGAAGCGGATGCTTGAAGTAATTAGCAGCATTCTACAGTCAGCAGTGATGATTATTATATGACTGATGTTTGGAAGCATTTACTCTTCTTTTAAGATTGTGTTAAGGTACGTTTTGGGCTGTTAATTTACTGTATTATGTTATATGTTGTGTTTTGTGTGGACCCCAGAATCTTAGTAAAACTCGAATAAAAACTCAAAATCCACCTAATCGGTGGATTGACCCACCTTCCCTGTTCATGGCTAACTGTTTGTATAAGATAATTATTCAAGGGCATTATACAGGCAACAATTTTGCTTGCTGATTATTGTGTGTGGCGGCCGTATCCTAGGAGATTGGTGAATATCTAATAAGGAGTTTGTTACTCATTTTGTTGAGTGGGTGCTTTGATGTCCTCTGTGTTGAATGTTCAGTTTCTCCTTAATATCCTTCCTAACGAAGCAGCAACCCTGTATGTTTAGCATTGGCTGCTTATTATTAACAGTGAAGTCCACATATCAGTAGGTAATGTCCAGATTTTAATCAGGTGTCCAAGTCTCAAGAGTGCTGGGACTCTATTGTGATAGTTAGGATTAGTATTGTTAGTAATACGACTTTTATCATTTTTTACATGTTTGGTGGGCTGTTGCTTTTAAACTTGTTCCCAGGCTATTGTGCACAGCACATTTGAACCTGGACAAACAATCATGTAAAATTAGCCTTTTGGGATTGATCTTATCATTTTACAGGTGTGACCTCACTGAGTAAAGCATTTGTCATAATCTGATTTGAGTTAAAGTACTGCCAGGTGTAGCATCCAATTGACTAGTATTTATGATGTTTGATCATGTAGCCTGAGCCGACCACATAGTACAGAAAAAGAAACAGAAAATACTGGGTGGTCACAAAGCATCTCAAATCTGTGACTATGTTGCAAGTCTGCCAAACGGAATTCTTGGCAAACCTGAACATACAGTAACTACAGAGTTGTCCCAATTGCGGGGTAAAATATGTGATGGGGAGGATTTTATCATTTGCATGTCTTGAGGTGCTGGTACACTAAAAAAACATAGCTACAACTGCGGCGTGTAACCAAGGGCTGAGTAGCTTGAGGTGTCCAGGGGGTGGGTCATCCCATACGTCTGGGTTTAGCCATCTTTCAGCCAGGTCGGCTAGTCCTGGACAGCTTTTTTAGCACCAGGAACGTTTGCAAATACAATGCCTGTCTTCAGGAATGTGTATGTTGCCTGTCTCCTCCGAGGCACAGGATGAACCCTGAACCCAACACAGTAGAGAGCCTCTCTTCTGGCCATTGAGAATGGTGCTGTCAGGGTACTGCTTACAGTTCACTGTTCATCTCTTAACCTTTGCAGCCATAATCATAACCCCAGAGGGTTGTTAGGCCTTCTACCTGTTTCACAAGTATCCTTGTTCTGCTGTGTGTTTGAGATTAGACCAGTGGTTGTGTCTCTGTTGGCGTCAGATTCCAAGGTCCTCGGCTACAGCACACTATTGACTGCAGGAGGAATTACTTAACAAATAGATGTGTTCGAACAGCCAGTCATGCCCCTGTCCACACTAGTAAATCACAGGCCTCCAACCTGGCTGCACTCTGCGGACAGAAGTGGTGTCAGACTAGCTTATGAATCTCTAAGTTCCTTAGTTCACATTAACACATGATCTAGCTTTACTCTATGAAGAGCAGCAGACATAACATTATGGATACTCCTTAGTTACTTTATTAACAGGCAGTTAGATTTTGCACAGGTGAATAAGGCAAAATGTAAATTATGTACGCATCATTTACAAAGTGTTTACTCCCGATATTGAATGTACAATAGTACAAAGACAATATATGAAATGTTAAAAGTGAGAAGGTATACTGTTTTTGGAAAAATACATGCCCATTTTGAATTTGATGCAAGCAACATGTTTCAAAATTTGGGACAGAGGCATGTTTACCACTGTGTTGCATCACCTCTTCTTTTAACAATTCTCTGTAAAACATTGGGAACTGAGGAGACTAATTGCTGTAGTTTTGAAATTGAAATATTTTCCCATTCTTGCTTGATATAGGATTTCAGCTTCTCAACTGTTTGGGCTCTCCTTTGTCATATTTTTCATTTCATAAAGCGCCAAATGTTTTCAAAGGGTGACAGATCTGGACTGCAGGCAGGCCAGTTTAGCACCTGGATATTTTTACTATGGAACCATGCTGTTTTTAATTAACAGAAGACCTTGTTTTAAAAGAAGGGTTAAAATTAAGAGACCACTGTGAAATTAATGCTTCTGTTCCTCACTCAGAAATGTCCTTTTCAACTTTTTTGGAAAGGATAGAAAAAGGTGCAGTGGTCTCTTGATTTTTTCCAGAGCTGTATATTGCTCCACAACCTGTATATATTGTTCAGCATTTAAGTTACCTTCACAGAAGTACAATTCACCAATGCCATGTGCAGTAATGCACCCCCATGACATCCCATTTGTTGGCTTTTGCACTGTCTGCTGATAATGTGACAAACACAAATATAATATACATATCATTTTGAATTATTAGAAAATATGTTACTTTCGTGGGTTGTTTTACTGCAGTGTCGAAGATTTGGGGATAAAATAATTTTCATTCTAAAGTTACTATTGGTACAATAGGTAACATTAGTGATGTCCCAATTGGAAACTAATTCTCAAATGTGCTAAGTGGTTAGCCAAAAATATAATTAGGTTTCTAAAGCATTTTTTACTTGTTAAAACAATATGCTGTAGATGTAAAAGTGTTTATGTTAAATTGAATATGTTAATAGACAATCAATGTAAAGTGGTCAGATTAGCTGTATTTTGTTGTTTCTCCTTGAGAACAAGCACCCCCACATTTGTTTCATTAAACATAAAAACGTTTAATGAAACAATGTACTGTTTAAAATATGTACATATATATAATTATGTATTGCACTTGTTTATAATTCTTTATAATTTTCTATTTTTTATTTTTATTAGTGGGAACCCATTCTAAAGTATTGATAATGAAATAGAATTGAAAGCTATGCTGTAACAAAGCACAAATACTATAGCAAAAAAGTAGATTGGATTTCATGTTTTATGGTGGTGTTGATTTACAAATTTCTGGTGGATGGAGATAATATCTTCCAAAACTACACAATTGATGCTGTTAGAAGTTTTGCCCTCAATACCATTCATGTTGGTTTTTGAGATACAATGTACATCTTGTGTTTGTCATGCTTCTGCCTGTAATCCCAATTTGAAAGCTACTGATTTTAAATACTACTGACATGGAGCAAAAACATCCTAACACCAACAGTGCACCACATCATTTTGAATCTAATCTAATCTAAACATAGTTATACATTCCTTGGTTTGATCAGAGCATTTGAGGAGCTGTCTGTCTGAAGTGTTATAAAGTGTGTGTGTGTGTGTGTGTGTGTGTGTGCATGCGTGTGTTTTTCTGACAACTCGTTTAGAGAGCTTCTCTCCGCCTGTGGTTCACACCCCTGGGACCGTGACGTCTTCAACACCATGAGACACTTAGCGAAATACACCTCCTCTGCAGAGAGAGAGAGAGAGAGGTGGGAAATGAGAGTATTTTTTGTTGTTGTTGTGGTGACGTCAAACCGATCACTCATGTCTGTCCTCCTGGATGTCAGGGCTTGTCTGCACGATAGGACAAGACCAGGCACATTGTCTCTGCAGAGTGAACCCTCTGGAGGTGTCAGAGCTCACAAGAGACCAAGCCATCAGTACCTGACTCTCATACAGTACAGCCGTGCTAATTGTTACAAGCTAAACCCCATTTCACGTCAATGTTCATGTTCATGCATTACTTTAAATCACTTTTGAAAAACAGCATAGATATTGTACAAGTGCAAAATGATTCTTGGGTGGTATTACGCATGTTCCAGCTATAATAGGTGCAGAGGGCGTTCAATCAGCGAAAAGTTTCTTCAGACAATCAAGGACCGTTGAATGAGCCTTTTTTGGTGCGAGATGATTGTTCATTGGGATACAAGGATATTAGAATGTGAGAGTGGAGTGGATGAAAGCAGCGTAGTGCAGCTGTGTCTAATCAGCTGTGTTAGGGGGTGGGCAGTGCTGCCAGGTACCAGAGGAGAATGACAAGTCAGTAATTATTGCTCTGTGCTGTAAGACAGAGACTGTGTGGCCACACAATGAAAGACATCACACTGCGTAGAACTCTGCCAGGAGGATCCCCCCTCTCACGTACAGGATCAGAGGGATGTTCATGCCAAATGAGGTGACTATGACAATAGAAAAAAATATCTGGAGTAATGGTATGAAATGAGACATCAGTCAGCCCCCTCGTTCCTCAAATTGAAAGAAAAGCACTCTGTTGGAAAAATAGATTGTTTTCACTTTATGTTATATAGCCAAATCTGCTAAAGTACTGGGATAAGGGGATTCTGGAAAATAATTGTGGTTGTTCATAATGATTAATTGAGGTTGTTAATAATGACCACTTTAATCTGTGGGATTGGAGAATACATATTGACTGTGCTATTTGTGTCCTGCTACTCTACCCAGCAGGCAGAGACTGGAATGGTATCAGAGACACCAGCAGGGGGCAGTGTGAGAGACTGTTCGCCGCTTGAATTTAAACAGTCTTGGTTTTAATCCAACTGAATGTAATTGTGCAACACCATATTACAAGCCACCACAAAGGTAATTTCATTGCTGGCTTGTTTGGACAGAGACCAGCATACTAAGGGGGATAATTCCAACCTGAATGAATTCTGACATTTACTAAATTCCTTCATGTTTCCAGCACATTCATACACAATGAAATAATGAATAAGGCAAAGTGACCATGTATTCTATTTTTCATCTATGAACACCATTTTTCATATTCTATATATTCATATATTTAGGGGGCTTTCTAAATGATCTAGCAAATTTTAAAGAAATGTGTTAATTTGGAAAGCTTGACAGTTAACATCCCCATGATCTACCCCAGGGCTGCCCAACCCTGTTCCTGGAGATCTACTGTCCTGTAGGTTCTCTCTTCAACCCCATTTGTGACTAACCTGATTTAGCTTTTCATCCACCTAATTATAAGAATCAGGTGTGCTAAATTACAATTTGAGGGAAAACCTACAGGACAGTAGATCTCCAGGAACAAGGTTGGGCAGCCCTGATACCCATATCAATCCCTGCATTTACCAGTATCTACTTACCTACGGTTATTGTCAAAAAGATTCACCTGAATCTGGATTTTGTAAATATAATTTCTCGTTCAGGAGACATGTGATCAATTTCTTTCCCTAAGTGCACCCAACACTGCCTCAGTTAGAACAAATATATATTCTCTCTCACACACACATCGGTAAAGTGTGGCAGTTTTACAAAGACATGCACATACACACAAAGGAACGGGACAACACTGTTATCAGGTTTTGATAGATAGCCTACCCTAGTTATCTCTACACAGAGAACAGTGCAATAGTGTATAAACTTTCTGCAATAATGAACACATTCTTCCCTGCCCCTCTGTCTCCGTCAGTTATGTTGAAGTTGGAAAATTAAAGTTTTGTGAAGATCTGTTTTAGTATCGGTTGTTTACTTACATAGAAATGTGTTTGTATTTAGGATGTGTAACATTCAAATAATGCATGTTTGAGATTGACAATTCACTGAATAGTGCATTCAGATTTACATTCAGATTTTGTTTATGAGGTTCTGCTCCATGCTTACCAAAGACCTTGCTCACATTTACCATAATCAGAAGTTAAACATGTCACCTACGTTTTTAATCCATAAGATCGTAATGTGAACATTGTTCACATTATTCAAGTTCGCTGACAGGTCCCAAGGCCATTTTTATTTTTGGCAAATTTAACATATGTATTTGTTTTAAGATGTAAGGTTTTGTAGGACCTATGTGGCTGTCCCCAAAAATAATGGAAACATATAAAAGATTACAAGGAAAGGGCCTGTTATACTGAATGTATTTATTATTATTATGATTCTTATCATCAACTGTTAATTGTTATAGAAAGTGCAGGTAATATGGAGCCCAGTGATGTGGAGACGATGCGCCCTTTAACCATCTACTCCTAACTTACCTTTTGTTTGATAGCACGCCGAGTGGGCGTCTTACAGCAAAAAAGACATCTACGTCTTAGACTGCTGATTCTGACCAGGTTAGCTAGGTATGAGTTTGTGGCCATTTGATCATGGCTATTGTTTATGTGACGACACAACCACCGCTGACGACTCCGGGCGAATTTGACTACATCTACCGCTGTGTGCGTCTAATGGAAATGGTGATTATCGATCTTATTTTTACAGACTTGTTTGTGATTTCTCTCTTTTCCGTGCACTCTACCACAGTAAAACAGCAAACCGTATCCTGGTAATGCATTTACTGTAATGGCTGATATTGGCTGATTCGCAAAGTTCTGAACACAGTAAAAAAGACATGGCACGTTTAGAAAAAGCACTGCAGAAATGAAGCACTGCAGTAAATTGGCCACATTCTAATCACGCCACCACAATGGATTTTAAATGAAACAACTGAGATGCACATATAGGCTGTATAAAAAGCCTGGGCCGAAAATGTGGAGGCACTTGCTATACAAAAAGATTGAAGATATTCTAGATTAAAGAACTAAACGCAAATATTATTTGGCATTATGGTATATGATTACGTGAGACAATAGGATTGGATAATGTTATATGCTTCTTGAGTGACACTGACTACGCAATACCTGACTACGTAATTATACGACGACCCGTTAAATCTTGAAATTTGTGACCAACAAGTGAATATTGAATCAAAGGACAGCAAGTAACTAAGCAACGTAACTGCACTTTAAGCACATTTTCATTATTTAACTGTAACTTGAATATATTTTGGTAAACAGACAAAATAATAAAACTTGTGTCAGTGTCAAATTATTGCTGTACCTAACTGTAGGCCTACTGTATGTACATTGTGCATTCACCACTACCCATCACTCTGGTGAAGAGCTTCTGCTAAATGACTAAATAATAACAAATAATAATAGATTAAACATAACAACAACCTATTGCAAAATGTTCTGATCATTCCTGTGAGCGAATGATCAGAGCGAATTTGACTGATGATAATGAGCATTCACTTTAACTTAGTTAACATTTCCAAGCCTTATAAGCAAAAGTCCAGATAGAGATTCAGTTAAGGCAAAAAATTGACGCTGATGGATTTTATGGGGTCCAGCAGTGAAATGTCTGTAAAGCAATCCCCTGGACAAGGAGCACATCTATCTAGCCTGGCAGATTGAGATAAGAACATCCACCCAGCATTCTACACCCCAGATGGATACACCTCACCTGTGTTCCTGATCACAGTCCCTTTTAAGTTCCGTCTTTCCTTATCCGTCTTTGTCAGTCATTATTTGATTTTCATTATTTAATTATTTAGATTTCATTCCTTTGTAACGTTATGATTTAATGTTCCCAAGTTCTGTTATGTTTTAGTTCTGTTATTAACGCCCTTAGTTCTCCTACTTACAACTGTTTAATGGACATGAATAGGGATATGGACTTAAACAGGGGCATTTAAATGAAAAAGTAATATGGATGTTGGGTCATATGGATGCTGTGTCGTGGCTGTGCCTTGTCCTGCATCAGTGTCACACCATCTGCCCTTTAAGGCCAGGAGAAACAGGGCCACAGAGAGCGCAGTCATAAAGAGGGAACAGCTACAGAGAGCAGAGGCCGTTGAATGCAACAAAGCTGGCAGCTCCTGAATGGGCACATCTGCATCTACTTCAGCCTCATCAGAGACTGCCTGGAAGTGCTGCTGTCCCACAATATGGGAGATAATAGTTGGGGGGAACGAATGTGTTGCCTGACATCAGCACCTGTTTGTTTCTCTGCACAAATATATTTTTCCATAAATTTGATTTGGTCCAATGGATAGGTCTGCTTGTTGATAGTATTTAGTTAGAATGCAGGGTTTGCATACCACATCAAGAAGAGCGAATGTGAGGTGAGTGACTGACTGACTGAGCAATTGCTAGCGAGACTGAAACCTTCAGGATCTACATTATCGTAAGCCTGAAATAAAACGGTTTACCATTATATTGCGACTGTTCCTGGTGAATTTTTTGAAGTACGCATCCATGCATGCGTTTTGGGTCAGGATAGACAAACACATTTGCTGGCTACAACATTAGTTGCGTTATAGTAAGCCTTAACTTAAACTGTATACCGTTATATTGTGACTGTTTCTGGCATGGAAAAGTGAATCTTCAGTCTCGCTAGCAATATCTCAATTCTTATGATTATTCCTAGGAAGTTAGTAGATACTAGTAAGCCTATTACTGGCTAATAAGCTGTTATAATGGCCAGTGGGAAAAGCAATACAGTTCATAGACGCTATGGTGGAGGTAAACTTAATAAAAAACGTTAATCAGTTCAACACAATCCTCAATGGAGTCTAGCGACTGCTGAACCATGTAATGCCGTGGCGTAGTGGTTAAAGACAGTACCTCTCATGTGGATGCCCTAAGTTTAAATGTGTTGAGAGCAACAACATTTATAAATTTTTTCTGGTAGATTCCACGATTCTCTCGTATTTTCACTTGTTGAAAAAGTTAGTTATCGTCGCCTTTATTGAAAGTTATTGTATAAATGTCATTCAAGAATGAAAGAAAAAAGTACGTTCTTATGGCATGAAATGAAATAGCTTTGGCAGACTCGCTAGCAATTGTTCAATTCTTATGACTATTCCAGTAAGTTAGTAGATACCGGTAAAGCTTATTACTGGCTAATACGCTGTTTAAACGACGGAGGTTAACTTAGTAAGAAACTTTAGTCAGTTTAACTGTATCAATGTCATTCATGAATGGCCAATTAACTATTAAAACGGCCAGTGGCAGAATAGGATTTGTTCAGGATAGACACAAGATGCTATAATGACACCTCAAGTCTCTGGTGTAGTGGTTAACAACACAGTCTTTCACGTCAGTGACCGGGGTTTGAACCTCGAGATGGCATTGCCTTCTCTTGCAGGCCGGCAGAACTAGGCTCGCCTGGTTTCTTGTTTTCGGATCCATTGCATTAGTTCTGTGTAGGATGATATAGATGAGTCATAGGATATACTTAAAACAAACTATTTGAACACCAATAAAAGGTTTGGTTTCAACTAAAAAACATTTCTAAACTTTAACATGATACAGTCGTATGTCTATGCCTGTTACTTCTTTAAAGTCCATGACATTACCTGCTGCGCCATCGCTGAAGTAGCATAAACGGAAAATGGTAATGGTGTCCAATACAGGATGTTTGAAAGCAACAGTTTGGAAATGCGTGTCATCAAACAAAGCGTCGGTCAACGTTGATTATGTGCCATTGCCAGTTTGAAACAAGCGTTGGTACAATTCTGGTGAACCAGTGGTGAAAACTGAATGGTGCGTCAAAGCTCCCGTTTCAGTGGTCTAATCCCTTCCAATAACCATCTCTACCCATCTCCAAACCGTCACCTTAGGAACCCCAGGGTTTGCTGCCTCACCTTCCCAGCAGTTCCGCCTTTACGTCTCGGTTATTTTCTAATAAACTCCCTCCAGGGCACAACCAACTTCCGCGTCGGTTCCCTGTGTTCTCCCCATCACAACATGAACAGGAATATGGACAGGAACAGGGATTGATGTAAAGACAATCCCCTATTGGATCAGATTAACAGCATCATCCGTCATCGCACAATGTGTTCGCTCATTTATAATGGAAGGCTTTTCAAAGAGGTGGAGATATGCATGACAAACACAAAGCAGCCCTGGAAACTGGTGTGTGGCACAGTTGTCGTGTCTGTATCACGAAGAGATGACTCACCATCATTGCTATCAGTTCCCTTGTAAAGCCCCTTCTAAGCATGAGCTTTGAAAAACATTGGCATGGCAATATACAACATCTCACTTAAAAAAAAACATCTATTAAGTGAATATTTTGTCATACTGTAAAAAGATTCTTGTGATTTCATAAGGGGTTCTCTTTTACAATATTTAATCAAGTGTGTTCTATTGAATAGGATTCCTACAATGGAGGGTGAATCCGAATCCATTAGCACTAATCAAAGGTTGGACCATGCAAGGGCTGGTCCAAGTGCTCCTGGATTCAGTGACAACCAAACATGATCTGTGGTAGATGTACTACTAGACATAAGTACTGTAGTAATGTGACACATCCTACTCTAGTAGTACTGTTATGGAGTAAATATTGAGACGGGTGAAGAAGGCCTACACGCTGGTGTCCGAGGGGCTACGGCACTTCGACATACAAAGGCGCAGTTCCAACCTGGTTCATGTCTTTGTTGTGTTACAGTCAGCCTTGTCTTAGACTTGCAAACCAGACGGCTACTTCTGCACTCTTCAAAAGGGTTCCAGCTAAGGCGTCTGTGCAACTTGGTCTGAAAAGGCGCACACATGGGGAGCTGTGGGAAATGAAACCCACAGAGGACTGTGACGTCTCACTCGACCCCCTTTTAATTGAGGCAACTGAGGCTTGTCATGAACTGAGTAAACTACTGCTCCAAATAATTAAGGGAACACTTAAATCACACATCAGGTCTCGATGAACGAAATATATTAAAGATCAAAATCTGTACTGTACATTGTGTAATTCGTTGAGGTCAAAATGACTTAATGAAGGTCAGTGGGAACCAAAATCGCCAACCGATTGAGGGTGGGATTCAAAACTTGAGAAGAATCTGTTAGGAAGCATAAATAGAAAGCAATTGTCTGTGGCCACCACATGCAAAACAAATCCCTTTTTGGAGGTTGTCTTGCTGTTGCCTCTCCAGTACACCTGTTGTCACTCTCATTTGCTCCAAACAGGTGACATTGATTCACAATCTCTCATGCAACCTAGCTGGATTGGATTGACTTCCCTGAAGTTCAATTGACTTGGTGTTGTACTGTTATGATTACGTGTTCCCTTAATTATTTTTAGCAGTATACTTGTATTACCATACATTTTTAGGTATTCATTTATTTATTCATAGATTTTCATTTCACTTTGACGTTCAGGTACTGTATGTTGTGGAGATCTGTGACCAACAATGAATCCATCTATTCAACACTTTATAGAAATCCATGTGCAAGTAAATAGCTTTTTATGTGGTACGCTAAATTCTTCATAACATCTATTTTGTCATTAATCCTCATGGAGTGAGACTATGTTCAAATAGAGCATTGGGTTCATGACTGAATTGTACTCAGGGAGTAAAGATAACATTTTTGGGAAACACTTTCCAATGAGGGTACTTGAACTACCATTAACGAATGGTAGCTAACATGAACGAATGATGAACAAAGACATTTACGAATGGTTAATAACGATAACCCTTTCTTCATTAATGATTTACAAAATGATTTTCATGAACCCTTAACAGAAAGTGTTACCCAATTTTTGTGCTCCAAACTTGTGCAACAATCGTGGCACGCGTGGTTTGGTTAGAAAGAATTATTTCTTGATGACAGATTTTTTTTTCTCAGTCTAAATGTACAATAAAAGGTTCAAACCCTTTTTTTCTCATCTAGGGGTGCCAATGATTGTGGAGGGCACTGTGTGTGCCTTGCTATTGTTTTAGTGTCTTCTTTGGTAGCAGCTCAGAAGGAGGGGATATGTCCTAGTTGTGTCCTAAATAAATAAACTGTTCATGCTGAGCCCCCGGTTCTCCTGCTGCTCCTCCTGATGTTGGGGATTTAACTGCTCTTTTAAATCCAGTGCCATGGGAAAGTGGGCTGGTTATTAAGCTACAGAGTAGAGACAGCTGACCTGACTATTTCCAAAAACGTCTGTCAACAGCTGATGCCTCACTCTCTCATTGGAATATTCATATTTACAGCTCTAATTTCCAACTTTCCAGTCACTTACCCTATTTGGCATTGTCTCGATTTGCTAGTCCAGGCCCTTGCAAAGAAAAATGACTGTCATTTCCCAAGCCAGGACAATACACTAGAGAACAGATTCCATGGTGGACTCTACATTTTCAAAATGTAAAAAAAGGACTGTGAAATTGCTGATCGTGTGAAAAAGGAAATGGCAGCTGGCTGGCTCGTTTACCCTTTATTATATTTCTTAGAATGTCACATCCTTTTAACAGATTTTTCGCTTCATTGTTTTTAGTTCATTTTTTTTTAGTTATATCATACAGTATGGTTGGCTAAATTATATATTTCAATTATTTGTTATTTCAACATATTGAAGAAAAAAGATTTACTCTAATGGTGATTATTGTAACTAAGTAAGATGTGTTTTTATGGTATATTTATTGATTGATTATGTTCGTTAGTGTTATTGTTAAGTTTGTACACTAGTGGTGTGTGGTCTGGTCAAGCTCAATCTTATTATGCACCTAACCTGCACAGCCAGGTGTGTAGGAAAGCTCAGTGAGGTACAGGGACAGGATTTATAAATAGACCAAATGAAGCAAGATGCCATCACTGACCCTTGAGATGTGACTTTACAGGGAGTGAGGCGAAAAGGCAGACCTTTATCCTGAAGAAACTAATCAAGCTCTGTCTGTCACCCTGAGAGGTGAGTCAGTCAAGAGCAGCATCATTAGAGAGAGCCAGAGCTCTGATCATCTCTCTCTCTCTCTCTCTCACTGGGGAGAGGACCATCGCAGATAGCCAACCAGGAAACAAGCATTCCTAAGCCACACCCGTGATGTCACTACAATCACCAGACAGACGCTATGCGCATGCAGGAGCCAAAGATAGCAGAACCATCCAGGATTTAGGTTCATTGTCTATTATTGATATGGAAACTCAATTAAAAAAAAGCTGTTATGCATCAAAATCACTACACGCATAAATATTACAACTTTCTGGATATGATTGTATCACCTTTGGTTCTGATCTCTTTTGCTATTTTACATGATCCAATTCAGCGTGTGTGTATAGTGGTGTTGGCTACGCTGAAGAGAGGGTTAGTCCGACAAAGTCACAAGGCTGCTCTGAATGTGGCTGCCGAATGTGGAGTGCCGGGTCCATCAGTGCCGAGGCGGTCGGGCCCGCCCCCAAGGAGCTCACCTGCGGAAACTATTTGAACGTTGGCTCCAGCCAGGCCACCTCTCCCCTAAACAGATCCGATGAACGGCATCTGTCTCCCAGCCGAGGATAGGAAGGCCGTGGGTTAGGGGGCGCCGACAACACTCCGCAAGATGGTGGACCTCATGGAGGTGTTTGAGGCGCCCTTGACCCTCGAGGAGAAACCCCCCTGCCAGATAAGCAGGGTGATTACCACCAGTGCTACGCTCCGCAGGCCAGGGCACCCACCGCAGCCCCTGTGGAACAGGGCCGAAAGCCACTTCCCAGTGGAGTCATCAAAACCGCTTGCTGTCGGAAATGAATAACTAATTGAGGTAGGATCGTAACGTACTTCTAGTTATGAAAACAAATGAACATGATATTAAACATTCAGCGTAAATTGTGAGGATGAATTTCTTTTTTTATTGTTAGGAGAAGTCCCAGACTGTATCTTTAAGTCAGCACAGAGTCTCATCTACATCTCCTTAATGATCCTAACTAAATTACGAGACTGTGAACATAATTCATGATAACCCGCTAGTTAGATAGAAGTGCTAAACAATAAAATGTATGTCAGTTCAATCAAGTTACCAGAGTAATATGTCAATTTGTCCGTGCTCACAAGCCTTCTTGGATAAGTATTAAGCTTGTGCAACTCTATGGCAACACCAAATGTTTCCTGGCCCCAGTGGTTTCTCCCAGAATCTGCTGCAGTGTTGTGATTGACATTACCCTGAGCCAATTACATTCAAACATACAATATATGTATGCTATTTGCATTCTCTGGCTGCCCCTCTGCCACAAAAATCAGTGAGCAAAGGCTGATATAACTGTTTTTAAGCTGCCATAGCATCTGAAAAAATAAATAAATAAAATGAACCAAAACAATAATGCAACACAAGAGATTAAATATAATGCTTCATTAATATAATGCTTCATTAATTAGCAAGGTTCCTTGCGCTATGATATTATATAATATTGTGAAAATTATATTAGAATGACATGCATGCGTGCACCAGCAGGGGGGGCTGTGCACCATGTGCCCTGCCACCCTAAGACAGGTCATGATGAACAGCAGAACATATCCACCCTACTCACCAGTTAAAGCATCTTCAGCTGGAGAATTATTTGTTGTTCTAAAACTGTTAGCCTGTAAGTCTACAAATAACAGTTCTAATCTACATTTCGCGTTATATATCTTACATAAAATGTGTGTATGAGTTTACATGTTAACTTCCATGTCAGAAAAACTCACTAATGCAGATGTTTATAGCAGACATATAGACATCATCATTATCAGCAGAAATAGAAACAATGTTCCATATTCATATCTTGCCTCAGCTAATTGTTGCTGTAATGTTTACCATTTTTTGAGGCCTCAGTTCATTTTCCAGTGGAAATCTAGTCATGTTTAGAAGTTGTCCTGTGAGCTGAAGTGTGTCAGAGTCTACAACCGCAGACTTAACCAGAAGTGAATGATGACACATCCTGCCTTGTTAAGGACACTTCTGATGTCTTAAAGACGAGCTGTTTACTGAGATCATGACGCTCATTTGAATTACATGGACGTCATCTAAGCGCCTTCTTGATGAAACACATCAGATTTGTTTCATTGAGGAAGATGCGTCAGTTCCTTTATACAAGATGAAAGCCAGTGGGCTCAGCAGCACTGTCTACATTTATAGCTGGTTAATGTGAAGATGGGAGAGTGAGGGAGGTGATCTATCCATCCTCATGTTTACACTCCTCCCACAGAGCTGCTCAACACCTCTGATCTGCAATTTACAAAATGACCTCAGCCTTCATACATTTTCATCTCACAACTTAGTACTCAGGGCGAGTTTGCTTGCAGCCTTAATTATCCTCTTCAACCGATTCTGCGGTGCATAACAAAGACCAGCAACACAATATCGTATGAAGGAAACATGTCCCCTGTTAAAAATGGCCGTAATGTTACGATCTAGGAGCCTCAAGAAATAAGATAAGGATTATATAGACGTATGGCACTGACTTCCCTGACATTTTGAAGCAATCTAGAGTAGATCATACAATACTGCTAAATACATAACATTAGGATAGACCGATTATTACAATTTCAATAAGATAACACCTAGCTTCAAATACACACATTCCGTTGCTGGGTTTATTATATTTTGAAGACATTTTCCCGTCTTGATGACTCTCAGAAATAATAAACGATCTGCTATTATCTCAGCTCCCTATATACTGTCTGTATAATATCTACCCAGACCAACCTCATAATACTAGCTTGACAAGCTTTAGGACTGCCAAATACTTTATAATCATAATGTCAGATTATTGTGAGTTTTGACATTTATTTCCACAGGCCCACCACTCCAACGTAGATTTGTGTCTATCGGTTCTCCATTTCATTTGAAATGTTGTTGTCCTCACTCTTCTCTGTAGAGATGCCTTCCACTTTGGTAAATATGAATCTCCCTATCCATTGTCTTACTTACACAGTTAAAAGGTCCATTGCTTTGTGCTTTTGGGTAAAAGGTCAGTAAGACAGCTGGTTGAAGCTGACACTCATCCACAGGAGGTTGGGAAGATGTACTTTGTCTTCCCTGCTCGTTTCATATGCACTCACTGAGTACAGGGTTCTTTCATTAAAAGCATTTTGAACACTATGCTGGCCCAGTGTCGTTCATTCCTGACCACAGATATGAAACCGGTCTCTGACCTAAACAGCGGGTCATCAGTACGGAGCATGTACTGCTAACATAACCCGGCATGACGTCACCACGCCACCCCAGCGGAGGGATGAGAGTCTACAGACACTATGTGGGAAGCAGGTATATGACTGTCTTGAAGTGAAAACACAATTTGATGTGAACAAGTTTGTACCCTCTTCCCTCGCCGCCTGCCTTGTTCAGCTCATCTGGTTGGTGAAAGATGAACATGGGGAGCTGGGAAATGTGGCTGAGAGTCTGCACGTCATCTCATTAGCATGCAGGGCCATTTTAGGCGCAGAAGACGTGAAGATTTTGTTTAGATAGTCAGTCAGGGTCTCAGTGATAGTTAGGTTAGTAGAATACACAATGTACAATATCATCAGCAGCAGTTACGTTCTTTTTCTGTCAGTTAAAGACAGTTCCACAATTAACCCATTTCAGAGTTTACAGAGTCCTGCAGTAATTAAGTTAGTCTTGCAGGCAGTATGAACATGTCTTACTGTACCCCTTATTATTGTCAAATCACTGGTCAGGCTGTAGGATGCCTCTAGTGCCCAAAGGGTACTTTTAGCTTTAAAACTTAAGTTAAGGCCTTCAAACATTTTAATGAAGTTAAATGGATGGTACTTCCAGAAACATTGCACTTGCCTGGCTGATCAGCCAGTAGAGTTGAAAGTCCAAGTACAGACTTGGCTGCTTTAAAACTTATGATCTGAGTTGGCATGGTAACCCATTGTGACCCAAGTGTGTAGGGCCAGTAGACCAAAAGTGAGGTCCTGTCATTCTGTCCCTAAGCAAGAGGTTTATAATGGGAAAATATAGTATATAGGAATGCATACTCTATAAGGCCCTGATTTGCATTATTTTGGTCACAATCATCCAACATTGTTAAATAGCAAATTCGTTTTTAATATGCAGCATTCTTTTTCCCAAAAACCAACTGTTTATTCATTAATGGGAAAAACACTGGTGAGCTCACTATAGTGGATATCAAGAGAAATCACTACAGTGGATGACAGAGAATACTTTCAGTGGAAAACAATAACTACCAGGAATCTGACAGATCAAGAACACTCTACAGGAGGTTGGCACAGATATGTTAAAAACATGAACAGCAGAACTTCAGAGACTGTACTACAAAATACAAATCATTAGTAAAGTTTTACGAACCTGTAGCAGAGTAAAGGGAAGAGAAAATATGAAGTGTTAATATAATTTGGCCCAAATTAATGTTGTCAGTCTGCACTTTAGATCCACAGTTATTGCATAATTTCAAATCGAAAGTCCTGGAATACCGAGCCAAATAATAATAATGTGTCACTGTTGAAATACATTTGGAATTCACTGCACATGCTGTCGGAGATGGTGATGGACAGAACAAATCTTAACAGACAAAACAGCCCTGGTCATTTGTAAGCACTCATGTAGTGTGCTTCATTGTGGAAGGAAAGTTATGTTTCATACAAAAATCGGTTTCATCCAAAGTCAGAGAGCATGAGTCTGATGTCAGTGGTAATTAGAACAACCACTGACCCAATCCTGACAAACCATAGTATCTTCCAGGTACATTAATACTGTGAATAGCCTCAGTAACGAAATGTGCATGGCGTTTTGATGAGTTGATCAAGTCTTTAGGCCTGTTACAGCAGTCAGACATTTGAGTGCCTGATGTGAGCTTTGTCCTTTTACAACTATTACATTGGTTCAGTGGCACTAGGCGATTCTAATCAAGTGCAGCCTATTTATCTGAAAGGAAACCAATTTAAAACCAGGTCTGGTTCTAAACATTATGACCTG
This sequence comes from Esox lucius, assembly GCF_011004845.1. Taxonomy (NCBI): domain Eukaryota; kingdom Metazoa; phylum Chordata; class Actinopteri; order Esociformes; family Esocidae; genus Esox; species Esox lucius. The sequence goes on from NC_047587.1 coordinate 22,274,234, forward strand.
GTTTAGGATAGCTTCCAGGGAGTCAGTGTGTCTCAGACAGAGGCCCAGTGATGTGCTGGTTGGTTTAAGGTGGCATGCTGCTTGATGTGGTGGATTGTGTGAGGGAGAGGGGAACCTGCCAGCTGATCTCTTAGCATTGGAGCAGATGGTGCCGAGATGCCGCAAGCACCAGTTGGTAGTCTTCTATTAGCTCGTTGTAATGAATACAGTAGATGATCCAAGTGCAGAGCAGAACCTTTTACACTGCATAAAAAGGCTTGATTCAGAGTGTGTCTGTATAAGTAAAAGTCGTTGTAATGATATGTAAAAGGTCAGTACTGAGAAGTTGTGATATAAAAATATTGTATCCAGTTGTAACAAGTCAGCTCTGGACATTTCTGGAAAGTCCTGGATCTTTGCACATAGAAATGAGCTCTTAACGCTTGTCTTTTATCCTATTTCAACAGTTACAGTCCGCAGGCAACTGAAAGAAAAAAAGTAGTATACTGAAAGTGTATTATCTTGGAACTGTGTATGTTGTACTATAGTACACTAAATAGTAGTGAGCCCAGATTAAGCTTCCTGGCAGAGGCAGTCAGGTTTTGATATAATATCTGTTGGTACTTAAGTGTTCCTAATCACACAGGTGAACTTAGAACATAAAATACAAATGGGAATATACTTCAGTTATTTTATTTTTAAGTACTTCTATGTATACCAATAGGTTTGGCATACAGGTTTTGGAGACAATTATTTATTTAACCTTTTTAAAATAAATATTTATTACTAAATATTTAATACTTATTTTAAAGGTTACATTTTTGTGAATATTTTTAATGAAAGACCAAGAGGATAAACAATAGGCATTGTGGCTAATCTGGGGACATCCAGAGTGAAGCAGGGAATGCAGTGAGCAGTGGAATATTGAGCTTGGGAAAAATACCTCTTAACAATTAACTCAAGTAGAATCTCCTCTACTGGAGTTTTGTTTCTGCCTGGAGAAACTGATTTTGGAGATCTTGATTGAAATTTTGAAGACTCATGGACAATGCTGATCTGGACAACCAAAGAGTTTTGGTTTTGACAGGAGGAACTGATATTGAACATCTGCTTGTTTTCCTGCCCAGAGTGGACTAAGGAACAACGTGCATCTCCTCAAATGGAGTTTTGGTTCTGCCAGGCGGAACAGATGTTTGAGATCTTGATTAAGTTTCAGATGACTCAAGGAGATTGCTGATTTCCTCAACTAAAGTTTTGGTTTGGCCAGGAGGAACTGATGATTGATATTTGGTTGTTTCCCTTATTATCCACATTTAAGATAGTGAGCTCTGGGATGAGCAGTTGCAAGGTTGTGAGCAGAGTGAGGTTGAAGTTGTGTCTGGGTAAATCAGGAAAGGCATTTTGCAGCAGCACATTTGAGGCTGGGAGAAAGACAGACCTGTTAGCATCAGACTCAGGTAGAATGCTGATCTCCTTGACTGGAGTTCTCTTTCCGCCAGAAAGAACTGATATTCAAGATCTGTTGTTTTTCTGTTGATGTATTTTTCATGGTCCGCTATCTGAGCTCGCATGGTCCAGTCTGGTTGTTTTTTTCTGTTCCACCTAGCTTGACCTACCAGTGGAAACAGGTGATGTCACTCTGCTATGCTTCCCAAATAGATTTTCAATTCCTGAGTTTGAGCTATCTTTTCCATTTTTTCCACAACTGACCCCACAATAGGTAAGCATTAGAACAAGCTGGAAGGCAGCCCAAATCGGATGGGTCTTCATGTATACCCTAACACCTTCCTTAATTTGTTCAGGTTGGCCTTTGGAGGCAGTTGGGCTCTGAACTTTACCCGTCTGTGCTCATGTCAAGTCTGACTATCTTATATTGATCTAGAGTTATTTTTAATCAAACTAAATTTATAGACAAAATCTACTTAGGTGCTCTCTGAAGAAATGTGTAGCAAATTGAGGATAGCATTCAGGTGACACGTTTTTATAAAGAGGAATCCATTGTGATGCTTGTAGTTTCCATAGCAACCAGTAGTGCAGTAATGTAACTTAACTTTATGAAATCACACTGTGATGCATTCAAGTTCCGTGAGCATTGATGGAGCAGTAAGGACTGATGATATCCCAATAGGCTTGTTTTCCCATTAGGTAAAAGCAAAGATCTGACAATTTGTTAGATTTTCTGCTACGCTAGATATGACAAACGCCAACATAGAAAAATCTCATATAACAGAATCAATTATTTTACCCAAAGCCTTACATTAATCTTGACTCCTCCTCCATCTTCACAATTTTCCCAAATACTGTTTCCAAAAGGGCTGTCTCACCTTCGCAGGGAGACAGGTTTGAGCAGTAGGTGGCAGTATATGCACATTTCAATTGGATGGGATTATGCCAAAAAATGAACAGAAAAAGAAGACAAACTCTGATTGCCTAAATTGGTGTTAAACAGTACTACGACGGTGATAAGATGTTTAACTTAATTAGAGTTTGTGCGCATTCGCCTAAAAGGGGCACGTTCGGCGAGGCAGGCTGAGTTTTTGCACAATGGCTCGTGCTCTTCTTCCCAGGAAGAATGCACGTTTATAATGTCTGGATATGAGGAGTTTAAATAAAGGTTAACGGCTAAATCTAACACTGTGGTGGCCAACATAGCTAGAGGGGCCAGTTGACAGTGTACTGCTGACTGAGTAAATTCCTAAGAGAAGTGTTCTTGTCGTATGTCCTCTATTTTGTCTATCAGACCCTCATTTGTAGTATGATTGAGATGTAAGGCCAAGTAAAATAGTCTATTTAAATATGTGAAAACAATTAAGATTATTCAATTATGGTCTACACATGGGCTACATCTCTGAAATTGACCCATTACGATCTACTCCATGAAGCACCTAGTTTGTAGGGGAAACTGTACAAATGTAATGATCAAATACCTGAATATTAATGCTGTGAAATGACTTCCTATTCACGTAACCCCCCTCATGTTCTTCCAGGGGCGCGCTAGTGGGGATATGTGTACAGTGAATCGCACCAATTACCCCTTCAGGATTCCAATGGGAAAAAAAACATGTATATAGCCTAGGCCCAGCCTATGCATATTTAAAATAGACCAAATATTTTTTTGTGAATTACTTGCGATCGTATAAAAAGCACATTTGATCTTTAGAACGCTTAAATGGCCAGGGAACACAACAAATGCATCAAGCAGTTTAGTGAGAAAGTACCAGATATTGAAGGAAGTTTAACTGTTCTGGTGACTAAAGTTACCACCCCAACAACGGCAAAAAAAATTACATTAAGAACTGCATTAAATGAAAATGTATAATTAAATAGTTAAATAAACCATAGTACACAACACACAGACTGTGCATTGATAGGCCTGACGGGCCGTGAGTCTGCCAAGTTTTGATCTACTCCTGTCACCCTTAACCTGGGTGGAGATTATGTTAATGGGTACATGCCCATAGATATAAAGAATAGATGGGACATATAGGTCTACGCAGGGGCGTAGATTTGATTTCAAATATGAGGGGGCAACCACTAGTGTAGCGTAGTGATGCCGGGCCGGGGTTCAAGCTGTCCTTACATGGACCCCCCCCACCCCCCGGATGAAAGATTATGATGCGGTATATACGCATGGAAAGCAGATCCTGAGGTCTGACTATGATAACCACATAGAAACACACAATATAAAATAAAATATGTTTTTGCAAACGCCCATGTTTTGGAATGGTCAACAAGCTGGCCTATGAGATGGTCGGGTGTCCACATACTTTTGGCCATATGCTGTATGTGCACTGATGGACCCAACATCTCATTGATTCTGCTACAACAAACACACAAAATACAGCCTTCAGCAATTTCTTTTAATATTACTTAGTTAACAGATTTTCTAAGATGTTTGCTCTTAGTGATGCACATTTGAAAAATGCTAGCTGGAAAGGCAAGAAAAATGTGAAATACAATCCTCACATTCTAATTCCCCTTCACAGTGCACCACGAAGTCCAGTAGGATATTGTGTAAAGTACGTTTTTATAAACGTGACATTTATTCCTGACAAGCAGTGAGTTCAAAAGCCTCGAGGCAATGAACCGTTTTCTGCCAAATTTGCTGAAAGCCTCGAATGCCGACCTCTTACCCAACCTGAAAAACTTTTCAGGAAGGTGGCTTCACCGGCTACACCCCGTACTAAACAGTACGACCATCACCTGTAGTGGTACGCGATTTGACATTCAGCCCTTATAGCTCTCGTTAGCTCTGAGGAAAAAAAGCGATTTCCGGGTTATGGTTTATATTTTGCGGCGTCGGGGAGACGCTGTGAAAATGCGGGAGTCTCCCGGGAGAGTTGGGATTTCCCATCACTACATAAGAGACATGGGTAAACTGAGGACTTTAAGAAGTGCAATGTCTGGTGGATTCAATATTCTGGTGATGAGGGACGTGGTCTGGTTGGCTGGTCGTTTTGAGAATCGATAGAGGGCATGACACCAGTATGGCTGCAGAGGTTGCTTACATTTATTTATGGTGCTCTTGCGTTCTCTCTTGATTTTCGATTCTTGAACTTACTAAACAAGAATGATAAGGTCTAATCTTATCATTCATGTTTTGTACAATAATTTATTATTGTAGATTATTTACTGTGGGCAGAATATTTCACTGCTAGACGCAAACTGCATCAAACAAGGAGAGGATTGTGGCTGATTATGTCAACACAAATCAATGGAAATGTCAACTGAATTACTTCAGGCTCCATTTTACAGATTGTTTTCACCTCAAAAATGAATATGAAACCAAGCTGTGTCTGCTTACAGCTCCTGAGATATCCAATCACCCATTTTCCTTTTCCTTTATCTTATCAGTGTCGTCATGGTGACAGGTTTTCATCCTTTCGTCTTTTAATTAAAGAGAGAATGCTGTGGCTTTCTGGCCTATGAGATCACATCCCAATAATATATCCACCACATGATATCACTGCCACGTCAGAAAATGTAGGCATTATCTCAGTGTATCACCAAATCCCTCTTCATCTATAGACAGGCATCATATAGGCTAGGAAGACTGGAAGCATATCTATACAACATGCAGTAGAGCTCTCCAAAAATGTATACACTCTTTAGATTTTAAGGCTTCATTTCACTTCTAAGGACACTGAAATGGTCATTCACTTACATAGTACATTCAGCTCACCATGTTGTTATCTCCTTAAAAAGTATCAATCCTGATAGGCTAGGCATATTTTAAGACAGCGGACAGAGGGCAAGTGTTTTCTCAACAGGTGCAACCTTTCCACTGCCTTGTTGAGGGCACCAAAAACTCTCAATTACTGTCCCCTTTCAATATGGTTTCTATGGTTACCATACGAAAAATAAGAAAGGATGTACCAAAGCTTCCAATTTGAGCTTGTCTTTTTCACATCATACTTTTGATAATGTTGGCCTGTGTGAACCAGTTTTTCAAACTGGTATACAGGTGTGATTAAGGTTCCCCTACAATGATGTGGTGTATTTTATGTATTGATCTGGTGTTCATATACAACTTAATGTACAGCTCTGTCACCTGATTTTGATCAGGCTTATTCAAGGGCACACGTAAAGAGCCCTTCATTTAGCTGACTACTGACTTGATTTAAGTACGTGTATTTTAGAAAATCTGTCCAACTAGTGACAGCATTGACTGACCTTGTGTATTTGAGATGGTCTATAAACATGTTATATGGATCGAAACATGTTATATAGATCGAAACATGTTATATGGATCAAAACATTATAGAACATCATTATTATCTATGTTGATCCCATTCTCTTTAAGAGGATCCTCATTGTAGTAAGTGTATTATTTTTTATTATTATTAATGTACTGCGTTGGTACTGCATGTCTTTGTATTGTATCAGTTTGGGGAAAGGAAAATCCATATCTTATGAAACAATACCCTCTTGTGTTTACAGAAGCAGCTGCAATCTAGCACCTTGATTTAAAACTAGCTCTAGTGTGTATATATACACTTGTTCAGCCATTGGCCTGTTTAGCACCTCTGCTTGATACAAACATGTTGACACTAACTACAGTACCTAAAAAGCATATAAATATAAACAATATACTCAACATGGCCCAGTGCAGTAAAAGAAAAATGTGATTTCCTTGATGATATTTTACACTATAATGTAGAAGAATCCTGGAATTTAAGCCTGTTAAAGTGAGATGGAACTTCATGCCTCTAGGCTAATATGCTGCTATATAGTTTGCAAATTATTAATTTGGGTTTGTCTCATGATAATGGATATTGAGTTAACGTTTTCTCCACCTAGCTGACTACTTCAAAATAATGGAAGCCTTAAAGGTGAACACCAGTCACCAGTTCCCCACATTGAAATTGCTAAGCATATTTTATACAATCTCATAAACCATTGATTGGTTTGCAAGCTCAGTGTCATCATATGGATGATTAAAGAGGTTTTTCATAAAATCACGTCATTTCACATAAACCTGATGAGTAGACAGAACAATCATATATATCAAATTGTCTGAGGTTTGGCATATGGTTGTTCTGCAGACCAGAATGGCTTTATGACCTCAATAAAGTCTACTATTGAATTCAAAAACTCCTGAGTTGTTTAAACTTTTTGACAGTCTGAAAAGGGAAGATTTTCCACAACATTATCAATTGACCAAACTGGCTCTTTAAGTGGCAATGTCTACTAAAACGACTTATATCGTTGTGACTGACACTTGACACTTAAACACTGTTTTCCAGTTAGTATACATATCTATGTCTGCCCAAGGTCACCAATGTAGAATGCGAAGTGATTTGTCATCTTGCAGATGTGTTTAAAATGCATCCATTTAAAAGTTCTACTGCGTACTTACTGTCATTTTCCCAAAATACAGATGCAATGCAGTTTACATTCTTATTTACATGCAAAAGCTATTCCAATCAGCAAATTTGATTTCACATTTTTCACAAAACAATAGTGATTATAAATTTTTTCTCTTTTTAATATAAATATTTAGAATATTAGGTTTTACTATTTTGTTGAATCGGCAGGGGATTTAACTAGAATTTATTTACTGAAATTATATTTCTACTACTACAAGGTCAAAATGTTACTGAAACTGAATTAATGCCCTTTTCTATCCTAACATTTCTTATTCTGTTTCTTGCTTGTTCAGGTAGGATGGACATTTTGGCACACTTTATTATGTAACAAATGTGATCTGATAGTAATAGACCCCTCAAATTCCACTCTGGACCTCAAAACTAGTTCCAATCCATTTTTTCATTGCCAACATCTAATCAGGGACTTTAGGAAAGGGACAGCAGGTGGGTGCAATTAATGATAAGGTAGAACAGAAAACAATCCCAAGCTTAATCAAGTAAATACATGATCTAACATTTATGTTGAAGGATTCTCCTTAAACAACTACACACAATTATTTACTAGACATACATTGATGATTTAAAAAATGTATTTCAAATGCTGCATGTGAACATTAATTACAAGTATGGCTTTACTAATAATATCACAATTCAGGCAGTTCATATATAGTTTATATAGTCATTATACCATTACACAGAAAATGAAAGGCTTGCCTTTATCTTAATTTGTCAGCATATCACACATTTTTCACATATTTACCCGAAAACTACTAAGCATCTTTTAATCTTTTACTAATGTTTAGTCAAGACACTCATCCATCATTGCAGTTCATTGTAAAAAACATAGATATCATTATTTGATTGGTGATTTGGAATTTGATGGAAATCCTTTTGTGTGTGCCCTGGGGCTATATGAATGCCAAATCTGATTGTCTATGTGCTGCTCTGCAATTATGCCTGCCACTACAGTCTCAGGAATGCCACCTCTCACAGGAACCATCACAGGCTGGGAGTCTACTTGTGCAGTGAACTATGAATTAAAAGCCCATGTTGTCTTCAACCTGTCACTATACAGGTCCTGTTTAGACCCACAAGGCTAAATCCAAACTTTTAAACTATATAAAAATATGAAAAACATTTGCAATCTATTTTCTGGATGAGCAAATTAGACACGTTAATGTACAAAAGTGCAGTCAAAAACCTAATTGCCCTGTTCTGTTGATGGATTTTATACACTGCAACGTCCAAACAACGGTCAAATTTAGAAAATGGTGAGAATTTGAAATTGTGTAAGAGCTCTTTATAACAATGCCTGTAATTTCTGGCTGAGGAAGGAACTTTTAGCCTACTTTGTGATGTCACAAACTTAATCTGATTGTAACTGATTTTGTTTCTCGTGGGCTGTATAAATACAAATCTGGAATTTGTTACCTTACATCCACACAATCAGTCCCAAAGATGGTCACCTAAATAAATAATACTTTTCATTTTTTCTAAATATGAAAACACAGCGATTAATTAAACATACAATGACGATTTCGGAAATCAAATTTAAAAGCATGCATGGAAGGAGATCATGTATATAACAGCAAATCTTAACCACTTAAATTACCAGAGGATGTGGACTGTTATTTTTTAAATGAAATAAAATGGTATAATCATTACGCATACATAGAAGATATCTCTTTACAGAAATATTGCGATGTCAAAGCTACACCAGTATGAGTCACCACAGTTTGCAGACAAGAACAAATCCTGATGGTACATGATTCCAAAGGACTGCTTCCAAGGGTTTTCTGAAAAAAAGATACCTGACAAAAAGAAGCAATATGTTGTAGCACATTGAGTCCAAGTAGTAGACAGAAGTTCAGTAACCCAGGTGGCCCAACTAATGAGTTCTGTAATGCTGCTGCTGGACTGGAGAGAGGTTTTCGGTGTAGTACCATATTATGTCCAGTTTTGTCTCTATCATTGGCGGAAAGTGTCAGACACATGCCCTTATCAGTTCTCCGTCCAACGGATACAGAATGGATAGCTGGGCTGGAAAAGTGATAAGGAGATGTGGTCGACAACATTGCAGTCTAAGATAAAGGGAATGTCCTGTACATCCAATGTCCCACCCGAAACACATCGGAGTTTTTAGCAAACCTCTATGGACGTCTCACGCTCTCAGTTGTAATACTTTCTGTCTTCACAATTACCTTTACTGTGGTGGTCATTCAGTTTGGGGTCCAGGAGATCCAACCAGTGATGCCAAACAGCTGGAAAGTAGATGTACTGACAGGGAGAATGTCTTTGACCTGAGTTTCACCATCTCCAAAATGCAATCAACCTCTGTTAGTGAGTCTGTTTCAGGAAAGGAACTCTCATTTGTGGTATTGACCAGTCATGGAAGTATCCATTAAATACTCATCCAAATTCCAAAAGCAAAGTCATTTTGAGGACACACCTCAGTGAAGAGTTTTATTACACTATGGCCCCACCTTTCTCCTGGTGCTATCCTATCTCCTATTGGCTCTCAGTCAGGTCTCAATATATCTGCACAGTCACTGATCTCTGCTTTGTCTGTCACTGAAAGATTGGCCAATAGTGTAGAGGGGGTGTGGTCTGGTCTCAGGAATGGCAAGACATGATTTCCACAGGTGTGGCTCAGCTGTGCATTCCAGCACACACATACCTGTCAACTCTCCCTCCACTTTGCATCAGTAGAGAAAGCATTCTCGACGTGAAAGGGCTTACCAAATGCACAGGTTTGAACATGGATGTTCACTTGATTTGAATTATCTTGCTTACACAAACCATGTGCTAAAAATGACGCTTAAAGGCCTGTTGTCCATAGGATGATGATAGGGAGGCCACCATTAGGCCAACAGCAAACTTAAAGGAGCTTCAGGATTCTAGCAGGAACTGGCAACTCCCTGCATATTACAACCATTGCCTGCATTCTCCAAAAGTAGGAGTGGAGGGCTAGTGTGGAAAGACAGAATCCCTTTCTCACAAAGAACATCCAAGCCTGAACACATTTTGCAAGAAGACACATTCAATCTCAAAAACCATGAGGGAAAATGTGCCATAATGTGTTAATATGTCTGATGAGACCAAATTAGAACTTTTTGCTCTTAATACCATAAGATATGTTAAGTGCAAAGCCAACACAGCTCAACACCCAAAGTAAACAGGACCTGCTCTCTCAAGCATATAGGTGGCAGCATTATGCTACGGGTCTGTTTCTTTTCAGCAGGAACAGGGGCTCTGGTCAGAATAGAAGGGACAATGAATAGTTGCCTGAAAGATGACTTTTACATTTCAGAATCACAACGATCCAAGTCAAATCAACCAGGAAATTACTTACAAAAAAAGAGAAATGTCCTTGAATGGCCCAGTCAGAGTCTGGATTTACATACCATAAAAAAATCTGTGGACTGATCTAGAGGGCTCTGCACGAAAGTTCCCATTGCAATTTGAACTCTTTTGCAAAGAATAGTGGGTAACACTATTGTAAGAAAAACAGTTGTGCTAGGTTGAATGAGACCTATCCAAAGAGACATGCTGCTGTTATCCTCGCAACAGTGCTTCCACAAAGTATTAGTTGAGGGATGTGCACACTTAAGTAACCAAGGCATTGAAATTATCCAATGTTTTTTCACTTATGCATTGTTGATTAAAATATCTCATTAGAGATGAAAATGCCATGATTTTATATGATTTTTCAGGTTTATATCCTTTAAATGAAAATGCTGTATATTTAATGAGGGTGTGTAGACATTTGAAATCCACTGTTAGTTTGGTTAGAAATAGGTTAGAAAATAAAATGTTTGAAAATGTTTGATAAAAAAATTGTAATTGATAAAAATAGTAAATTCAGTAAAGATGTCCCATACATCTATTATATACATATATTATGTTTCCTTAATTACCTTTTTTATATGTCACTGGGTAACTGTCAAACTGTCACCTCCAATCTTGTCTGGCCTTCTTGGAAGTCTGACTCTCATCTGCAAGATTTGTATTGGATGTTAGCTTTCAAAAAACCTCCACTCACAGGCTTGTTGAAGGCGGTTTTATATGATAGCAAAAATTCACTTACCTACAGTAGCCCTCCAACTGATAATTACTGGGTGGGAACCTATTTCATCCTTGAGCTTCCACTTCTCCCACATGATGTCCTCTGATGTCATTGTCCAAGGAAATTAATTTGGTAACAGTTAATACAGCAACAAAGTGTTATTGATTAAAAAGCAATCTGTCAGTACTGTTTTTGAACACTATGTGTTCAAAGCAAATGTATTAATTCAACTGGTGTTCACAAGTACTAGCTCCTACCTCCAATTGGTTATGAATGTTGCATTAAACACTTGCAAGTTTAAAGAGGTGCTTAACAGACTGATTTGACTTTGTTTCAAACTTTCAGGAAATGTCTTTAAATTTGATTTGCTTTAAGGAGGCGTTCTAAAATGCCTGTCTATTCTGTATGTGTTCATAAAAGGTATGCACATTGGTTAGTTACGCTAATTAGTGATGTCAACAACACGCACTGTTATTTGGAAAATAAATCACATGGCGACTTCCACAGACGTTGTCAGCAGTGAATCCATGTGCAGGGCAAAACATGGAAGAACCTTAAGTAGCCTTTTCCCCAAATCAGAGCTGTACTAGCGAACGTATTTTCATCATAATTTCATGTTGTAGCTAATGCAAGCTAACATTACATTCTTGTTTAGCAGCCCTGAAGTCACAAGCTAGCACTTATAGTGACTTCAATGCACGTTACTTGTTAGTCAGCTATGCAAAAAGACAAATACATATACCTGCCAAAGTTAGATGGAGAGATGCTACAGCTTGATGTACAACTAATGTCAATCTGCCTAAGAGATGAACATTTGTGAAACTCTCAGGAAAGAACTGGTTGCTGAACACTCATCTCCTGATGTAAAAATGTTTACGTGCTTGCCCTGTCTCTCTGCAAACATAATCAATTTCTGCCTGACTCATGTTTTTTTTGTGGAAGACTAATAAACGTGACAACGATGGTAAGATACATATCAACTGACTTTCTGGCATGATGTACAGTACAGATAATTCGCATTGGAAGGAGAATTCAATGAGCATAAACATTTTATTTGTGAGCAAAACTGATTTGTAGAAATACGTTTTGACCCCACCAAAAACTCTCAGAAATTGAACAGAAGGGAAATGCTTGGAACAACTTTTTTCTAAATATCAATGCACGTTTGTGATTACATTTGTGTGGTGATTATCGTACCCAAAGTACTGAAATAACAGATTTTTAAAAGGATTGTAAAATTAGTTTAACCACCCCTTAAAATGCATTCTGCATTTGTTTATGCATTTCTACAACGTATTCTTGGTTTGAGGTTGTCTAGTCATTATTTGGAAGTCAGTAGGCTATTGTACTTGTACTTTTGCACAGCATATACAATGCCTTTCAAAGGTGTTCTAACCCCTGAAAAATTCAAATGAGTTACAAATGGTCAGTTTCTGTTAGATATAAAATTTTAAAACAGAGAAAATCAAAATCAATACTCATATAAGGTGACATTGGTTTAATGCTAATGGAATACCTGTAACAATATAAGAAGTATATTTGCTTGCATAAGTACTCAACCCGAACACATTCATATTTGGTATTGCAGTACTTGAGCTGCTGCAATAATGGCTTAATGAAGTCTACATCAGTGTTTCCCAAACCTTTTCAGCTGAATTTTGCTTTGCCTAATGTACTCAAGAAGTACACTATCGCATGCATTTTACTGGTAAGCCTAGTCTTGTGAGTCTTCTCAAATGTCCTTGGCTGTCCTAGTACTGGTTGGGTACCACTGACTATAGGATGGATGATGGGGGATATTACGTTTAAACCCCTAGAGATTTTAAAATAAAATACTATGTTTGTGAAATTAACATTTAGAAGTTGTAGGTACAATAAGGAGGCCTGCATTTTGTCATATTAGCGTTAGTATAGGTATGTACACACACACACACTTTGCAGGATGCACTTGGGATATGATAACTAGTGTAGCCAGTAGGGTTTTAGCCAGGTTTCAAATGGGCCAATGATATCAAGTTTACCAAATTGTTTTATTTTGCTCGACTTAGATTGAGTCATAGTCTCAATAGAGAGAACTATGCTAACTACTCTGACAATACTATTGACAGATTCCACTATGCTAGCAGACTGGCTAACAGCCTGCTCCCTGACTTGCCTATCTCATGGTGAGGCTACAGGATTGAGGCCCCTGTCTATGTTCTTAGATAAAAGAAGAGCAACACCAGCTTGGATGGAATTCATCGCTTTTTAGCAAGTCAGGCTTGGCTCTTTTATCTGCGAGTCCCAAAAAGAGAGACAGTTATCTATAAGCAGAATTCAGTTTTCCGCAAGTGATTGAGTTGTGTGAATCTGCTGTAGATCTCATCACTACCCCTTCCTGGGACGGGGCCAGAGACAATTACACGATGCCGACACATCTTTCTAGCAAATGTACATGCTGACGCTGTCTTCTACTTTGTAAGCTCTGACTGTTTCATCCTGACGTAGTTGATGCCAGCGTGAATAACAATATCTCTGTACTCTCTGTACTTGCCAGTTTTAGAATTTGCTAGCACCAACCCCTGTTAAAATGGACAAAGTTCCAATGATGTTTACAAAACTCCAAATCCTGGTGTTTCTGTTTTGCTGAGAGTAGAGGCATCTACATAGTTTTTTGGCAAGAATATGGTGTCTAATTGGTGTTATGTGGACCCCAAGATTCAATCAACCTAGGCAATTCTCCAAATATGACACATTTTGCCTCTCAAACCATCCTCCACACTGTGTGTAGAGAAAGAATACCCTTTGGTCCTTTTCCAGACAGGTACATCACAAAAGTTGATTAAAACTCTTTTTTTTTATTGCCCTAATAGTGGAGATTGATATTTCTGGGTATTTTCAGTCATGTTGCTATTTACAGGATCATTGTATTAAATTCCTTGTCAACTTGATGGTAACTTTAGGGGGAATTTCTGAATTAGACATTCTAAATGTCGTTAACAACAGTTTAGTAAATATAGGATGCACATTCCAAAAATATTTAACTACAAAGACTTTTCTTGAAAAATATATTTAGTAATCCAAAAAAACTAAAACATGTGTGCAAGCTGTGATTAGATTGTAGTGGGAGTATGGTTAGCTGTTTTGGAATAGGTGTGTTAAACATTAAAACTGAATGATGGAAACTTTTTAATAGCGTTAAACTAGATAAAGGGTGTGGCAGAGCACCTCTCCTGCTGTCTGGTGATGTGCTCCTGATATCTAGTGACGCCTTAGCATGCCATTGTCAGGGGATGGACAGGAGCCGTCTATGTGTGTTTTGTTGCTGGTTATCCTATCTGAGTTCCTCCTCTCTGTGCGAAAGTTCTCAGCTAAATAAACAGGGGTGGCTTGCTCTTTATCCAGTTCCGGATTTCTTCTCCACACTAGCCGCCAGCAGCACTCACACGGATGACAGGAGATCTGCTAAAGCATCTCCTCTGCAGTGCAGCACTCTCCTCTGGGATTAGCCCGGCTGCATTCCCACCGTCAGCACCACTGAGTCCTCAGTCTACACACTAAACACAGGGGTTAGACGGTCTACACACACAAAGACACACACACGAACGCACATGCATGCACGCACTATGACGTACACACTCACACGCATGCACAGGCACACAGACACACACATACATATACAAGCTTACACACACAATACTAATCACTCGATGCACAACTCTTTCTAATCCTATGTATTGATTCTAAGTATTTTTACTTTTTGCAAGTATGGCCTCCAGGAATGTTAGGTATTGGAACACTCCTGTTACACAATAGAGAGTACACATTTTCATGATAGTTTTCCTGAATACATGGATATGTGATTCAAACAGTTTCTACATATCCATGTAAACATGGCTGTGTGCAACCTCTGTTTAATTAAAAACTAGAAAAGATTTATGGTGCAAACAGATCATGAAAATGTCCATCAGTGCATTTCTCTCAACCCATTTTGGAGAGGATGGAAATCCTGTCCTCTTCACGCATGCCAGAGGACTAAGGGTCCAATTGTATGGGCAGGGGTCAGTGAACAACTTATTAGAGTAGGGCTGCTGGAAAATGCCTTTGAGCAATAATTCTTTACATTTCACTGAGCGTGGCATTTCTGGGTAACAGCTAGAATTTCCCACCCAGAACACAAGAAAACCGCCTTTGGAGGGATGCACTGATACAATATGCAGCAGAACCATTGTCACATTGTGAATCATATTGTCATAAATTCAACCAAAAACAGTATAAATTAGTTATTGTGCATATTTACAAACTGGATAGTCTTTACTAAATAATTAATCAGACATACTACCTGTAAATTGGTGTCAAAAAGCCTTTAGGTTAATTGTGAACACGGGGGTCCCAAAGAGGTAGTGATCTGCTCCACTGCTGTGTCCCTAAGGACCATTAAGTCTTCTCCATTGTCAATATTCATTTCCCCTGAGCTCTGCTCTGCTGTCTGGTAAAAGCCAGCCAGGCCTCTAGAGAGAAAGGCCCAGAGAGAGGTTCTAAAACATCCTACTCACAGACCTCACTGCAGACCTCATTGTCTCCCAGGTCACATTCTCTAATTGTTGAATAATGAGAGATGATTGTGTTTAGACAGGAGGGATTTCCACCACTCTTTTTCTTGAAACTAAGATGTGCTCAATCAAGTGAAGGCTTGATTAGGCTTTCCAGGGGAACCCAGGAAATGCTCTGTAATGATGCCATGAGAGAGAGTGAAGTAGAGAGAGATAAATATAGATAGAAAGATGTAGATAAATCGGTATAGAGTGAGGGCGAGAACGATTAAGATAGAACCTGGCTGAATTGTTGACTGGCTGACTTGTTGACTGGCTTACTGGCTGCAGGATAGTTCATGTGGCTGCGTAGTAGTAGAAGTAGTGAAACAAGGGATATATCTACTTCATATAACTACATAAACTCTGAGTCAAAAGGAGAACTATATTGTCTTTTAGAGCACTATATACATTTACATTTCATATTTTACAAATGGACAAGTTTACCCCATAATGAATGTAAAATATTAAAGATACTGATCAAGCAGTAAAAAAGTGGAATACAGGGGAATTCAGGTGCCATGTAATCTAAAACCTTAGGAAATAACACAATTGTTTTAATTACTAAGTAGATCATAAAGAATATTCTTGCTTCCAGAAGACTCCCATCATGCCCTCCATTGTCTAATAGATAGCCTCACACATTTAGCTGCACACCATGCACGTCTGTGTCGTGAAATATCTTCCAGTAGAGGGCATCATAAATCATATCTATTTATAACATTTGACTATTATTTCCTAAGAGAATTAAATACTTTTTGATGATGCCTTAGCCCAATTTAATTCAAAAGTGCTCCTTTCCTCCTTGACCAGACACTGGGGCTCGTAGTAATACATGTTTTAATATCTGACAATTAACAAACTGTATCCACAAACTATACTACTACACGTTATGCAGCTAGAGTATACACTCACCTAAAGGATTATTAGGAACACCTGTTCAATTTCTCATTAATGCAATTATCTGATCAGCCAATCACATGGCAGTTGCTTCAATGCATTTAGGGGTGTCTCCTGAACTCCAAACTGAATGTCAGAATGGGAAAGAAAGGTGATTTAAGCAATTTTGAGCGTGGCATGGTTGTTGGTGCCAGACGGGCCGGTCTGAGTATTTCACAATCTGCTCAGTTACTGGGATTTTCACGTACTACCATTTCTAGGGTTTACAAAGAATGGTGTGAAAAGGGAAAAACATCCAGTATGCGGCAGTCCTGTGGGGGCGAAAATGCCTTGTTGATGCTAGAGGTCAGAGGAGAATGGGCCGACTGATTCAAGCTGATAGAAGAGCAATTTTGACTGAAATAACCACTCGTTACAACCGAGGTATGCAGCC
Organism: Esox lucius; assembly: GCF_011004845.1. Classification (NCBI taxonomy): domain Eukaryota; kingdom Metazoa; phylum Chordata; class Actinopteri; order Esociformes; family Esocidae; genus Esox; species Esox lucius. Next base: position 22,291,052 of record NC_047587.1, read on the forward strand.
AAGCATTTGTGAAGCCACAACACGCACAACCTTGAGGCGGATGGGCTACAACAGCAGAAGACCCCACCGGGTACCACTCATCTCCACTAAAAATAGGAAAAAGAAGCTACAATTTGCACAAGCTCACCAAAATTGGACAGTTGAAGACTGGAAGAATGTTGCCTGGTCTGATGAGTCTTGATTTCTGTTGAGACATTCAGATGGTAGAGTCAGAATTTGGCATAAATAGAATGAGAACATGGATCCATCATGCCTTGTTACCACTGTGCAGGCTGGTGGTGGTGGTGTAATGGTGTGGGGGATGTTTTGTTGGCACACTTTAGGCCCCTTAGTGCCAATTGGGCATCGTTTAAATGCCACGGCCTACCTGAGCATTGTTTCTGACCATGTCCATCCCTTTATGACCACCATGTACCCATCCTCTGATGGTTACTTCCAGCAGGATAATGCACCATGTCACAAAGCTCGAATCATTTCAAATTGGTTTCTTGAACATGACAATGAGTTCACTGTACTGAAATGGCCCCCACAGTCACCAGATCTCAACCCAATAGAGCATCTTTGGGATGTGGTGGAACGGGAGCTTCGTGCCCTGGATGTGCATCCCACAAATCTCCATCAACTGCAAGATGCTATCCTATCAATATGGGCCAACATTTCTAAAGAATGCTTTCAGCACCTTGTTGAATCAATGCCACGTAGAATTAAGGCAGTTCTGAAGGCGAAAGGGGGTCAAACACAGTATTAGTATGGTGTTCCTAATAATCCTTTAGGTGAGTCTATAATGCATTTTGAAGTGTTTTAAAAGCTTACAGTGCCCCAGTGTGAAAATGTCTCCTTGTATGAGTCTTGTGCTGTCTCTGATCTGGTATTGTTAAATGTGTGGTCTCTGATTTGGTATTGTTAAATGTGTGGTCTCTGATCTGGTATTGTTAAATGTGTGGTCTCTGATCTGGTATTGATAAATGTGTGGTCTCTGATCTGGTATTGTTAAATGTGTGGTCTCTGATCTGGTATTGTTAAATGTGTGGTCTCTGATCTGGTATTGTTAAATGTGCGGTCTCTGATCTGGTATTGTTAAATGTGTGATCTCTGATCTGGTATTGCTAAATGTGTGGTCTCTGATCAGGTATTGTTAAATGTATGGTCTCTGATCTGGTATTGTCAAATGTGTGGTCTCTGATCTGGTATTGTTAAATGTGTGGTCTCTGATCTGGTATTGTTAAATGTGTGGTCTCTGATCTGGTATTGTTAAATGTGTGGTCTCTGATCTGGTATTGTTAAATGTGTTGCCTCTGATCTGGTATTATTAAATCTAATCACTCTTGTCATGCCTTTGACATTGTGCCTCACAGGCTTCTTACTTCTTTACTCACGAGGCACCAAGCATCTAGCACGAGTAACATATCACACTGCTCTTTAAGACTTTCGCCTAAACCATTTTTGGCAGCGCTGAACTGCACTCTGTTGCTATGGACACTGATCATGTGTTTTCTTTTTCTTTTTTCCCTTTTTGAAAACTGTGGCCATGACAACAAAGCAGCTGTTAAAGAACACCTACAATGATATGCATTTTAAGTTGCTGCAAGGAAATAGAAAAACAACCGTCACAATTATGGCATTTTGAGTAATTTTTCCTGTTATCTATTTTTCATAATGTGGCCTAGATATGCTCCCATTCTCAGAAGGAGGAGGCATGGCTGTAAACCATCAACATGGTTAGTTGTTAAGGCCAACCAGAGAAGAGACATAGACATTGTGGTGCTCATTACCACTCCTTAATGTACTGTGTCCTTCAAGCCCATGTAAATCCAATCAATTAGTATTAAATTCATTCCTTATTGATTTCCATCTTGGCAGTGAATTACCCACAATGCAACATCACACTTCCTGCATTTATGGTGTGTGACAGGTGCACTGTGTTGTATTCAATAGATCAAGTAGAATGGCACCCCCTCTTTTAATAAAATAACACCCAATCCTTTAGTAGAATAACACCCTGTATTTTAGTAGAATAACACCCCATCTTTCAGTTGAATAACACCCTGTCCTGTAGTAGAATAACACCCAATCTTTTAGTAGAATAACAGCCCCTCTTTTAATAGAATAACACCCAATCCTTTAGTAGAATTACACCCAGTATTTTAGTAGAATAACACCACATCTTTTAGTTGAATAACACCCTGTCCTTTAGTAGAATAACACCCCATCTTTTAGTAGAATAACACCCTGTCTTTTAATAGAATAACACCCCATCTTTTAGTAGACCGGCACCTTATAATTTAGTAGAATTAAATTACAACATATAGTAGAATAACATTACACATTGTAGTATAATTTAATTTCCAACTTATAGTAGAAAAACACTCCAACTTTTAGTAGAAAAAAATCCTGTGTGGTAATAGAAAAATACCTGTCTTTTTCTGTGACACTAATTGTTTCTTGGGTATGAAGAGATAATAATATTGACTTAAATGATGAATGGTGTCCAAAGGGGCATTTCAGTAGCTGTTGTCCTCCGTTCAGTAAACAAGGAAACACTGCCTGGCTCACAGGCTGCATACAATGAACAATGCTCTATTGTATTACTATGAACTACTGTTTTTCTCCACTGTGTCTATGTGATATTAAGTGTTCTCTGTGTCAATCAAAGAAATTAAGATATCAGATTTAAAGGTCCACGAATGACTCACATTTTAGGAAAATGCACAACTGAAAAAATGTTAGACACATGCAGAGTTACTCATCATGGTCACAAACCATCAACCCTAAATGACACCAGACAGGTTTGTTTGGATAAAGCCACCAACCCTAAGCGCCACCAACCCTGAGGGACACCAACACTGAGGACTTTCCCAGGGTAACATCCTAGTAGACACATTGACACTGTCTGGCTCTCTGACCCCTGGCAAGGACAAGCTAGCGTTGGGATCTGATGTACTGGTTGTCATGATGATACTCCGAGCTGGTAGAAGTGTGTTTGAATTAACTGTGAAATAAGCTGTAGAGCATTATCTGGGTGTGTCTCTCCATAACGTGCAGGACTTTACTTCCCTCATCTACACCAGTCATGTTACTGACTGGACACATTAGCAGGACGAGGTTGTGCACAGCAGAGTATTGACATTACTTTTTCATGGAAGCACTTGTGAATGCGAATGCTGCTATTGGAAATCTTTGCTCCTCTCATACGTCCACTAGATGGCGATCTCATGTAGACCATGGCTGAGACGGATGTCTGCATGCTCATCAGGATCCTCATTAAGGCATATGATGAGGCTGCACTTCCTGTAAAATGCAGCTGACTTGGCTAGCAACATGACAGGCTGACAGAAAATAACAGTTCTTTGGACGGCTTCCCCACACACCCTATGGTCTGAAACTCTTTGCTGTAGCTAAAACATCCTTCTGTATCCTCCTTTCTATGGAGATGTGTTACTGTTTTACCATACTTATTTTACTTATTTTGTTGGGTCATTTAAAGTTTTGTACACACAGTTCAAGTGCTGTTCAGTCACCCAGGATTGCAGGTGCTTGGAGAGGAATCATTGCAACCTACAGCCCAAAGAAATCAAAGGCATATTCTACAAAGGCATATTTCCTTGTATTTCTTCAGCTATCAACAGCTTGCCCCTTTCATAGCAGTCTTTCTACCATAACACCAGGATATGGGAGGTGGAAGAAACGGTGCATTTCTAAGTAACACTGCGGGGAAAATGGGGGTGTTAAAGATCACAACCTCAAATATCAGCTCTGCACAATGTTGCCAAGTCCTGTTGCTATGGAGATGGCATCCTACTGCAGGTGTGAGTAACGACAGAGGAAGTCAACTGTGCTTCCTGCCCATGTGTGTCTTTCTCCGTCCTTTAATTAAATCTTTCCTAGTTTAATTTCTTATCACTCTCCCAACTGTAAGTTCACAGATCCACATTAAAACAGTTTTCCCAGCAGACAGATTTGTGTGTCTCCGACCCAGACATCCCGCCAAAGAAGAGCCATGCAGCTGAGCGTCACTGACAGCGCCACTGGATGTCGGTTTGAACATTGTGTAACGTGATGATATGATCATGCCCGTTCGTACGTATTCAGTGGGAATTCTTTTAAGCAGAATTATGACAGTGGTGTTTGAGATTAAGGTTGTGTCTACCTAACCACTGGGAAGGGACACATTCTCCAAGTGTAATCATCCCTTAGGCAAACATCGGCACAGTGTGAACATATCCAAGATGAAAAGAGAAAGATCTGACCTGGCAATGACCGCAGCATGGACTGTATTCATCACATCAACAAATGTCAAGAACAGAGCCATATGTTTGTTGTCAGTTTTACTGCAATGAGGGATGTATATGCTCCGTTTTGTTACGTGATGAAAATAAATGCAATGTTTTTCTCTCTGTATTATTAACTATAGTAAGACAATAGGATAGCTAACTTTCCAACCACAGTCTGCAAACTTGTCTGTGTCCTTGGCGGAAGGTTTGTCTGATTTCAGGCTGCAGTGAGTCACTTTGCATTAAGCAACATTAGCATCAGCCACAGTCCCTCATTGCGGAAGCATGCAGAGTCCCAGGGCTACTGTTGCTGTACCATTCTCTGTATTTGGGGTGTTTTACACTTGAGATGCATTTCCAGTAAGATCTTCCTCTTTAAAACATGCTGCTTCTGATTGTGCAATAGCCCCACAAGGGGATTTTTAAAAGGGAACTCATGGAATCACTCAAACTGACCCCTATCCCCTACACACTTGCTTGGAGTGCCCTCCATGGTCTCAGGGGGTGACTTCCATGGAGTGGATAAGGGTTTAGTAAATGCATCAGCTAAATGGGACGAAACTTGACTTGAGATCATGCAATTAATGGCCCACTGTTACTCAATAAAACAAACGTGAAATTCAAATGTACAAATCCCTCCTGTCGTTGAAGAAAATAAACCTCATGGAAAACTGAACATTTCATTTAGGACAGATTAACAAATGCACGACATACCTTAATGCAAGCCTATCCATTATTTTTGGGGGAAATTGCACAAGCTCCAACATAATTCAGTGCCTTATGGGATTCCACTTGGTTGCTTCTTGCCAGCAGAGCCTGCATCGGTGCATTCACATGAAGCCAGTATAGAATGTATTTATTGGGGGTTTTCTTTCTGGATTACTGTACTGATCAGGAATTTCACCATAGCTCACATACTTAATGTACCAATTACCAATGTTAGCAATGGCAGATTTGTGTGATAAAAAATGCAAGATCTCCACTACACAATCTATAATCGTTATCCTCTGTATTTCCTGTTCATTAGTCATAGCAAACGTAGATACCTCCTCCTTAACAAAATGGAAGTCAGAGAATACGATAATAAAGGTGATGAAAATGACACTTCTTGAACCAATAGTTTTGGAACATCAACATTGATCATGTGTATGTGGTGTTAGTCTGAGGATAGTTTGTGCAATTTAGTTTGTTTTTAAAAATGAACCTCTGCTAATCTAAGCGTGGTCAGATGCCTGGGCTCTTTTAAAAGTTGGTTTCATGTTAACTCATACCCAAACAGATTTCTTGAACCAGCGTCCTCATAGTCATTCAAAGAGCGTTTCCCAATGCACCTTCTCCTCTGCTGCTGATTATTCATGGGTTGTACTGTCTATTTCTGATTTGAAAACATATGTACTGTAAAAGTAAATACGCAAATTGTTGACACCACAACAGAATATTCACCTACAAATTATCCAAACTGTTGATCAATTTCAATTTTGTTAATCACAGTTAATTGTCGGAGGCGCTCACCTATTGTTACAGTGCTAAACAACTGAGAATAAAGGCGTTAACTTGGCGGCCATACTGAAACTGGTCATACTGTTAAAATATGGTTGTAGGCATCTGCTGTCCAATCAACAATGAACTTGCATTCATATTTTCTGTGATTGGTAGACACCCACGCCATTCTGTTATTGTGAGATGCGTACTATATAAACACAGAAAAGCTGCTTTTTTATCATATGAGTCAAAATGGGAAGGAAAATAATTTAACTTACAATTAATTGTTTGTTAGAGGTCATATTTTATAGTCATCTGGAAACAGTGACTTTAATAGTTTGTTATGTAGTCATAGTTCATACAATATGAAGTGGGTTCTGATTTACTGGACATAGTAATAATTTCCTTCATATTATAATGCTTTAAATATTCCGACAAGTAGAAACACCAAAACGGTCAGCTGGCAATCGGGTAATCAAAAAGTAAGAAAGCTGTCACGCTGTTTTTTTTTAATATAAACTGGGAAGGGATGAGGCTGTAGAAATGTAACTATCAATGACTATACAGTATTTAAATAATTTGAAAAATACAACAAATAGTTACCAATTCCAGATAGAATTTTGCACTAGAATTTTGCACTAGAATTTTGCACTGACATTTTTGAGAAGTTATGCACAGTTAGCTGGCTGCTGTTTGGGTTTCCTGTGGCTTTGAGACTAAACCAAGGCAGAATAAGGGAGTCTTGTTAATCGCTGCTTCACATCACAGATCCATTCTTAAGGCTATTGACAGGAAAAATGCGTCTAGCCACAAATAGATTCCTACAAGTAGATCATCTAAATATATAAACCACAGAGACATGAATATCCACACATAACAGTAGATTGTTTCCTGAAGGGAGAGGGAATTATGCATGAATACGAGCTGACATAGTTCATCGTTCATGGTTCTATGTGTATAAGCATAAACGTGGGTGTTTTATGTATGTATTGCTTGTATAATGGACAAACAGGGTCACAATTTACTCATCTCTGTGCAAATTCTAGTATAGGAAAAATTAACACATAGGATGGATTAGAATGACTGAAATGGTGGGCAATGGTGTGACAATCAGCTGCCAGCCGCAGGCCTGAAGGTAACATTTGATGAACAGAGCGTCCATTGATCAGGGGACCATTAAAAGTGGCAGGCTAAAGGAGCACAGGGTTGATAAAGACATGCTAATCAGTAGGGGTGAGGGACTGACTGAGGACCAAGCTATTTCAACTCAGTGTGTGAGTTTGGTGTCAACCAGCAGTGAAATCACCAAGGCCGTCCATGATCATGACTTGTCATTTAGCAACAATATATTCCACTTAAGGAAGATGTCCCCACAAGGGAATTAATGGTGTAGAACTCCAGGAGAAAAGCAAAAGCGAATGAACGGCATCTGCCCTGTAGCTGATCTACGTGTCACACAGTAAAGTCAGAAGAGCGATGACTTAGGAGCCTGGTGTTTGGGGGGACTGTTGATGCGTCGCATTAGCAGAGATAATAGCATTTTTATTGAGAGTGCTAGTCAACAGTGGCGTAACCGTGCCTGGCCTGTTGAGCTCATAGCTGTAGTGTGATGGGTCTCTGCCAGGATCTGACCATTAAGACTCATTATTCCCCACTGATTGCCTGGATGCACTGATGGGCACTCCGAAAGCAAGAGGCACAAGAAAAGGTCAGCGTATGGATCTTGATTTGACCCTGCTAACCCATCTCTGATCGGCAGCATCTGTCATACTTAGATGTTACTGAACAGTGATTGAGTGCAGTAGAGCACAGATTGGTAATAGCCTCTCCGCAGCCCATCTCATTGCCCTGGCTCTGCCAGATGGAATCCGCATCCACAATCATAATGGTACATTGTCCTCTATGCCCACTTGATCTATGTTGCCAGTGCAAGGAATGTGTTGCCAATGCCCTGTCCAAATCTGTTAAAACAGTAGCTGTTGCTTTGTGACACATTCCTGTTTATAAACCGGACGGTTCAAGCCCTGAATGCTGACTGGCTGGAAGCCATGGTACATCCTTTTAAGTGTTCTAATTGCCTAAAGTAAAGACTTCATAAAAACAATAAGACGCCGTGAATGTTTGTGATATACGGTCAATACCATGGCTAAGTGTTCAGCCTTGCCTGGGACTAAAATCGCTACTTTAATGTTGTTATCACAGCACCTTAAATGATCCATTATTCAGTGATGGGATGCACTGCACTTCTTTTCATTGAACAAAGCAAGACCTGCCGGTGAATCCAATGGGAGGAGGTGTCCATGTACAGTGGAACATGTCCAACTATCACACATTCCCAGGAGGGACGGGAGTACGTGTGAGCCAACCAACATCAAGCATTCCATCTTCCCCCACTCCACGTCTCTCCAGCCAGCAGATAGAAGACACAACCAGGGATGGAGCGATAAAGAGGATGAAGGGAGGAGTATGGGCCTGGTTACATAATGGAGGGACTTGTTTGCGTGTCCCCTCTGAGTTCACATTAGCTGATGGAGGAGTCTCTCCGTACTTGGGCTCTGCCACACTGCATTAATGTCTTCATTCACAGTCACTGATAATTGGCCTACTTTTAGGGGTTTGTTTGTTTGCATCTGTCTGCTGTAGAGCTGTACATCATAGAACTGCAACATGCAAACTGCTTTCTCCTGTTCTTTGCATGGTGATGGTGCAAAAGTAATGAGAAGCAGAAAGAGTGAGAATGTAAATCCAAAAACAACCTCACTACATTGCTAGAGAGCTACTGGAGGCTAGATTATTTAATGCATCAGGAAATGTTCTGCGTACGGTCTTCAAATCATGGTGCATAGTTTTATTGGCTTACCATTGCAGATGATGTTAATTATCTAGAATCATAAAATAAAACATTACATGATAAGAGTTGTATGCATGATTGCAATCAATATTTCATCACTGAATATGATGCAAGAAAACTAAGATACTGTACAAATAACTGTGATGCTGCCTTTTGCTCTGCCAAATGAATTTCTTCTGTCTAAACGTCAGGGAACACAAGAGGAGAAATGTTCAGGATATCAGACACTTTAAATGGAACTGTTTGGACAAAATAAGACATGTGCTGAGAGAGGCAATGACAGTCCTTCCCAATAGCAAATGTGTTTCCCTAGAGCTTCAGCGCACAGTACTGTTATGTCTGGGACCTTGCTTCGAAGGTTTTCTTTCCCACTGTGTCGCGTCATCCTAAATAACATACTGTTTTAGCTGTGGGATGACAGATATAAGACAGTAAAGAATCAAAGGACCTTGAAAGCTTAGAAAGAGCTATTAATGTTGCATTTCTAGTAAAATCACCTTCTAAGATGCAACCCAGAGTTTTTATAATATTGTAGCCAGTAGTTGTGAAAATGGTAGTTGCAGCCAGTAGTTGTGAAAATGGACCCTTTTTTTCTGCACTACTTCATCTAGTTCTGCACAATTTTAATATGTCACTAATCCAATTCAAAAAGTATTGTACACATTTGATGTGCTTAAGGTCCCTGAAAACGTATAAATACACATTCAAAATTACACTATTTTGCACATACAAAACATCATTAGTATTTAACAAACTACTATACTTTCATGATACATCAGATAGTTGCTGATCACTTAGTCACAGTGCCATTAGTAAGTATCCATTATAATAATAACTCTTGGGCATATATCAGTTGAAAACCTTGCAGAATTAACAGCTAAGTGGACTGTGTGACGTGTGTGAAATTCAATTACAGCCCCGCTGCGGAGACACTCTGTGCAACACTGGCTGATTGGACGAAGCACCAGCCAGGTGGCGACCCTGTGGGCAGTATCTAACACAACAGAAAACCAGAGCTGGGGCCCTGCCACCTCACAGTCTACCAACACCACCACTCACAACTCACCACACAAACACTAGGGCAAGGACATGGTCACTAGTCAGGGACATGCAAATCTCTACAGATGGTTCTTCTAGCTGCCTTCATGCGCTAAAGTCACTAGGAAGGGAAAGCACATTGTTTGGCACTTTCCTGTATAATTCATGTCCTCCTCCTGAAATAGCATGTTCTGATAGTGCTCACAATTTCATATCCACACACTCACAAAGGTGAATAACCCTGCGGTCTGAGAATTACACAGCCTTCTGACATCATGGAATCATTTAGATTTTGAGCATGCAAAGTGTTTCTTTGTGGTTTTGTATTTGGGGTTATGTATCTCAGATGTACAGTATTGGGTGAGTTGAAAAACATGGTGACTCTGTCTGATTCTCGCATTGTAAGAGCTTGCTAAAAGAGTAAGTGGCTGGGCTGATGTGAGATTAAAGGGAAACTATATCAAAGGTCTTTCTGGTTGGTGAGGGCCTACCCAGGCAGACATGACATCTGCATGTTGTGCACACACCCACATTTCCAACATGTGTAGATTTAGAGTAACCAGACGAAGAATATAAAATACTTATTATGACATCAACATTGTGTATTCTTACTGTGTCAGTACTGTAGATGTTATAGTAACAGGCAAGAGTAACAAGAAAATCAGGCCACCATTTCCTGCGTCCTCACACTCCCTCAACCATCACCATCATCTATGACTGGCAGGCCCACTAATGGGTCCTGACAGAGGAGAAGCAGCCTGAGTTGAGAGGGAGCAGCGTGGGAGCAATGCCTCCCTGCCACAATGTGTTGGGATATCAGCAAGAACCACCATACAATACCATACTCCCATTGAGAAAGCCAGTCAGCACCTGTAACAGGCTTTATAGACCCAGATTAATAAATTCATTTTGGGAGGGATCTCAAAAGTTACTTTCCAATGACAGGAGAGTTTTAGCTTTAAACAGTGAGGAGTATAACTTTAGTCCTCAGATAGGTTCTTCTTTTTAAGGAAATCTTATATTGACCCTCGATCTTCCAGATCCTGGACTTTCCTATGTATAAATCTAATAACATTCTAATCCCAAAGAGGCCGTGCTTCTTCATCACTGGCCTACAGTCTGTGTACAGTGGATATAAAAAAGTCTACACACCCCTGTGAAAATGCCATATTTTTATGATGTAAAAGAATGAGACAAAGATAAATCATGTCAGAACTTTTTTCCACTTTTATTGTGACCTATAAAGTGAACAATTCATTGAAAAATATTTGTGGGGGAAAAATGAAAAATAACAAGAAACCAGGCAAACCTAGTTCAGCCGGGCCACAATAAAATATGTAAACCGTGGCTGCCCTCTCGAGAATTGAACCCAGGTCACCCACGTGAAAGGCATTATCATTAACAACTACACCTCCAAACTGCACACACGCTGGGCTTTAGTATAGCCTCTTCACATTATATTATTTTCACTCATTAACGTCACGCCAAGTGATGAATATTTTGTTAGACACCATAAGCTAGCGTTAAACTGAGTAACGTTTCTTATTAAGTTTACTTCCACCACAAATAGTATCTATGAACTGTATGACTTTTGCTACTGGCCGTTTTAAAAGCTTATTAGCAAGTAATATGTAGCTAGATGCCAGGCATTATAATGTGTTAAACTGAGTAACATTTCTTATTAAGTTTACCTCCACCACAAATAGCATCTATGAACTTTATGGCTTTTGCCACTGGGCATTTTAACAGCTTATTAGCCATTCGTGAATGACATTGATACAATAACTACTGTATCAATAAAGGTGAAATTAACAGACTTTATCGTCAAGTGAAAAGATGAGAGAATCATGTAGCCAGTGCGGTTTTTGTCTATCCTGAACAAATCCTCTTTGGCCACTGGCTGTTTTAACAGCTAATTAGCCAATTGTGTATGAATTAGATAAAGTATCTATCAATATAGGTGACAATAACTAGTGATGCACATTTGAGGCTTCATTCACATTATTTTAGCAGCAGGATATTATGCTGGCAGCACTCAGATTTTCTTTATCACAATAAAAGCCATAATTTAAATGTATAAGGCAACATAGTTAACAATATAGTCTGTGAAAAAGAACAGATAGGAATTATATTGGAACGGACATTAAACATAAGATGTACAGACAAGACTGTTAACTATATTAACTTATATTGTTCAATGATGGCTTTTATTTTGAAAAAGATAATCTGAGTTAACACTGCTAGCATAATATCCTGCTGCTAGAAGAACAGTAATGAAGCCTTGAATGGCCATCAAGAACAATAACTGACTTTTTTGTCAAGTGAGTAGACGAGAGAATCGTGAAGTGAAGTGTTTGTCTATCCTGAACAAATCCCAATATCCACCAGAACCGTTTTATTTTAGGTTTCCTATTACGTAGCTACATAAAGTTGTAGCCAGCGAAGTTTTTTCTGTCCTGAAACTCAGGCATGATGCATTTTGACTGTTGTTCCGGAGCCTGTGTCTCTAACCACTACGCTATTTAACAAGGGGTAGTCGATCAGTCAGTCAGTCACTCAGTAAGAGACATTCGCTCTTCTTAGCAGGCTCTGCTTTACGCGGTCTGTCAAAAACCTTACAATAACCTGGTTGTGTAATTGTGCACACCCTCTTATAACTAGGGATGTGGGTGTTTTCAGAATTAACCAATCACATTCAAACTCATGTTATATAGAAGTCATTACACACCTGCTGTCATTTAAAGTGACTCTGATTAATCACAAATAAAGTTCAGCTGTTCTAGTAGGATTTTCCTGACATTTTCTTAGTTGCATCTCAGAGCAAAAGCCATGGTCCACAGAGAGTTTCCAAAGCATCAGAGGGATCTCATTGTTGAAAGATATCAGTCAGGAGAAGGGTACAAAAGAATTTCCAAAGCATTCGATATATCATGGAACACAGTGAAGACAGTCATAATCAAGTGGAGAAAATATGTCACAACAGAGATATTACCAAGAACTGGACTACCCTCCAAAATTGATGAAAAGACGAGAAGAAAACTGGTCTGGGAGGCTTCCAAGAGGCCTACAGCAACATTAAAGGAAGTGCAGGAAATTCTGGCAAGTACTGGCTGTGTGCTACATGTGACAACAATCCCTCGTATTCTTCATATGAATGGGCTATGGGGTAGAGTAGCAAGAAAGAAGCCTTTTCTTACAAAGAAAAACATTCAAGCCCGGCTGAAGTTTGCAAAAACAAACATCAAGTATCCCAAAAGCATGTGGGAAAATTTGTTATGGTCTGATGAAACCAAGGTTGAACTTTTTGGCCATAATTCCAAAAGCTATGTTTGGAGCAAAAACATTCACTGCTCAGACTGCATAGACTGCTTAGACTTTTTATATCCACAGTAGCTAGCCAAACACTCCGCGTTAGCAGAGCCGGCCAAGAAGAGTGAATGTCTCTTACTGACTGACTGACTGACATGCTTTTTGGGTCAGGATAGACAAAAACTTTCCCTGCTTCAACCTTCCGTAGCTACATTATAGTAAGCCTAAAACAAGACTGTTTATATTATGACTATTTCTGGCGGATTTTGGAAGTACGCAAATCCGTACATGATTTTTGGAGTAATATAGTCTAGATAAAAACACCATGGATAGTAAAAGAAAAGGGGTTTCCACGATTATCTCGTCTTTTCACTTTTGTCAGTTATCATCACCTATATTGATAGTTATTGTATTATTGTAATTCACATTTTGCACCATGAAATAGCTTTGGCTGTGTTAAGTTCAAGTAGTAAGTTAGATGCAAGTAAACCTATTACTGGCTAATAAACTGGTTAATAAACTGTTCAAAATCCATACATTTTTGGCAAAAGCCATAAAAAAGCCATACATAGATGCTACTTGTGGTGGAGGTAAACTGATATGTTAGTCAGTTTAACACATTGCTTAACGATGTGTAACGAAATATTAAAACTTGGCGTGATGGTAATGACTGAATGATCTAATGTCGAGATGCTATACCGACACTAGTTTTCATGCCGGACAAAGTGTTCTAGACCAGCTTTATGTGTTCATGTTAAACAGCTGATCTAGGGATATCATGTCACTTCTATGTTGACTAAAACTAACCGCATTTTTAACCAGTAATTTGTGGGGTCAGAAATTACAATGCTGTGGTATTTAACATTACTGATGTAAGGATGTAATTTTGCACTGACCAGGAAGAAGTCAATTTGGTTTTGTGTGCACGTTGAGTAGAAAATCTTTCTAAGAATTCCAGCCGGCAGTTAAGATTTTGGCGACCAGATTAGTCTGAGCTATCCAGTATTAGGACTAGCATCTTTTTGAATAAGATGGGTTTAACTTTTTCTGCCCATAAATATTCAGAAGAGTTACTGAGGTTAATTTGATCTCACCTACTGTGATCAAACAGTTTTAATTTGTTGCAAGGGAAAAGCTTTCCATATTAGAGTAGCAGTACCTCGCAACTTAGTGAAGAAAGTAGAATTTCTTACCTGCTTAACCAACCCACATATATTTAAAGCAAGTATAGTGTATGAATCATTCTTCATATAGTTTTTTTGTAATAATAATATCAGTGAATTTAGATGAGCCGTCTGCCCTTATTAGCTAATTGAAAAAGGTTCCAGTAGGTGATTGCAATCCCTCCCTCGCAAACTGTACCACCAAACATAGAAGGGCATACTGATGTGCTTACGAATGTCAAGGGGAACGCTGACTGTCCCATTCAGGATCCCCCAAGTATCCTGTTACATTTTTTTTTTATAAAGACTGTTTGTATCGGCTAAATTATAAAAATAGTAGACTGTGAAAAAGCTGAGAAAAACAATGAGAGAGCCAATGAGAGAGCCAATGAGAGAGCCAATGAGAGAGCCAATGAGAGAGCCAATGAGAGAGCCAATGAGAGAGACAATGAGAGAGACAATGAGAGAGACAATGAGAGAGACATTGATGAGTGTTCAGTAACACTGTGCATCACCAAGTATATTATTCCATGTAAATCAACATCTGTATTCAACATATCTGCATTCAAAATAACCAGTCCATGGAGCTATCTTTGCCCGGGGACGAGGCCCAGCGAGAAGGAAATCATCATATCACAAAGTAAATTGTGGTTGAAAGCTGCATCCTCACCAATAACCCATCATGTCCCCTCCATAGCTGTCCACTGCAAGCCCGAGAACACAGAGGAGAGAGAACAAGCCTCTTTAAAGAGGTTTTGTAGCATTGCTGTGTCTAGTCCTGTGGAGGTTGCATTGTGTCTGCAGCGGTTTGACACATAAAGACCTCGCCCTCAGACTAGAAAGGTTGACAAGGTTATCTTAACGTTTAAAAAATGGTCTGGTCCACGTCTAATCGTTGAACACTCCAATGTTTCCCTCCGAAAGGTAACGATGACCAGGAGGCCTCTTTTACCTGAAAGTTATCCAGTAGCACAGTAGGTAACTGCAAGGCAAAACAAATATTTCCTACACAGAGGGCTCATTTAATATGTGAGAGAGGGTCACACTCAATCCCAACTATATATGAGAGCAAGCTGCTCATGAAACCGATTAGTACGTGCCCTGTGTGCCAACTAAGAGATTCCAGTACACCACACATTGGAGGGGCAAGAGTACATTTCCATCTAATCAAGGGCTTTGGTGAGGGAGTGCGAAATGGATTTTAAGCAAGGCACTTCTTTTCTACAGCGCTTTGATAGTGTCACTGTACTGTAGGCTGTGGAGATCAATGATGGATTGCCGTTAAATATCGGTGATGGACAAAATGCAAGTTAGACAGTTTTCCAAAACGTTCAAAAGAACCTTGGGAAGACACTGAAGATTCGATCATTCTTTTGCCACGTGACATTATCAACGTGTATAGCATTTGTAGGCCTTTAAGTCGTTCTTTGACTAAGATTTCCGCCATTTGCTTTGAATCTGTCACTGATTTGTGTTTTTGTAATTATTTATCTCTTCTATTGTATTGTGATCCTAGCGACGCCTCTGGTTATATCCTTCAATGACAACTGTGTGTGGGTGGTTATTTTACGTGTTAATGTGGTCATATTGAATGAGCTAGCCTCCAGAAATCATGGCTGCCATTGTTGGATTCCCAGTGTAAGCTCCCAAATTGATGGGAGAGTTCAGATGGAATATGATGCCACAAAATCACTGCATTGCTGCTTCCTCTGTATTCCCTCATCCTCTGCACGGGCCTCTATACCTTCGACATTCTCTTCCTGATTCTTCAGAGGATAATCATGTTTCAGTGATGTTAATTTGTACGTTTTGCTTACTCAGTGCTCCATCCACTCTGGGTATGCATATGAAGAACCCACAATGGGCATTAGAAGGGGCTTGAAGGAAAAAAAAAACATCAGCCTGTTTCTAAAAAAGGAAAGTGTAATTAGAGAATGTCGTTGTAAAAGTGAATGGTAAATTAGAAGCCCTCTCAAGTAATTAGGAGCCAAAGGAAGAGAAGACTAGGGATACTGCAACCACAGCATTCTCTGGACATTCTCTGAACAATGTGGGAATATCACAGATACATAATCATGACTACTTTCATGCAAGTGGAAAACATGGAAATACATTCCCTCAAAATATTGGATTGTAAATGGCCGTGACTATTCTATTATAGCCTGTGAATCAATATATGCATTCAACATAGTTTTAAATGCGCCTTAACACCACAAGAGGTATGGATAACTAGCTATCCATGCATTGTATAGACTGACGACCAACGTGCCATCTCCCCCTCTGTAGGAAATGTGCGTGTGGGTATGCTACAGACAGGAGGGAGATCTCAATTGCTTATACACCTCACATCCTCTCTCCTCGTCTCCTTCTCAAAACCCATTTGATGAGAAACCCAGAGGTCCCTCCCCTCTGACCTTCTCCTCCAATGGATTTTTGAAAAGTAAAGAGAAGAGCAAGAAAACGAGGCGCATGCAATTGAGAATCTCCCAATGGGTTGGTGTATGGGGGGAAGGGGGTCTCCAGCAGAGTTGCAGAGCCATTCTTCTGCCTTAGAGCAGTCGGGGAGACAGCCCAATTGGAGCTCCAGCAGCACGTTGCCTTAGCTACCGGAGGAATGCTGAATCAGATTGACTCAAACAAATAGTGGCTTTTCTCTGCTCTGAATCTGTTGAAGAAAGGAGTCGAGAGGCGTCTCTAAATGGACAAGTGATGCATGTGTTGATTATCTGTGTTGTGTATGTTTTGTGTAGCCAGAGTCCACCCATTACAACAGTCCAGATGTTTGATGCTTTCCCCTTGGCTCTAGGAGAGCATAACAACAATAGACCCAATGTTATCAGCCTCTCACATGTGTTTCTATGCAAATGTTTTTTTAAATGGGCCGTAAAGATTAGTTGTTGATGGGTGGCTTAAGCTCACATTGGATACAATTACAGAAAAGAAAGACATCTGCTCCTATTTTTTCAAATCTAGATACTTTGTCCAGTTCATCCATTAGATTCGTTTTGGCTTTCATTCAATTGCTGCATCAGGTCATGTTTACACTACGATATATTTTCAGAGACATATCGAAGAAGTATCGATATGCTACATTATTTTGTGTGTAAACTTGCAGATATAGATAGCTCAAGACGCCACCTTCCGAGGAAGAGTGAGACACATTTTCAGTAGAGCCACCCCTGCCCCCCCCCCCCCCCCCCCCCGGAGTTTTGCACATGTGAAGACAATTGTGACAGAACGGCATGAAGTTTCTGCACCGTGCACACATATCGCTTGATTTTGACCCAACTGTCGGCCACGGTCCTTCGTGGTATGTCTCAAACGTGCCTGTGTAAATTCAAAAGTTATGGAAATAATAATGCAAAATAGAATAAATCTATCCAGAATTTTATTCGATCTAACATAATGTAAACATGAGGGTGAAAGAGGGATTGACAACAGTAGCCTGTGGATGGTAGAGAGAGCAGATAACAACAGGGATGAAGCCGTAAATAAATCTCATAAGAGAGAGAGCGAAGTAGCCAGAGGACTGACAGCAGCAGATCAAAGGGTGTGCCTTTTAAACAAATTGGGTGCTCAGCCTGTGTGCTGGAAGATTTATAGCCCGGCTGTATATCCACTGTGAAACATAACACTAGCACAGGACACAGGACATTATGCCATGAGATCCAACAACCCCATAACGGGTTCCTCAGCTGATAATAATAAAAATTGTGAGCCATTAAATAGTACCAGTACGTATTTCTGTAAATAGAGTAGTGTACATAAATGAATGATCAAGGTCAGATTGAATCGGCAGCACAATCTATTGATATTATGTTTTTACTTTTTTGGTGCCTCGCTTATAATGAACAATGAACAATGAAAACAATTTGAATTAGATCCAGAGCGCGATGACCTTAAAAACTTGAATCCAAACATACTAAGGTTTGACTGATCTAAAATATTTCAGAGATTTCTCAAAATATTTCAACAATTCTGTTAACTCAGGGTTGTTAAAATATCATTGATATTGCTTTCCTACACCTAAGTGAACTGGACGTGTCCTACGTTTGAGTGAACTTTATGTAATGTCACCTCCATCATATTTATTATTATATTTTACACCCTTATTCGGCCGTTCTTTTTCATGACGACCAGTTCATGGTTGTGGCCATGCCTCATCACAGCAACTCCCAGTGGGCTTGCTACAGGTGATCGGTACTTGTCCTCCTGAGCAAGTGTCCTCCTGAGTCCTCCTAAACGCACCCAACGTGTTTCTACTTCTTATTAAACTGTACAATTTGGACATTTCTGCAATAACCTACACACATTCTCAGGCCTATGTCCCCAATTGCCCAACCCACCACAAGAAGTCACTAGAGAAAGGAGGCAAACGTGTAGATAGTTAAACAGCACAACGTTTATTGTACTCTCTTTTGTAAATTTTTGAATACATGTGAAATGTAAAACTAATAATAACAGTATTTCTATTGCCAATTAAATTGCTTCATTGGCACCATTTTATGCGAGCTGTGAAGTGAGCTTACGATATATTGTTACTCTCACCCTTTCTAAACTCGCTACACAGCGAGCTACCCCTGCCGTTGAGCTGAGTTGACCATCCCCCACTGACAGTCTGCCTGGCTCCACACTGGGTGGGAAATTGTGCATGGTACATGACCGCCCTCCTTAACCGCTTTCCAACCTTACAAAAAATTATTGAATAGCCTCATAAGCAAAATGTCTAACTAACCACGGAGTGAACTATGCTACATGCAGAAAATGAACTGCACAGGTTGAATATGCAGCTATGGCCAAAAACAAACATTTACGAGTGAGTCGGTCTCCTTAAAGTTAACATTGGCCATCATGATAACTGATATAAGGTCCAGAAATGTGTTGGAGTTCATGTGTTTCTTACAAATCTAAAGGCATCATGTATTGTGTCTAGAGTGTGCATATAAGACCCTGAGTTGTTCATAAATAGAATAGAATTTCCTAAGTTTACACTTTTCGGTGAGTTGTTGAATGCACACAGTTCCTTGATAGCAAAGCCACCTTTATTTAATTAATTAAAGTCTTAGGATAACTAACTAAAAATCAAGAGTATCAGCAGCTTCACAAAATACAAAGTTCCTCCCTAAGTTTCTTCCCAAATAAAGGCCCCTCTGATGTTTATTTTTCCTAGCCACTGTGTGTCAACATGTTTGTTGCTTGCTCCTTGGGGTTTCAGGCTGGGTGTTTTGTAAATGCACTTTGTGACAACTGCTGATGTAAAAAGAGCTTTATAAATAAATGTGATTGATTGATTGATACCTGCATTGACCTTTTATGTATAGTGAATATCTGAGGCAATCTGTTTCTGCCTTTGAATGATAGCATTATCCAGCAACAAATTGTATTTTATGAGGCTCCATCGATTAAATTGCATGAAATATGTCATAAAGCCTATGTTGTATAGCTGTCGAGAATCTGCTACCCTGGGACTAATCAGTGTCATGAAATATAATACAGGAGAAGAGAGCTACCAAAGGGCAATAGCACCTAATTGCTCTGAAGAATGTGGTGATAGAAAGAGAGAGTAAAAAAGAGAAAGAGAGGGTGAAAGTTTTAGCTCTTGTTCGGTTTAGGAAAAGAGACAAATACGAAGAGAGAGATAATGGAGGACTGCAGCAATCTGTTTGGTGCAGACAGAGTAGAGAAGAACAGAGAGCCGTCAGTGGTCTGAATGAGTCTGTGCCACTCTTGTATGTGTGGGTCTGGCTGGCTGGAGGAAGAGAGCCATGGTAGGGATTGGTGGAAATGTGGCCAGACTCTGAAGGAGGCCAGGATCTTTGCCATAAGAGGAACTAAGCTACAGTTTCTTACTCTTTGAATAATGTGTGAAGTTAAGATAATGGATTTCCTTTTATTCTGCTAGATCAGGGGTGTCAAACCGGTTCCATGGAGGGCCGAGTGTCTGCAGGTTTTTGCTTTCACCTTGTACTTGATTGATTAATTAGGTCATTAATTGGTTAGTCTCTACCCTCACCTGGTTGTTTAGGTCTGAACTGGGAGCCAATTTAAAGGAAAAAACTAAAACCTGCAGACACTAGGCCCTCCATGGAATCGGTTTGATACCCCTGTGCTAGAGTAAAGCACTTTGATCTGCAATAAGTGTCAAATGACAGCCTATGTTAACATTTTGGGTTAGGCTTAAAGTGTTCAATTTACTTTACTTTCTTAATATAACATTTCTAAATACACTGAAGTGTGTTGAAACAATTAAGAAAGGACAAATGGATGTTTTATGTGAATAAAGTGTGGTATTCCTTACTGTCCTTTAATGATGACTGCTCTGGAAACATCTCACTGCATCCCAGAGGGCCAGTACAGAAAACAATTAATTCTATCCCAGAGGGCCAGCACAGGAAACATCTCCCTCCATCCCAGAGGGCCAGTACAGGAGACATCTCACTCCATCCCAGAAGGCCAGTACAGGAGATTTCTCACTCCATCCCAGAGGGCCAGTACAGGAGACATCTCACTCCATCCTAGAGGGCCAGTACAGGAGACATCTCACTCCATCCCAGAGGGCCAGTACAGTGCAGGAAATCTGCTTTTTGTTACTGGACCATAATTTTCTGCAGCCAAGTCTTTGTCAGGTAAAAAGTACAATATCCTAAAGCACCTCAAAAGAATAACCCTGGTGCCTAAAGAAAATAATCAACTGCATTCATATTTGTTTACTTAAAGATATAATTTCTGTTTAATAAATGTAATAATTACTTATAAGCATATTTCACTCAGAAACCTGGCTTAAGCAGGCCTATGTTTCACCTTTTGATTGTGCCCCTCAAAAGGCAAAAAACATAGTACTGTTAACCCCACACTGGAATTTCTGTTTCTGCTTAAGCTCAAAAAAGATACACGAGCACAGTAGATCCTGTCTGTGGTTCTTGAAAATATACTTAAGAATCAGTATGGGAGATGCTTTCTTCTTGGCCTTGCTGGCAATCAACTGCAAAAGAGACAAGACCCTAAATGTTCATTAAATAACAGAAGCCCTTGTCCCCCCAGCCTGTAAAACTTCTGTCACCTGCTGCTCCCGCCACTCTTGATTGGAAGGTTGTGTTCTTGTGAGTGTTGGTGGCTGAACTGCCCACTTGCAGACTTTGGTTCAGTCCGTCTCACAACCCAAAAAGAACAGGCATGGCCAAGGTTTTCCGCAGTCTCCTGGGATGTGGTGCAGCCTAAACTGGATGAATGGCAGTCTGACTTGCTCCAGGACAGCCTCTCTCTTCTTTGCCCTACAGAACGCGTCACACTGGTAGTGGTTCCGCTTCAGCTGTTTGCTGGAAAGTCACACCTTTTTGCCTGAGCTCATCTTGACAGAAAATATGACATTGCGTTAGGAAGAATGTCCCCCTGCCACATCACAGCAGAAGGCAAGTGTTGCCCGTTTAGGGGCGACCACATAACGGGTGAGGCTCCATCACGTGGACCCATCCAGGCACACAAGGTGCTCTCAGGAGTTTGCTGTCATGCCTAGGCGCTCCCATGAGTAAGCTGCTTCAGGCCGCCACATTCAGTGACCTGCCCCTCTGGGCTTAGTTCTACTGTTCTACTATCCCATAGTGTGTTGCACAGAGTGACCCACCGAAAAAAGACCATGGTTCTCTGAGTGGGGAGTATAATGTGGAGTAATAACTTGTGTGGCCTATGCAGTCCTAAGTTGCTGTGGAGAGCTGGCCTGAATAAGAGCGATAAGGTGTGAGTCGTACACTGACCTAAAGGATTATTAGGAACACCTGTTCAATTTCTCATTAATGCAATTATCTAATCAACCATTCACATGGCAGTTGCTTCAATGCATTTAGGGGTGTGGTCCTGGTCAAGACAATCTCCTGAACTCCAAACTGAATGTCAGAATGGGAAAGCAATTTTGTGCGTGGCATGGTTGTTGGTGCCAGACGGGCCGGTCTGAGTATTTCACAATCTGCTCAGTTACTGGGATTTTCACGCACAACCATTTCTAGGGTTTACAAAGAATGGTGTGAAAAGGGAAAAACATCCAGTATGCGGCAGTCCTGTGGGCGAAAATGCCTTGTTGATGCTAGAGGTCAGAGGAGAATGGGCCGACTGATTCAAGCAGATAGAAGAGCAACTTTGACTGAAATAACCAATTGTTACAACCGAGGTATGCAGCAAAGCATTTGTGAAGCCACAACACGCACAACAACAGCAGAAGACCCCACCGGGTACCACTCATCTCCACTACAAATAGGAAAAAGAGGCTACAATTTGCACGAGCTCACCAAAATTGGACAGTTGAAGACTGGAAGAATGTTGCCTGGTCTGATTAGTCTCGATTTCTGTTGAGATATTCAGATGGTAGAGTCAGAATTTGGCGTAAACAGAATGAGAACATGGATCCATCATGCCTTGTTACCACTGTGCATGCTGGTGGTGGTGGTGTAATGGTGTGGGGGATGTTTTCTTGGCACACTTTAGGCCCCTTAGTGCCAATTGGGCATCGTTTAAATGCCACGGCCTACCTGAGCATTGTTTCTGACCATGTCCATCCCTTTATGACCACCATGTACCCATCCTCTGATGGCTACTTCCAGCAGGATAATGCACCATGTCACAAAGCTCGAATCATTTCAAATTGGTTTCTTGAACATGACAATGAGTTCACTGTACTGAAATGGCCCCACAGTCACCAGATCTCAACCCAATAGAGCATCTTTGGGATGTGGTGGAACGGGAGCTTCGTGCCCTGGATGTGCATCCCACAAATCTCCATCAACTGCAAGATGCTATCCTATCAATATGGGCCAACATTTCTAAAGAATGCTTTCAGCACCTTGTTGAATCAATGCCACGTAGAATGATGAAGGCGAAAGGGGGACAAACACAGTATTAGTATGGAGTTCCTAATAATCCTTTAGGTGAGTGTATATATACCTTATTCCTACACCCTGGAAGGCAGGGCTAAACCCACACATTCCACTTGCCAGTATTATTAATTTGTGCCTTGCATGTTAAACAGAGCAAAGAAATTATACTTTAAATTTTTTTTGGAATGGATCACAGCGCCATTTGGCACTGTCCCTACTGAACAGTCAATCAGTACCCGCCAATGTCTTTAAAAGCATTATTGAATTGATGATCAGGCTGTGTTCGTGCATTTGAGCATGCTCCTCTAATGTGTTTCCTCTTGTTTTCACCATCAAGGAAACTGAGGTCATAACCATAAACCCTAGTTTATGTTGAAGGAACTGAAAAAAGTCAAATCTATGTTTATTTACATATTCAATGATTCTTCATTATTTGGTTTAGACATGTACTTTATTTCATTCCTGGTATGCAATCATTGGAATGTTAATGGTTACCAGATGCTTCTGTAAGGTGTGAATGCAGGGACAAAAGGTTTGCTTGTTATTGCCTAGCTGGCTTGCTTCTTGAGATAACTCTACGTTGTCTTATGAGATGGTCCCAGAACAGATCGGAATGTGTCCCTGATTGATAATGGTCAATTCTTTAGGACTTGTTGGTTATTCTTTGGTCAGTAAACTAACCCCCATGCCTTTTGTTTTGGGATATAAACCAGAGCGGGGTTTGGGGAAGCTCACTCTTGCATTTCCCTCCCTTCTGGCTGCATCTTTGTCCTTGCAAACATGTTAAATCCCCAGAGAATTTCATCTTCGATTCTTGTACTGCAATTGCAATACTCTCTTTATATATTAAATTCATTTGTTACATTAATTAACTATTAATTGACTATTTGGAAATAATCTAAAACTGGTCAAAATCTAGTTCCTTCAATTTATAAGTGACATAATCATCAACCAAATGTATAAAATGTATATATTTGAAATACAACCCCTTTTTGAAGTGTGTGGTGAATTATACTGAGCTTTACAGTTGTTTGTTATTATGTTGGTGAAGTCACATGGACTTCTGGGATATTCAAGACTAACTTTAACCCTTAAACCCTGTGGCCCCTTGCCTTATGCCTACTCTTTCCTATGGGTAGCCTAATGAGTTTTATCTACCTTATTTTCTGAGTAACATACCTTTTCTGAGTAACATTGACTTATCCTCATTCAAATTCAAACTTCAGTGTTTATAACTAACAATGCATCTTCAATTTTAATGGGGAATGTTTCTTTCAAAACACCTGAGGAGAAAAAGGTATTACCTTCATGAAGAAAAAAAACAGCTCACCAAATGTCTTCACTTTCAATTGTTTTGAATTCGCTGTCCAGGGTTCTGAAATGTGCTTTTCCCAATGATACGTCACGTGACTTTGCTGTCTGCCTTGCTCAGCACGGAGTCCGCTGGTTTCTTAAGATTTCACGTGAGAATACGAGAAATTTAATCCCGTGCGCTGTAATCTTCCTTAGCCAGTATTATTTTAAACTGACAGTCGGTTTGCATTGTCTTTTTTTGCGGAGGAATGTGGAAATCAAAGCACTGACAAGCGAATTTACGATGATAGACCAGTGTTCTTCGTTTTGTTTCTCTCTTTTTCACTTCATCCAAATACCGTGAATGCAGGGCACACAGCGGACGGCTTGTCCGCAGTCAGAAAGTGCTCGTATGTCTGGGGACCGGATTTAAGAGGATGTAAGGATCAAGTAGCTTTTTTCAACCCAAGTCTCCTTATCAAAATGCAGAAGGGAATACGACTTAATGATGGTCATGTTACCTACTTGGGTCTTTTGGCAAAGAAGGATGGTACGAGGCGAGGTTGCTTGAGCAAAAAGAGCTCAGACAACACAAAATGGCACACAAAGTGGTTCGCTTTATTACAAAATATGTTGTTTTACTTTGAAAGCGAGTCCAGCTCTCGACCCGCAGGATTGTACCTGTTGGAGGGCTGTCTGTGTGACAGGGCGCCGTCACCTAAACCCTCACAATCATCAAAGGAGTGTTTAGAAAAGCAGGTAGGAATAACACACATACAGACATAAGTTGTAAAATGTTTTTGCATGTGTCATTATTTTATCGAATTAACATAAATTATGCATCAGATAGATGCTACCGACGTGCATATCAATGAAGATGGTGAAAACAGCTGATAATGTGAATAAGACGGTTTAGTAGTGTCGTTTTTTAAATAAGTAACATAGACTGCTTGAAGCTCAGGTGTTGGGCCCATTAATTGTTTCTGTTCCTCTTGATACGGCGTAATTATTACAATCAAATTATAACCTACCTAATCTCAGATGAAACGTAGAGCAGTTTGCTTGCTCATTGTGCTTGAGTTGTGTAATCTGTGCATCGGATTAATGATTCTATAATCAACACCTTATTGAATACCAAGCAGTCTCACAGTTTTGCTGCATTGTGCCTTTATTTGGGTTACTTGTTTTGGACATGCATTAGGCAACTAATGGCCAATTAAGTAAAAATACAATTAATTCCTTAATCCATATGTATTGCCTACATGTTTTCTTTTTTTTCATTTTGATGTGGTTAATCGCTCTGTTCCTGCCAAACATACCCAATGTAACGTTATCTGAGAGTTT